>NC_056527.1:76359825-76521211 GCF_019175285.1 Sceloporus undulatus | reverse complement strand
ATAATAATAATAATAATAATAATAATAATAATAATAATAATAATAATAATAGATCAGGTGTAAGGAAAATAGATTGTTGTCATATCATGTTTGTCCATCACTCCTTCAGTTTTGTTTTTTAGGGTTGGTGTGGCTTTTGGGTGCACTTTGCTGTCTTCTTGGCCACTAGAAAATGTTTTGCCCCTCAGCTCAGTTGTAGTTTGTCACATTACCTATTCAGCAGGGTTTCACACTGTGATGGGTACTTCCCCAGACTGGCTCTGCAGTTCCAAGCTCTTAGGTTTTTGCAGTGGCATCACTTGGGAGGTGTAGGCCATGCCATGCGATTCCCTAAGAAGAGTGACACCTCTGCTCCTCAAACATTATCCTTTGTGAAGGACTGGTTCTCTCTGCTTAACAAAGGAGCTTGCAGCTTCACTAATGATGAAGACAACTTTGATCTCTTTTTTCTTGTTAATGGAACTTAAAGTTTTATCTCCTGGTGTATCCACATGGCCAGAAGGAGGAGGGGCAGGTCTGCATGAATTTCTCTCTACACTATCTGAACTGAGAACAGCTACATCTTGAGAAAATTTAAGCCTAGGACTAACATTGTCACAATTTTCCCTCCTCCTGTTATGATTTTTAACATCATTGCCCAATGAAGAAGTCAGTGGAACTTTGAAACTTTGCAATATATGTTTTGTCATGTTATTTGGACTGATAAAGCTTTTGCTGTTTTGTGGATTTTGGATGCTATTGTACTTTGCTACATGGTCAACATGGCTGTCCTTGGACATACAGTCCGTCCTTGCCTTACGCGGGGGATCCGTTCCGGATCCCGCCGCGTAAGGCGAATTCCGCCTATGCTCAAGCCCCATTGGAAACAATGGGGCTCGTGCGTGGCAGTGCGGCGGCACAGGAGTGCGTGGGGCGCAACAGGCGCATGTGCCCATTCAATTGAATGGGATGTGCCGCCCCTTCCGCCCCACGCACACCCCACGGCTTGAGCGTGTATGCTCAAGGCCGCGTATGGCGCGCCCACGTATGGCGCGGGCGTGCTGTATATTAATCCTGGTTCAAGAAAGTTTGTAAATAAAATTGGCAAGGGACAGCAAAGGACAGGGAAGTGTTCAAGATTCCTGTGAGGAAGATAAGAATGAGATTTTTGACAAGATGGTTTCCCCTTGATTATGTTTAACAGATGATATATGTTAAAAGAATGATCTAGAAGCATTTGGCTGGAGAAAAATGCTTGATATAAGCACTAGGAGCACTGGTGGTGAAGTAGGTAAATGCCAGTACTGTGAGTTCGATCCCAGGGCTCCAAGGTTGATTTAGCCTCCCATCCTTTCATAGGTTCATAAAATGAGTACCCAGCTTCTTGGGGACAATTGGTTTACAGACAATAAAGTGCTTAGAGAGTGCTGAGTTCACTAATAAGCAGTATAGAGATGTACATGCTATTGCTATTGTTATTCCTCACACAGCGAGTTGTGTAAAAAACAAACATCCTTTCTAGACGCTAAAATGGTGAACAAAATATGCAAAGGACAGAGCAGGAAAGAGTTTGATGGACAGATACTGACTTCTGGAAACATGAACCACTATGGGGACAGTCATTCAAATTTATGTAATATTTTCTGGGATATGAGAAGGCGTAGCAAGGTGAGGCTGTAGTTACAGATAACAGATTTTGAATGGAGCTTTTCAAACTCTTGATCCCTTCTGTTCATGCTGCAACTTGAAGGATACAGATGGTACATTTCTGTTGATGAGGAAATGTGTAGAATTTCAGTGTTCCCAAATTCCATATTCTGTTGAGGTTCTGGACTATAACTCCCATCACTTTTGAATGTTGATCATTAATGTAGGAAGTAATGGAAGTTGGAGCCCAAAATATCTACAGAAAAGGAGGTTGGGTAAGGCTTAAATATACTATGCAAGACCAGTTCTGAAGCTTCATGCTGCCTGCTATTCATGGGAACCCATGTGACATAAACACTTATATTTTCTATCCATAAAGAAGCCTGAAAACAAATAGTTCCATGTAATTCACCATACGAAGACCAAGGTTCCATCATCATCCACAACAGACCTGTTTCATACTCTGAATCAATCATTCCTAGTGCACAGTTTCAATCTGCTCATCATCATTTGTTCAGTAAAAACAACAACTAAAGCTGTTAAACTTAACATTCCCATTTTGAGCATTTACATTTGTTTTCATAGCCCTATACATACTTATTATCATTGTGATTGTCTAACTTGTGTATTCAAGTTTAGCAGCAATTGTTTCTCTTCAGTCAATCATCATTTAAGCCAATTTTGCCTGTCACACTTGAATTGACGGATTATCAACAAAGATGAATTACCAAAAGTTATAATACTATTAGCAACACTGTCAAATGTCACATGTCCCATTTCGCACATAATTGTCCTCCACCAGACATATTCAAGCAATGTACACTCAACAAAATGTTTTAGGTGTGCAGATGTTTCAGGTGATATGAAATATGAATGGTCTCCTGTTGAAATTAGTATGATTTATGGATTTTACAAACCATCACAGTAGGTTTGTGACAATAGTAGCTCCTTAGATTACATTGAAATGCACAGAGTTTGGAAACAAATGGTCAAGTGATCAGCTCATTAGATTTTTCTACTGTTGGGGTTTAACTATTTAGGTTTCCTGATTAATGTTGAAGTTGATCTTGCATTTCACTTAGTTAATTGGTTTTTAGAAAGTTAGATTTCATTACAATGGAAGGTTTTTTATTTGGCAGATTCTGTAAAACAGGAAGAAATAGTTTCCTATAAAACATCATATAGCTCAGTTGATAAGCAGCAGAACAAAGCAAAAAAGAAGCAGGATTCAACTGAAGAGCTGGAACTGGAGAGCAATTGAGGAAGACTGTAACTGAAGATGAAAATTCATTCTGGTATGGAATGGATTGGGATAGATTGGGATGGGGACTGATTTGTTTGCTTATGTCCAAGCAGCCATGGCTGTTACAGACACACAGTAATGATCACCTTTTCAGAGCCTTAGGGGCAAAACAGACCACCCCTTTGGAGTGGTGTACCGCAGCACCTTTCCTTGCCAGATCAGGGCTGTGGCAACCACACACCGTAGCCCCAATCTTGTGCTTTGCCAGAGCTAAAAAGACTGGCAAAATGCCGCTTCTTTTACCACCAACAAAAAGGCACCCTTGCTGCTGTGGCATCAGCTTTTCGGTGCTCCTTTGGCGCAGCATGTCTAAACTCTGTGCCAACGGAGTACTGTAACACCACCTGACATGTGGTTGGGCACTCGGCATGATGCCAGAATGATGCCAGCATCAGGGAAAACCATGTCAACACCTCATGCCCCCACACCAATCCCACACTGCGCGCTTCAAGCCAGTTTTTTCTAGCTCCTTAGTCCTGAAAAATTGGTGTAATAATAATAATAATAATAATAATAAGAAGAAGAAGAAGAAGAAGAAGAAGAAGTTTATATTTCCCGCCTCTCCCACAGATCAAGGCGGGATTACATTAATAAAATAATACAATAATACAAATACAATCAATAAAATACTAATACTGAATTAACCAACATTCCTATTAGTTTTCTAAAATAGCAATTCATCAAATAGCCAACAATTATAAGAGTGGAGCAATCGTCATAACCTTTTATATGGAGTCCCAGTGGATAAGCCCGCTGGAAGAGATCCATTTTGAGTGCCTTCTTAAAGGCATCTAAGGTAGTGATAAGATGGATCTTTTCTGGTAGGCTATTCCATAATTTTGGAACTGCAGCAGTAAACACCCTATGGGAAGTTGTCATTAACCTAGTATTATGATGTTCCAATAAATACTTCCCAGATGTTCTGAGTGTGCGGGTTGGATTGTTGGAAGAGGCGTTCCCACAAGTAACTCGGGCCCGAGCCATGTAGGGTTTTAAAGGTATAACCAACACCTTGTACCACGCCCAGAAGCTAATTGGCAGCCAGTGAAGAGAATTTAACACTGGTGTTATATGGTCAAACCTAGGTGTACTGGTGACAAATCTGTCTATCGCGTTTTGAACCAATTGAAGCTTCCAAACTGTTTCCTTCCCCACTTGGTGTGTGTGTGTGTCTTTCTGGTGGGTTCATTGTGATGCTCTTCACTTTTCCCTCTTCTGTTAATATTATTCTGGTATCTGTTGAATATTATTGTGCTATATACAAAGTTATAATATACAATACTATATTCAGTAATATTATTGATTATAGATTAATGAGATGAGCTGAAATTAAATTCTTTGTGATCCTTTAGTATGTTTACTGTTGCCCACACAGTGCCAGGCAGTTGGATAAGTGAGTCAAATACGTTTTTCAGCTGTACCCCACCATTCTCCCTTGTCTTAATTTCTCCTCCCCTTTCTTCCCTTATTCTGCTTTCCACACACGCCTAACTCAATGGGTCACAGACTTTGAATTTTTCATGGAATTGGAGGCATTAATTTAGTGTCAAATTAAGTTGGATAAACATATGCTATCCCTATGCTTATATGCAAATACAATTGAACCTCTTTGTAATCTTTAAAGTACTGTATTACAGCTGACAGAGTGCTGGGGAGCTGGAAGATCCAATGCAAAATTTTACTCAACACCTCCAACCAATTGTATTCAACACCCCCACCCATTCTCTTCTCTCTTGACTTTTCTTTCTGTGCCCTAACTACTCAACCCTCCAATTCTGCTTTTCACTCTCTTCTTTCTTCAGTAGATCACACACTTGGAAAGGTTTGGTAAAGCTTGAGCTTGGAACCAAAAGATACAGATAGCTAAATTTATGTCCTGCCCAATTTTTTTCATCTTTTTTATTAGTGTCATGTTGTTAGATGAGCAAAACATGTGCAGTACCACTCATCTTTGCATACCATGTGTCTTGATAGTGAATAGGTAAACAGAAAGCTTATAGTGAGTCAATTGTAAAGGAGAATGTTCTGAAAGTGCTTAGAGGCACTCAAAACAGTTCTGGTAAAGAATTATTCACCCTTGATTCTGTATCAGCCACTTAGTGCTGCACTTGCAGTGGATCAGTGCCCTATATCTGATATTAACACATCATTTATTGCAAACCTTTAACATTAGATTTCATTAATCTTTAATAAGCAAGACATTTAAAGGGCACATGAATAGTGTGCACATTGGCAAACATGACAGAGATCTAGATCAGTGAGAAAAGTTAATTGAACAGATTATAAATTGTGATCTCCAATGTTAGGACAGCCTTTTCCAATCTGACATGTTGATATTTCCAGGCAAGCTGAAGTCCCATTACTCCCAAGCAATAATTTTGTTAAGGCCTTTGTTGACCATCCACGAACACAATGAGAAAATATGTAGGGTCAATGGTTACAATCTTGATGCTATCTTCTGCAAATCCTGTGGTCTCCTGCCAAAGCTAATGTTCTCACTAATGATTATTTTTAACAGAAACCTAAACAATTAAACTAATTAAGTTATTAGTCTCGACAGTAATGAATTATTTCTCCAATTTCCAACAATTAGGCACAAGAACATTTGTTTGGAACTGCGGCTGTATATGCACTGCAGAAATAATGCAGATTGACACCACTTTAAATGTCATGGCTCCATCCGATGGAATCCATGTGACATCAGAGCTTGCTGACAAGGAAGGCTAAATATCTCACAAAACTATAAATTCCACAGTTCCATAGCACTGAGCTATGATAGGTAAAGCAGTGTCAAACTGCATTATTTCTGCAGCGCAGATTGGGTCACAGTCTCCAGTTCATCAATATTCCACACTACATACAGAAGGAAATTAAATCAAATGGCTGAGAGTAAAGTAATTTAAAAGCTAGTTATGACCACAAAGGAATCAAATTATCTCATGTTAAATTACAACTATGGTGTAAATGGATGTTTCTCATCAAACTGGGGGAGTTTTCAGGTGAGATGCCAGTAGCTTATGGTCTTCAGTGTTTTTAATCTGAAGAATGGTGAAAATCTTTATTGAAGCTACCCATGATACCAAATTGAAAAGAATAGTTAGCACCTCAGAGGACAAGAATAAAATTCAAAATGATCTTGACAGGTTGGAAAACTGGGTTGAAGCTAACAAAATGAAATCCAGTAGAGACAAATACAGAATTCAGCAGTAATGGTGGTGGTGGTGGTGTGTGTGTGTGCACACGCACGCGCACATGTGCACAAATGTGTGATCGGGGATAGCTACCATGAAAAAAATCTCAGGAACATGTAATTGCTGAGTATATTGCTTATGACTGAGCAGTGACTGAGGGAGTGATGTGAGATGAAAAAATACCCAGGCCTCTCATTTGGTGTTACAGGCCCTAGATGTACCACAATGGCAATCTTAGGCCTCTAGTTTCAAACATAGACTTCTTTTGAAGAAGTAATAAAATGTGTAATAGAAATACAGCTAATTGGGCTGTCTGTAGAGATATAAATCCTTGACTAGTTCATCCTCAAGATAATAATTACAGTAGGAGAAAACAAATGCTTCTCTACAGTATTCTCCTGATATCCAGATATCCTAAAGTGATATGAATTATTCTGCAGAGAGAGAGCGAAATGGCATTTTGTGCAAAAACAAAACTCATGTCTTTTGTGCCAGAAACAATGTTTTCTACTTCAAAAGCAGGGTTTTGTGCCAAAAGCTACATGATTTTCTTTACATAATAATTCCCACACAGCACACTAGGATGGCCAAATAGGATAAAATTGTACAAATTTCTCATCAGCCTTTTATTCTTCCTGAAAGGGTTTTTCCTGGTTGTTAGAAAACCCATATTTCTACCTGGAAATGAATATTTATATTCTTTCCATCTCTAGTAAAAGTCCTGAGACATGAAAATGTCCCATGCTGTCTTCAATGATGGTACCTAAGATGATGCTACCAGTCTGATCTCCAGAAAACTGGATTCAAGTCTGGCCAATACATGGAGGAAGACAAAATGGAATGGGTTCTGAGGAGCACAGCAAAAATATTTTTGATGTTGTTGTTTTTATTCACCCTCAAGCGGATCTCAACCCATGTTGACCCTGTAGATGAGACATCTCCAAGACTCCCTATGCTCAAGTGCTCTGCTCAGGTCCTGCAAATTCATGCCCATGACCTCCTTAATAGAGTCCCTCCATCCAGCATGTGGCCTTCCTCTCTTTCTGCTTTCCTCTACCTTTCCTAGCATTATTGTTTTTTCCAGTGAGTTATGTCTCCTCATGATGTTGTCGTACTACAACAGCCTCAGTCTAGTCATCTTGGCTTCCAGAGAGATTTGTGGTTTGATCTGCTCTAGGACCTATTTGTTTGACTTCTTGGCTGTCCATGGTAATCTCAGCACTCTATCCATGGTAACCTCAGCACCGTCCATGGTAACCTGAGCACATGACACATGCCCAACTCTTGTTCCTCCAGGGCACCCTGATGCTGCATCCATACAATGCAGCACCAAAGAAACACCACCAAATTGCGGCAACGTGGCTATGGCACCCTTTTGAGGGCACAAAAAGAAGCCGCATTTTGAGGCTCCTTTATGTGACCTGGAAAGATCAGATTGGGGCCGTGGCTTAAGTTTGCCATGGCCCTGATCCAGCTGAAGATGGGGAGTCTCCATCCTACCCCTTCAGGGCTATATGTACAGCCCCTTAGTCTTCTTATGATTTCTTGACTGCAGTCTCCAGTCTGATCAATATTTGATCCCAGGTATAAAAATGCTTTTACTATTTCTATTTCCTTATTGTCTAGGTTGAAACTGTGTACATTTTCTGTGGTCATTATTTTTCTTTTCTTTATGTTCAGTGATAAGCCTGCCTTTGCACTTTCCCCCTTAATCTTCCTTAGTCATTATTCCGTGATGTTTTCAGCTAGTATATGGTGTCGTCTGATTGTTGATATTCCTTCCTCCTATTTTCACTCTTCCTTCTTATGTGTCCAATCCTGATTTTTGTATAATATGTTCTGCATACAAGTTGAACAGATAAGGTGAGAGGATGTAGCTTTGTCTGACGCCTTTGCCAATTGAGAACCATTCTGTTTCTCCATGTTCTGTCTTGACAGTGGCCTCCTGTCCTGAGTAAAGATTCCTCATTAGGACTATCAGATGTCTTGGCACTCCCATGTCTTTAAGGGCTTTCTATAGTCTTTCGTGATCTATGCAGTCAAAGGCCTTGCTATAATCTAGAAAGCATATGCTGATTTTCTTTTGGAATTCCTTGGTGTGCTACATTACCCACCATGTGTTTGCAATGTGGACCCTAGTGCCTCTTCCTTTCCTGAATCCTGCTTGCACCTCTGGGAGGTCTCTCTCTGTGATTGGTTGTAGTTTATGGTCCAAAACACACTGCAGCAATAATCTGGTTTGAGACTGCTTTAACTGTCCTGGCTCCAGTGCTAGAGAATCCTGGGAATTCTAGTTTGTTGTGGCACCAGAGCTCTCTGACAGAGAAGGCTCAATGTCTCACAAAACTACAGTTCCCAGGTCTCCCTAGCACTGAGTCAGGGCAGTTAAAGTGGTCTCAAACTGGATTATTTCTGCCTTGTGTTTTGGATCTATGTTGCAAATTTATGTATGATTCTGCTTGTTAATCACACAAAATCTCAGTGGCAGGATCTGTAACTTGCAGTAACAGAAGACAAGGACAACAAATTCTGCAAACTTGTTACCCAAAGTCCCCCCCCCCCCCAAAAGGTAGGAAATACACTGGAAGCCTCAGTTTCTGCCTCCACATGGATTAAATCAGCAATGTCCAAACTCTGGCCCTCCAGTTGTTTTGGATTTCAGCTTCCAGAAGCCTCAGCCACCTTGGCTAATGGTTTGAGATTCTGGGAGCTGAAGTCCAAAACACCTGGAGGGCCAAAGTTTGGACATCTCTGGATTAAATACTTCTTCAGTATATTTTACAGTCAATCAAGCCTTTTGGATGTGGTCTGGCTGGATAAAGACTTTTCTAATCTCCCTGAGTGGCAACCAGTCACTGGAAATGAGATAAAACATCTAGTTGCATCACTGAAATCCAAGAAAGCACCAGGAAAAGATATGCTTCCGGCAGAACTCTTCAAAGAACACATTGAATGGTGGAGCCCCATTAATATGTCATAAACCGAGGTTTTGGTACTATTTATCCAGAGAGAAATCTAGCCATCTTATACTATGGGATTTTCAATAAGACACGCTGGAAACCAGATCTGGGTTTATACAATATTTATGTAACATTTGTTAAAACATATACGATAACATATAGAATAACTATGTATCAAGAGCTCTTTTCATTCACACACACATTCATTCCACATACTTACGACATGACCCTTTACTGTAAATGCTGATGAAGGTTGGATGGCCCCCATTGCCGCAGTTCAGGAGTCACAAAGACAATCAGGGGGAAAAACCCTCTCTTTATACTCAATTTTTCTCTCTTCTTGGGGAAAACATGTTGTTCTTATTCCCATGGTTTCAAAACACACCATTGTCCTGTCAGCTCCCCTTCTTGTTTCTATTTGTTGCAGCTCAAGACCATTGTTCTGTCAACTTCTCATCTTGCCTGCATTCTAGTCACGCTTAGTGTTTCTCACCTCTGCATCCAGGTTTTCCTTATTCCTTGCCTCAGCTTCCAAGTTCCTCTTTTTTAACAGTCCTTTGCGCAGCAACTATTTTCTCTGGCTTTCAGGGTCATGTTCAAGCTGGAACTCCCTCTCATTTATAATTGAGTATCACAAAGTCTGCGTTATAGAAAAATAATTTAAAAGAAATGGTTATATAAAGGTTATAAACAATAATAATATGTGATAACATATAATAATCATGATTTATAATTTAAACTCAGCTTCTTTCTTCTTAAGTATCACTGAAACGATACTGTGTTGACACATGCGAATCAAAATTGGAAAACAACAAACTATCACACAAATTATTACCATCACCATAGCTATTATCATAATAATTTCTTTTATCCAAACAGCGGATGGTCGCAAATCTGGTCTGAACAAATGCTTCCTGAATGGAAAATGAGCATTGTATTTCAAATCTACAAGAAAGGAGACAAGAATAATCCACAAAATTATTGGCCAATCAGCTTGCTTGACATCACTTCAAAGCTATACGTGCAACAGTTGCTTCACAAGTTAACAGACTGTCTACAAGAAAAGCAAGTCATAAATGAAGGACAGGATTTTTGAAGTGGATACAATACTATATATCAGTGCTTCACATTAAGTTACATTATAAGGAAGTATACTAAGGAAAATAAGAAACATGTCTATGCTGCTTTCATTGATCTTTCTGCTTCTTTTGATTCTATCAATAGAAACAGATTATTGGAAAAACTACAGAGCTCTAGGATCAATTAGGAATAGAAAGATCTTCATCCTGATGTATGCAGATGATGTCGTGCTTATTTCCTTATCTTGTTTGGGTCTGAAAAGCCTACTGAATGCTTTCAGTGCCTATTGTCAACAGGAACACCTGTGAATAAACTATTCCAAGACCAAGGTAAAGCTTTTTGGTAGAAGCTGTCCACAGAACAAGTGGATTTTAGATCAACATACCATAGAGGAAACCCACCTATTCAGATATTTGGGCTTTGTTTTCAGTGAGTCTCTCTTTTGGAAATGGTATAGGGAGGCAACAAAGTTGAAAGCTGGCCAAACATTAGGAGCACTGATTACATTTTATCACAATCAGGGTGGTCAGCTGACTGAACCTGCCCTAAAAAAATTCAATGGTAAAGTAATTGCTTTATGGTGCAGAAATTTGGGGCTTAGATATCAATTCTTGCAAAGCCTTGCAAATATTAAAGAACAAATATCTTCGTAAACTTTATGCTCTGCCAACTGGAACTCCTCAGCTTTTTTCTATACCAAACCTGGCAGTCCATCAGTTCAAACAAAAGTAGATTGTGTACAGATAAAGTACTTTAAACAAATTGCTACTTTATCAACCGATCATCTTCGAGCATTGTGTTACATGGAAATAGATAACAATCAGTACTAGATTCTTTTACATGGTTATTACTGTAACAACAACTTTATTCTCTATCACATAGGCCCTGTACAGACTGCCAGAAAGTGGCGGTCTGGGGCCAATTTTAGGGTTCGGGATTGCAGAGCAACCACATACCTCCAAGCCCTACCACACGGCAGTGGCATCATCATGTTGTCCACATGGGGGCCGCCATGATGATGCAAGTGTGGCACAGCATCTAAACATCATGGTGCCACGTGCTCGTCATTGCTGCATGTGATCACACCATTGGCACATTCATGGCACATGCAGCACAAACTAAAAAGAACCCACTTTCTTTTTAGTCCTGATAGAGGCTGCAGTGTTTAGTTGGTGCAGCCTCTGTCAGCAGTAAAAATGAGAGGCTCCAGCCCGTCCTTTCGGGGTGGTCTGTCGAGCCCCTAAGTTTCTTTTCATGACAGCACCCTGGGCCTTTTTATCTCACCACTGCCACCAACTTACTGTGTGTCAAGACAACTTGCTTGTGGTCACTAATTTATTTAACCTGCGTTCCTGTCACCTTTATTTGACTTTTCCAATCTGTTTGAACTATAAGTACCGTGGTCAATTTTCAAACACCAGATGAGGTTTCCTTGAACCACAACAACAACTTTATTTAAACAGTAGCTTGACAATGTTTCTCTTCTTGAGATGTTATATACACTTGTTACTTCAGAAATGTAACAGTAGCATTTATTCCATTTGAGCTGCAGGTGAGATTAAAACATCACTTTAAACAGTTTTCTTCACTTTGGTACTTCTATCCAGGACCCACTCAGTTCTTATATTAGGTTACTTTCCTAAACTTAGCTCTGTACAGCTAACAATATCCTGCAGAATATTACACTACAACAACTCCCATTCCCAGTGTCCCATATGTGTCCTGAGTCCTTCCCTTCTGGACTTTAACTTTACCTGTCTCTCTCTGAACATAGCAGAACCTTGTTAGTCTGAAACCAAATCCCTATCTGATCTCAACTGGCCTCCACCCAGCCAACATTCTACTGGTTGTCACCACCTGACTCCTGATTAAGTGCCGCAAGCCTGGCCTAAATGTGCCTGTTCATCACAATTACTTCGCTGATGAACTCTGTCTTTGGCATGGATAAGAGGCAATTAAGAGACTGACTATTCTGGACTGATTCAAGAAGACATTTACAGTCAATTAGGACCTCAAAATTTTCCCCATGTTCTCCTTCTTGAAAACAGAACATTTTAGAGCCAGATATTTGACCAAACTTAAGCCATCTACTTTAAGAATTGCCTTCACTGAACTACAATTTCAAGTAATGCCAACTGCAGTTCTAGATGGATACTATAACAAAATTCTGTGTGAAAACAGACAATGTATCTGCATTCAGTCTCAGGGGGAGAACATTGTCCATTACATGCTAATTTGTCCTCTGTCTAGTAATCCTAGAGAGAAATGTCTAACACCATTGCTGACAAATGGAAGTGGAAGCTCTCTTGTAGACTTGGTTCAATTTCTTTTGAGTGACATCAATGACTACATGTATGGCCTGTGGTTTATACCTTCAACAAAACATTGGTTCAGTCTGCAGTTAGCCTTTAAAAATGTGTAGGCCTTATGTATTCTATCTGAGATGGTACAGAAGGGAGGAAGGATGCTATTCCAGAGATAAGAGACTCCTCACTCATCCTGGCACCTGGAGACTGCATAAACAATTTGCTGAGTGGGCATGGGAATGTCTTTCCCCCTTTTCTTTAGGTGCAGACTCTGTAGGGTAGATGACGACATAGTATATGCTAAGCTAGTAGAAAGAAGACAACAATATCTAAGATGCTAGCAAACAAAGGAACTTTTCCTCACTACCTCTGCAATGGTGTGCAGCTGGGCAGAACCACTGATTTTTTCCCCTTGGGTTTGTCTGTTTTCCTTTTACTTGCATTTGGTTGCTTCCTTGAAACTGATTTCCACTTTATTCTTTCCTACCTCACTTTCTTAAATAAATAAACTTCTCGAGACCAGGCCTAAGTGATTATTCCACCTTCTTCATACCCTTTTGAACCCACACTTGGCAGCTAGAATTGGGCTGTACATCTGACAGCTATTTTTGGACTGTGGGTGTTGCATTTGACAGCTAGGCTTGGGCTGCAAGTTTTACACTATGTAACACACAAAGTGATTCCTTTTGCCTTGGCTGCAAAAAAGATTAGGAAGAGAGAGTTAAATAAAATTTCCATAAATTTCCATGGAGACTCAAAGGTTTAATCTGATTTTTATTATATCAGTGTACAAATTTACCAATGACTGGAAAGGTTTTTATTTTATATCAGTAATAATTTTAACTACGTATTAAATGATGGAATGTCTTTTCCTTTTTTGTACTTTTGTGCCTTGTGTTTTGTGCATTTTGAAAAGCCTTTTGTCTTGGCCTTTGGTTAGCACAGTAAATGATAATTTGATTGATTGATTGATTGATTGATTTGTTCAGTAAGGGATTCTGAGGGCAGCTGCTGTTTACCTTGCCTGTTATGGACAGGCATACATAGCAACAGGAGGAACAGCTAGTCGAGTCCCATACTTTCTCCGATCAGGCTTGATTAAAACCTGGCACTCTTTCACTATCCTTCCAATGCCGATGCTGCTCAAAAGCTTCCAACTAATTAGAGGGCAAGGAAGAAAAGGGAGATTGGGTGAGCATAAAAAAGACTTTGTAAACAGGAGCTGCTTAGTCAGAGGCTTTATCAACTGAGACATACCTGTAACTTGAATTATTGCTATTGCTATTTTTGTCTCCAATCCTGTTTTATTGATTTTTGTTGGATTTTTAACAGTATGATTACAAAGGAAAATAGAGCAAATAAAAGGAACAAAAGAAGGAAAAAGAGAAAAGGGAAATATATAGGATCAGTACTAGGACTTGCTATGTATCTACATTCATATTTGTTGTTGCTCTCTGCCTACAAGTCATTGCCAATTTGTGGCAACCCTAAAGTGACCCTATCCTAAGATTTTATTGTACATTGACATAGGTTGGTTCCAAAATACATTGTCTTGAATCTGACATCTAGAAAATATACACCCATGTGAGCTAAAGTACTAAGATCTTCTGACCACTGAATGCTAGATGGTGAATGTTTACACTGTACAGACCTGACTGCTTTTTAGATCTATATTTGCCTCATTCAAGCTTTTAGAGTTGTAGAGTAGCATATTAAGAAAATAAATGCTTGATAGCACCAGACAGGAAGCCATATAAGTATAAACAAACATAAGACTAAGGTAATAACTAGTTCATAATAATGACAGTCCCAACAGTACAAAGTTACGGGCCTGATGCCAGTAAAACACTTGTATACAAAGAAAGAGAGATGAAAAGAAAAGAAAAGAAAAAAGACACTAGTACATTGGGAGAGAAAATAAAACTACTGGTTGAAACAGACAGAATGGCAATAATGCCTGTCTTTTCTCATATCCTTCTTTTAATTGGATGACAGAGAAGGGGAGGAGTTTAGATTCTTTAGCCAATTGGCTAAACAAAGGTTGAATAGGGTATAAAATGTAAGATTTTTGAACAGCAAGGTGCCAGTTTTATTTTGGCAAACTGGTCTACCTCTGCTGCTAGGCAATTGCTGATAAACCGAATTCCTATGTGTGATAAGATTTTCCTTTCTTGATGAAGTTTATTATTTAATACTCAGTGTAATGCTGGTTAAACAAACATGCAAGGAGATGGGGTGTAACACTTTGCTATATTCCAAGGAATTCTAATAGAGGAGTATGTTTGTTATAAGAATGTGCCTAGGCTGATTGAAGGTCTATCTAAGCTGTGCATCTAGGGAAAGGGTATTTATCTGTGCTATCTATGTTATTACAATTAATGTCAGTACAAAGTTGCAACTTGTTCTCCTGCTAATTTTCTGATAGACCAAGGCTTAAGAAGAAGAAGACATATGCTGATCTAATTTTTGGATCTGAGTGGATTTTGCAACCCTGGGAGCCTAGGTGATGAACACCTAGGCAGCTCCACGTCATATCCAAACAAATTTAGACCGACAGGTATAAGGCAAAGAACCTCAATCTCTAAAAGATATAAGTGTAGAGGAATCGTGCCTGTGTCAGCATTTCTAACCCTGGAGCATAAGAAAGCCCAACTCATAAGAAATTATTGCAAAATCTTACTTCCCCTTGAAGACATTCAGTAAAAGGGTCCTAGTTTCCCATTTTTCTTCCCGCAGATAAGGTGGAGAATTTTAAAGGACTATTTACACACAGTTATAGAAGTGAGACATGAAAGCATTCAAATATCTGAAGTGATGTACAGGAAAGAACAAGCATTTGTACTCTCTTACCCTGGATGTACAATTTAATCTAATGAATTTAAGTCACATGGTTAATTTGGAAATGCCTTAGGTAGCTGACTTCAGATGAATCCTTTGGAAGATTTGTGTAATACTATGGAAGTACAAAAGTCAGAAACATCAGGGCAACTATTAGCACAAGAGCACACATATTAACATCCCAATTTACAAATGCATATTTATTACCAAATGATTGCAATTGCAGGTAATAATTTGTAACTGTGAATAGACTTTCATGGGTAGATCCACCACAACTAGAACTTTCACAACACTCAAAGGACATTATAATGAATTTTATGTGCCAAACATCAAAGACACATAGCTATAGATGCATGCATCATCTTCAGGAAAGAATAAACACCTTATTGTTTCCTATTTTTCAAGAAGGAGTAGCAAACTTAGAGAGGCCATGACACCACAACAGCACTAGGAAGGAATCTCACAGGTTGAAGTGGCAATATGTTATGATTGTCACTTGGTAATATTCAGCTACCAGGTTTTATAAATTGCCTCACTGTCTCCAGGAGACATTTAGGTGGCATTTGCTTAATTGAAAGACTGATCCCCAAAGACAGTTGTCAACTGCAACTGCAACAGCACTATGACAAGATGGAGTGAGGATTAATTCGGTGATATTTTTCTTCTGCTCATCAGTGTGATGAGTTTGACAAGGCACTGCTGTTTACTCCATGTTTTCAAGATTTAAATCAGAAGACAGCCAAGCTTTGAGACTTGGTTTTATTCACATGCCTTGGATGATAGAATCAGAATGTGTCCCCCCCCCCCATGTTTCCTTCTTATTCCTAGTGAGAACATGGTTGCAACCTGCTGACCACCTCTCTTCACTGCTGTTCTTAATTGCACAAAAAGACATACTTGGATTATCTTGGTGGGATCCACAAAAATAGTGTTATTGACACTAGGTTTTTAACAGCAAAACGTTACACTAAGATCATCAAAAGAAGTCCTTCTCTCTGTCCCACCACTCTCTCATGCTCATTTGGTAGGAACAAGGGAGAAGGCCTTCTCAGTGGCTTTTCCAAGGTTTTGGAAGTCCCTCCTTAGACAGACCAAAATAGTTTCATCCCTGCTCTCCTTCCAGCTGCAGGTGAAAGCATTCTTGTGACGTTAGGTTTCATGAAACTAACAAGAATCGATTTTTAAATGCTAGAGTTGGAAGAGACCGCAAGGTCCAGCCAAACCAATCCCCTGCAGGAAATCTCCATCAAATCATACCTAATAGATGGCCATCCAGCCTCTATTTAAAGATCTCTAAGGAAGGAGACTCCAGTGCACTCTGAGGGAGTTTGTTCCACTGTTGAACAACCCTTACTGTCAGGAAGTTCCTCCTAATGTTGAGCTGGAATCTCTTTTCCTGTAGCTTGTATCCATTGTTCTGGGTTCTGATCTCTAGAGCAGCAGAAAACAAGCTTGTTTCCTCCTCAGTATGATATCCCTTCAAATATTTAAACAGGGCTTTCATATCACCTCTTAACGTTTCTTCTCCAGGCTAAACATCTCCAGCTTCCTAAGTTAAAGTGACATTAAAAGTAAATTTTAAGTCTGTAGTAAAATTTTAGGCATTTGGACATGCTCCAGTTTCTCAAAATCCTTTTTGAATTGTGGTGCCCAGAACTGGGCACAGTATTCCAGGTAGAGCCTGACCAAAGCAGAATAGAGTGCCACTATTACTTCCCTTGATCTAGACATTCATGCTTTTGTATTGTTTTTAACTTGTACTGTTTTAAATGTGTTGTTAGCTGCCTTGAGTCCCTATATCAGGAGAAAGATGGGATATGAATAAATAAATAAATGAATAAATAAATAAATAATAGCAACAACAACAACAACAGATAGGGTTAGAACACTAGTTGGGGTCAGAGCAAAGTGGGCAAAACCATGGCAGATTATAGACCACCCATTTGGGGCAGTCTGGGCCCACCCCTTCCCCCGGAGTATCGGGGCTTCAGTGGCTACACCGGCAGCCGCTGAGGCCCTGATCCACCACTTTTCGGGCTGCGGGGAAGCAGCAAAACGCTGCTTCCCCGCAGCCTGAAAAGGGGTGTCCCTGGTGCTTCAAGCCCCAAGGACACCCTGCAGCGGCGGGGAGAAGAGAAAGGGGCCACTTGGCCCCTTTCTCTTTTAGTCCACTGGGCGCAGCCGTCTGAAGGCTGCACCCAGTGGACTAAACCAGGAAGGAGCTCCGAAACGGAGCTCCTTCCTGCTCCGTGTTCAGGGCGCACTAAGCGCCCTGGCGTGGAGCAAGGACGTCACGTCTGCGCTGCCCCGTCTAGAGGCAGCGCAGCCGTGACGTCCTCATGGCGGCGGCCATATGGAAGGGCCGCCACCGTTTAGTGCGTGACGAGCACGCACTAGGGTTAGGGTGGTGCGGAAGCACCGCCCTTTTGTAACCCTAGTGCGTGCTCGTCACGAACTAAAACGCCGGTCTGTAACCGGCCCATGTGCACATCACACAGATTTGAACCTTTTCTGACCAAGCATTGAATGCCAGCTGAAGTCCGTATATGGCTATTCAGAAGCCACAGCACAGCACCTTCCCAAGCTGTAAAGCACAGTTCAGTCCTATTCAGCAGGTTCCTAGACTTCAAGGATATATTTCCCAGGCTTTAAACCATTTCTTATCCCTACTAATTGATCAGAGATAGCAAAAGCTTTTGGGTAGTAAGAGTCCTCTTTTTGAGTCATCTTTGGGCTGGGACCCAAAGTCTATCTCTCTTGCCATAGCCTCATGCTTCTAGTATCATGCCTCGCTTTAAAATAGCAATGAGTAACTGAGAGAGTTAGACAACCTAAAAATTACCTACACCTTGGCCCATTCTTCTGTTTCCTCCTTTCCCCTTCCTTTCCTTTGGGTTATGCTTCATAGATTTACTACAACTCAACTTTCAGATACAAATCTCTTTTAAGAAACCAAGACAAATATAGTAGAAATGTAGACAGCAGGCAAACTGGGTTATCCACAGTTAAAGTATTGGTAAATGAAGAAATATTTCGATGTTGTCTTCAGAGATGCTGCCTAAGATGAAATCATTCCCTGTAAAATCTATGGGGAAATTGCTTTATGCTTCCTCCATCATGCTTTTGTATAGTTTCATCTCCTCTTATTAGAGTTTAGGGGCACTGCAGCAGTAATTTCCCCCCACATTTATTAGGATCTACTGTATGTGTATAATATTTCCCAAATGTCTTAAAATTGGAAAATGTGCAAATAAATAAACCTGGTGTTGACAAGATCAACAGAAAGAGTTCTTTCAAAGCTTGATAGGCCATGACTTTATTACTAGCTAGAGTTTTCTTTAACCAAAAGATTTTTGACTCTTGGCTGTGTCTATCATTGACAAAGGGGACCAAAAAGCTATTACTATATATCATAAATAAACAGGTGTGTGAACATTTTTTTGCTTTATGTTTGGGGCTCTTGAAACTTCGGTTGTACAGATTTTGTGTGCAACAAGGAATCATTTTAAATACTTGCACTGAGAAGGCCCTTGCAAGGGAGAATGGTATGCATGGGACCAATACTGACATTTAACTTAAAGTGACATTAAAAGTACATTTTAGGGCTGTAGTAAAATATCTGAGGAGCTTCAAAAACTCCAAATGTCAGTCTAATTATCCCACCTCAAAGCACTTGAGCAACTATCTATATATTTCACTTTAATATTATTGATCTAAACATAGCCAATATACACACCCATTGAAACAGGATGGTTCAAGGTTCACTGTGAGTTTGAACATAAAGGGTGCATGATTTTGAATAAGTGTCCACAGGACTGAATAACATTTTGAAGAAGTTTAATTTTTAGCCCCAATAGGTATGGAAACCAGGGGGGGGGAACCTAAGTTGTACAAGTTAAGTTATCCTTCAACTTCACATTAAAAAAGCCTTTGACTTCACATTGTCTAAATGGTTTAAAGGGTTCCAAGATAGTAGAGTCTCTCCCCCACAAAAAAAGACCTTAGGACCAAAATAAATAAATACATACATACATACATACATACCAAGAAGACGCTAATAATTCTTGTGAGTGCATAAGGACTCATTCTTTTCATTGGAGGGTTTTTCTTCATTCCAGTATCATGATTTTTCATTGCGATCCAATACCTCATTGTGATCCAATTCAAACAAGATTAGATCTATACTGGTTTTCCAGAACTATCAAGCTGTGAAGTATTGTAAAGTCTCTGTTTCTATATAGATAGATTGTTTCCTATGCTCCCTTTTGATTGCATTCCTTAAAAAAAACAGGTATATAACACAGGTATAAAACAATGGGTTTGGATGAAATAGAATTTGTCATCCACACACCTTGGATGAAGCATGAAGCACTGTGCTGGTGCCAATTTTAGGGTTAGGGACCGTGCACCAACCGCACAGTGCCAATTTGATGTGTCACTTACATCACGAATGTGCCACTGGCACATTTGTGAGATCACTCCGGTGCCACAAAAAGAATCCGGAGATACCGGGTTCTTTTACTCCAGAGTGACGGTGCATGGTTTGGGGGCTGCTCCATCCCTCTGGAGTAAAAACAGATGCTGGCAAGCCACCATTTCTTGGCGGTCTGTATTCTGCCATTGTTTCCATTAAGAAGCAGGGGGAGAGGATAAATTCAGTTGCTGAATGTATAGGTCCTAGAAGATAACTGTAAAACAAGTTATAAACCTATCAAGGATTTAAAAGTATATCGGGGATCAATTCCAGAAGGGTGCTGTGAATAAAAAACTATTTCAGAATTCTGGAGTTTTAGGGAGTAGACCTAAGTTTTCTGAAATAATAATCACCATTCCACATTAAAACATGTTTATCGCTGTATTTTATTGGAATAAATTTGTCTGTAAAATGTGTATGTTGCAGGGGGCAGGGTTGGTACAAAGCAAACCATGATTGTAGTCTAACACCCCTGTGTTCTTAAAAACAGTGCTTGCAAAGGAACACAGATTCTCATAGGTCTGGCAACTCTACTCTGCTGTGTTTACATTTACATTTTGAAAATGTAATGAAATTCAGTTATTCAGCTGTTGCAGGCCAGGCAGGGATAATATTTAGAGAATACAGCTATAGTATGGTCTCCAGGGCTGCATGTCAGAGTGATCAGTGTGACTCCCCAAAACCTCATCTCAATTTTCTTTAGAAGATGAATTGCTGTCTTGGAAATGTTTAGAAGCAGCAGTTCATATTTTAAATAAGATGAGATGGGGATTGGACTGTTAAATATTACCCCATTTCACCCAAAATGCAAAGACTTCCCACCACTTCCAGATTTCTGGAATTTTTGGTAATCTGTACAACCTCTCTTAATATTTTGATGGCAGAAAAGTGAACCCCACTGTTGATTTTTCCATCTCTGATGTGATTCAATCCAGCCAGTGGCTACTGGTGTTTTCCAAGTTAGTGGATGAGTGAATCTGCTCTGAGATTTCATTAGAAAGTCTGCTCTTGGTTTCCCAGATTTTAAAGGAGCTATCCAATGTACTTATTCCTATTCTAAGAACTGGTTCCATGCTTTGGATCACCCCTTTAATCTTCAGGCAAAAACCCAGAATAGATTACCTATCCCATTGACATGAGAAAAAAAAGCAGCCACTGACTGAAACTAGCCACTAGCTTATCTGATGTTGGCAACAGTGTGCACTTAGGTGGTTGCAACAATACAGTATAGATGGAACTTCATTGTTTGCATCTTCTGACAAGAAAACACATGACATGATTATAAGTCTCTTGCATTTAATCATATTTCTCATCATATGGAGCCCTGGTGGCGCAGTGGTTAAATGCCTGTACTGCAGCCATTTGCTCAAGACCACAAGGTTGCAAGTTCAAGACCAGCAAAAGGGCCCAAGCTCGACTCAGGCTTGCATCCTTCCAAGGAGGTCGCTAAAATGAGTACCCAGACTGTTGGGGGCAAATTAGCTTACTTGCTAATTAGCTTACTTGCTGTTCACCGCTATGATCTTTGGAATAGCGGTATATAAATAAAACAAATTATTATTATTATTATTATTTAAATTTATCAGTTTATTTATATTTAACATTTAGTTTGAGATTTAATATCATGGGAGACATAGTTGTCATATGACTACAAACATGGTGGCACAGCGATTAAATGCCTGTATTGCATTTGTAAGCCACTCACTCACAAACCACAAGGTTGTGAGTTCAATACCAGCCAGGGGCTCAGGATCGACTCAGCCTGGCATTCTTCAGAGGTAGCTAAAATGAGCGCTCAGCTAGATGGAGGCAATTAGTTTACAACTGTAAATTGCTTAGGGTGCTTAAGAGCACTAATCAGCAGTATAGAAATGTACTTGTTATTGCTTGTTATACAGCATAATGCTGGGCTCTTACATAAAAATCTATCAGTATTAATTTTGCCACAGTATGTTTAGTCATAATCAGGGTTTCAGTTTATAAAAACTAATAGTTCATTAATATAAAATTATGTCAAGTGTGCCAGATTATATTCAAGTAGTTTCATGATTATTAACATTGTAATTCTATATAACTATATGATGGCTTTAACTGTATGTTGGTTTTAAGTGGCTTCAGCCAGTTCTAGGGTTTCAGTTTATTGGAATTGTAGTATTCACAAGGAACTTCTACAGCATTACAGGTATATTCCTTTAAGCTATTCAACTAAGATTTAGGTCCATCTGAAAACCATTGCTAACAGATTGAATATAGTCATCTGCAGGAAAAGCATAAAGATATTTTCAAATTTCAAGAGAGGAAATAAATTACTTTTGTTTGTAGATTTCAATGACTTCCCTGTGCATTCTGACCTGATAGCTGTTGGCATGGTCCAGAATTTCAGTGTTTTCAAACAGCATTTTATGCACAGGATGGTTTGGGAAAGTTCACTTCTATATGCAAACATTGGCGGGATACAAACTGCCATATAGTACGTATTGTATACGTACTAGGGTTAGGAAGGGGCGGTGCTTCCGCACCCCCCTAACCCTAGTATGTATACAATACGTACAAGATGGCGGCGCCCTTTCCACATGGACGCCGCCATCTTTACGTACTGGACGCATAGCGTCCAGACATGTTGCGGCGCTAATGATGTCACGAATGCGCCCTTGGCACTTTGCGACGTCATCAGTGCGCCGCGGAAAGAAGCTCCGAAATGGAGCTTCTTTTTTGCTCTGCACGGGAGCCACGCGGTTTGGCTGCTGCAGCTCCCGCGCGGAGCAAATGGCGCCGGCGGGGGAACGCCGCAAAGCGGCGGTTTGTATCCCGCCAGTGAAATCCTGTGTTGTTGTATATGTTCCAAGTGATTTCCAACTTACAATGACTTTAAAGTGAAAGTATCATGATGTCTTCTTGGCAAGATTTTTTCAGAGGGGCTTTGTCTTTGTCTTCCTCAAAGTCTGAGAGAGTATGACTTGCCCATTGAGTTTCCATGGCTGAATGGATATTTGAACCTTGATTTACAGACTCTAATTGAAACCACTGCACCTTGCTGGGTCTCATTGAAATTCTATATTTTTGGCAAAAATACTCACAATTTGAATGATCTTTCATCTGTGTAAAGCAGTGGACTTTTTAAAAAATATATTAGAAACATGTTAGAAACTTGCTAAAAAGTACCTCTGTTGCAAGGCAAATGGGAAAAGAACAAATGCAATATGAAGATTCTTATCACAAAAAGGTTCCATTAATATAGATTGCTATCCAACCCATGTCTTAGGCTCTGCCTCTAACAAAGGGTAATTATGAGTCCAGGGAAATAAATTATTCTTACCTTTCTTCTCAAGGACAATTTAGCAGTAAAATTAGGCCTGGTCAAAACTGACAAGGTCCTCTATAAATTTAGCCTGGAAGCTCTCACTTTTTCTGCAAGCCTCCTGTGGGGAAGAAAAAAGCTGTCATTTTCTTGGAAAGTTAAAACTATTTAGGCAATTATCGTGTGCTGCTTTGTGTTGCACCCACCCACATACCAAGTGATTTTTAAAAGTATTTTTATATACAGTTTTTCATCTATCACGGAAATTCAAAATACTGTTACACAGGGTCCCCACACAGTCCACTTGTTCATTCTGAATAGCTAGACCTCTTCTATTTCAGCAAGAGTAGTACATCTTGTAACAAGATCAATTGTTTAGTGAACATATCTTTCTTGTACTAGTGGCTAATGGGGTCATGAATCTCCTTCAGATTTCAGTTTGAACTTTAAAAAGAGCTATCCAAGTGCTGAACCTAATTTGTGGATAAGGTTCACCACATTGGCTAGCTCTCTGAATGGTCTGGCTAAAACCTGGAGCATATTTACCAACCTGTAATCCAGGAAAGTACAGTAACATCCAAAATCTATGAAATAGATTATACAAACTTTCAAAGCTCGGCTGACTTCTTCATCAGGCAAATATGTTAAAAAGCATAGGAATGAATTATTAAAAAGGGATCTGACTGGGGATTCTATATCCTATATCTATAATTATATGAGGATATAATTTCATAATCAAAGCAATCTTCAATGTTGTAATGTAATCTGACCACTTAATTTTATTCTTAACTTTCTGTATTTTAATGCATTTTAACATAATGTCTCCATTTTATATTGGTTTATGTGTTGTGCAACCTTTCCATTTATGTGATCTAAGTTATTGTATGCCTCGATGGCTCTGTTGACCATAAATAAAGATTGACTGGTTGATGTGGGAGAAAAAAAAATGATGACAATGGTAGTCACAAGCCTGCATTTTGTCAAGATGTAGCTATTCTCAGTTCAGTGGTATAGGGGGACATTCATGCAGGTGTCCCTTCACATCATCCGAACTGAGAACAGCTACATCTTGACAGAATGCACACTTGTGACTAACACTGTCATCATTTTCTTTTGCTCCTGTATGAGGATATGTTGTCAAGGAAGTTACCAGCCAACACTAATTTTTAGGTATGTCTAAACTCTGTCATGTAAGAAAGCTCCCCAGAATTCAAATGCCAAGGGAAGCTCTGGGGAGTAGATAGCTCATGGTTGCCTTTCTTCCTCATCTTCTTCCTGGGTGTCCAACTTTCTCCCCCAATGTCCTATAGAACTCTAAGGAAAAAGAGCAGGGCACATTATCAGCAGACTGATCTGTCTGTTCTACTGTCACTGCCCTTCCTACCGGATGAAATGCATTGAATTACTTATTCTGTGCATTTTTAAATTTAAAAAAAATGCCCCTATTTGGGGGATATATTTGGGTGATCCACAAAAGACCACCATATTATTCTGTGTAATTACCATCTACGCTGCAGTACTTGAATAGGAAGTAGAGGGAGTCAGTTAGTTCAAGAAATCTATATGTACCATCCTCTTTAGCCAAATTATTCCCATCCCTGAGTTTGTTGTTGTTAAGTGCCTTCGAGTCAATCTCGACTCATGGTGACCCTGTAGATGAAACTCCCTGTCCCCCACTGCTCTGCTTAATTCTTGCAACCCCATACCCATGACCCCCTTAATAGAGTCCATCCATCTGGCATGGGACCTTTCTCTCTTCCTACATCCCTCCATCTTTTCCAATGACTCCTTCCTTCTCATGATGTGTCCAAAGTAAGACAGCCTCAGTTTTGTCATCTTCGCTTCCAGGGAGGTTTCCGGCTTGATCTGCTCTAGGACCCATTTGTTTGTCTTTTTGGTCAGTCTAGTAATTTCCTTTTTCTTTCAACAGAAGCCCAATGGCTGATGCATTCATAAGTCTTAGTTTGTTCCTACCTCCCTTTTGTTTTTGTTTTTCTTTTCTTTACAGCTTGTAGTGTTTATTCTGTCATCCATAGTTTTTTCTCTTTCTTTATATTTATTGAAAGTGTCTGTCTGCATTCTTCTTTTATAATGTCCCTGGCTTCCTCTGGTTCTTGGTCTATTATGCTTAATAGTGTGAATCTGTTTCTTATATTGTCAATAAATTCTGCTGAGATATTATTTATATCATATTTTGGTGTAATCACTGGTTTTGTTTTCTTCTTGAGTCTTACTCTTATTTTTGATTTGAGTAATTCATGATCTGTGCCACAGTCGGCTCCTGGTATAGTCTTGGTCACCAGTATAGAGTTTTGCCATCTTTTACTTCCAACTATGTAATCTATTTGATTTTTCTGTTGACCATCTGGTGATGTCCATGTGTATAGCCTTATTTATGATTGTATGAGAAATGTGTTTGCAATGAATAGGTTGTTGGCTTCACAAAAATATATCAGACGCTCACCTGCTTCAATTCTTTTTCTTTATCCATATCTGCCTACTGTTTTTATTAATCTTTATTTATTTCCAACTTTTGCATTCCAATCTCCAATAATCAGCTTGACATCCTGTGATGGTATGATGTTAATTTCTTCCTGTACACCTGAGTATACCTCTAAAAATGAGCAATAGGGAACTTCTGCTTCTTCAAACCCTTCCAGTTTTGTCAGCTTATTAGAGAGTAAATCTTCAGAGTTCAGAGCTCTCAAAGGACAGTGCTCCTCATCCATTAGGAGTATAATATGTAAACAGGTTCTGAATTTTTTTAAAAACTGTCCAGTAGAAGTACAGAAAGTAGTAATAAACTTGTCCCTTCACATTCACTGGGTTTAAGGGCACATGACTGCCATGAATCTGGAAAAAATGCAAATAACAAAACATGATGTTTTTACCTGAGAGAACACCTCTCTAGGAATCTCTAGGGCCTCCAGTGCAACTCTGTGGTCAATATCTGACAGACATTGATCATAGAATTGTGTTGGAGGAGCTACAAATGCATAATGGAGTGTTCTCTCTAGGAATCTCTACACTAGAAAAGTTCAGTACAACTCTTGGTTAAAGTTGACCATAGAAGTGTGCTGGAGGACCTAAAGGTTCCTAGAGAGAACCTATTAATAAAATCCATGAATAATCAAGTCTGCAAAGGTCAAAACCACAAATGTGGAGGGATGAATGCAGTGGAGCATGGCTTCTGGACTCTTAGGACACATGCATCATTTAAACAGCATACCTCCAAAGTGACCCACAGCAGCTTTATTTTGGCCTCTCTGTATGGGGCCTATATTTCAACATGGAAAGTATATTTTTGTATGGTGGGGGGAGGGCATGACATACATGAATAGGGGAGTTCATAATATTTACCCAGCTTCACACACATTAGTTACAGTCCCCTCCTTGCATGGCAATTAAGGCTTCTAATAGAAATGTTTTTAAAAGCTTAATTTCTCCAGAGGAGATCAATTTTTGAGGGCTTTTCATTGTAGGGTTATCCTTTCTATCTCCAGCTACAATTCTCTTTAAAAATCATTTTTTACCATGAAGCTTGGAAAAATCCTTCCATTGATGCCACTGGATATGCAAGGCAATCCCCTTGAAAAACATGTTCATGGACAAGAATATTGATTTGGGGTGATATGAGTTTAATAAGTATGACTATTATACTTGAATGAGAAGGAAGTGACCTGTGATATTTGTAAATACATTATTGAATAGCTTCCACATTCTCTAACATAAAATATACAGGGCACGTGCCCTGAGATCAATGGGAACCTATCCATTCTCTAGGAGGAAAGGTTTGAGAGATGTCTGAAGTGTTTGGGGCATCAAGCCCACTGAGCAAGACTACAGGTATAACCAAACAGATAAGATTTTCTTTTGTATCGAGGGTCAGTCAGAATATAATCTTGGCTCTAAAACTGTGTATGCAAATCAGGGTGGGGGGAAGAGACTTGTGGTCTATAGGAGACCTCCTAAACCCCATCTAAGAATACTATCCATAGCTGCCACAGTTTGATTTCCTTCTCTTATCCCACCAACCTGTGATTTCTGCTGCAAACTTGGGGGGGGGGGTGACAAATAAGAGTGATATGATGTCCCATCTGGTGTGTCACAATGAATTGGTGTGACCCTTTGGAGTGGAGGTGTGGATTTGCCACAGTTGCCCACCATTGATGCAAATGTTTCATGCATTTATTAGTTCATGGACACATCCCTCTTACCTCCCTCATCTTGGATTGTATGAATCAACCAAAAATCTTGCATGGGATCCAGATACTTCACTGTATCATAATATTCCAATTTAGCTAAAAGAAGAATGTGTTCTATTATGGTCACAATATGTAAGAATATGAACAATTTATCTTAAAGAATACCTGCAATAGTTTCTCTTTGCCTTACACCTATATATATGTCTCTGAAATGCAATGTATTTTATATTCCTCATATATCAAGATGAGAGGGACTTTCAAAATGAGTTTTAACTTTGTGCAGAAGCATGCATTATCTTTTCCATTGTTTCCTTTTCAAATTATTTTTAAAGATTTATAAGAATAGGCTTTAAGATTGAGTTTGTGTTACAAAAATATTATTACTGTTCAGCATTCTCTTGACCCTATCTCCACAGACAAAAATGTATATATTGCTTGATAATAACACCAACATTAATTGAAAACTGTGTACATCATCTTTTACAGCTTACATTTTGAGATTTGTGCCCTCATCTATTAGCATCCATGAATGAGACATTTTAGAAAAGGCAGCAAATGAATGAGGCATTTACAAGACTAACATGTACCCATTACCAGTCACTGTCCCTGACTTTTCAAACATGAATGGAGACTTTTGAACCTTATTATCTGTTAGATTTTTTCTCCAGGCTTTTAGTTTGCAGTGATGTCATGTGAGGGCAAGACAATTGGCCTCATTAGAGAAACGACACAAACTACAATTAAATGAGATAATGTAGCACAAAAGGTCATGGAAAGTGTGCTTTAAAACAGCATTTTGTGTGTGTGCTTGTAATAACAGTTCAACTCCTGGTTTCTTTTGGTAGTCTCAAATGAAGTAGAACTACTGAATCAATTGTCAACACTTAAATCTCATTGGTCTCTCAACATTAGGAGGAACTTCCTGACAGTAAGGGCTGTTCGACAGTGGAACACACTTCCTTGGAGTGTAGTGGAGTCTCCCTCCTTGGAGGTCTTCAAACGGAGGCTGGATGGCCATCTGTCGGGGATGCTTTGATCTGGATTTCCTGCATGGCAGGGGGTTGGACTGGATGGCCCTTGCGGTCTCTTCCAACTCTGTGATTCTATGATTCTATGGTCCAATGGCTCTAGTCTGGGTGGAACCTCCAACAGGATTCAGGACAAAGTCATGAACATGAAGTGAGAAGGAATAACCTCCATGCTTGGTCCAGGAGCCACCATTATTTACAGTAAGATATGAACTATCAGCTGTGTGTTATAAGCCAGCCATATTGAACTGCCAATTTTTGTGGCCTGGGAATGAACCCCATGAAGTACAGAGTATAACCTGGTGTAATATGTGTAATATATTAGACAGAAAGCTAGATGTATTCGAATATGTATATATGTATTATTATTATGAACCAGAATACCATAAGTTTGGGTAAAATACCTACTAGAATATAAAGAAAATAAAGCATGAGTAGTGCTTCTACTAACAGTCTCAGAAAAGTGAAAGCACAGAACAAGCTCAGGCTTGCTAGAGATGTTAAAAAGAACAAAAAGGGCTTTTTTGGTTATGTCTATAACTAAAGGAAGAACAAGGAGATGGAAGAGCCATTGCATAGAGAAGATGTCAAAATGCTAACAGGAGACAGAGAGAAGATATAACTACTTAACACTTTCTTTGCCTCAATCCTATCCCCAAAGGAGAACAGTGCTCAGTCTGGAGAAAATGGAGCAGATAATGCAGTAGGGGAAATGCAGTAGTAGTGAAGAGAGTACTAAAAAGCATGTTAAAAGAGTGAAGTTGCAAGCTCCACACGTTCTGAGATGGTCAACTATTTATTTGTTTTAAAAGCACTACACGTCTTGGCCTTGATGAGAAAAAGCCTTGTTCAGGGGCCTTCAGCTAAATTCACTGGAGATGAGACAAAAAATGGTCCATCAATGGTCCTGCCATTAAAACAGTGTCAGGTTTTTGTCCCAGTTTTGTGGATGAAAATTATGGCAACCTATGAGGAGCATCCTAGGGATCTGGGCATGTTTAGCTTGAGAAAGAAAAGTTGAAGAGATGACATGATAGCCATATTTAAATATTTGAAGGGATGTCACATCAAGGATGGAGCAAGCTTGTTTTCTGCTGCTCCAGAGACTAGGGCTCTGATCAGTGGATGCAAACTACAGAAAAAGAGATTCCATCTAAGCATTAGGAAGAACTTCGTGACAGTAAGAGCTGTTTGACAATGGAATATGCTAACAATGGAATATGCTGGCTGGGGGTGTATTGAATGGCCCTTGAGGTTTCTTCTAATTCTACAATTCTATGATTTTAAGTACAGGTAGGACAATTTGAACAGCTGTTTTCTACAGTAGCTATCTCTTTCCATAATATATAATTATGGTGTACTCTTGTCAAATAAGAGTTAACAGGCAGCATCACCTTCCATTTTCCAGTGTAGATTGAAGCACCCATCTTTGTCTAATGCAAACAGGGCTATTATCAGAAGACACAAATCAAAAGACACAATGTAGTTGGACATGCTCCCATAGTTAACTTGGATCTAGCAGCTAAATAGGAAGTAACTGGCAGAAAGAAAATCTGAAGGAGCAGTAATGATTAGCACTTCCAGGCCCCAATTTGCTGAAGAGAAAGTCTCCAGACTTGCACCTATGGGTTATAGGCCCTAGGGAGTCAGAAAGGAGTCTACTCTTAGGAACAGCCTTTATATTGTGGGATGTAAGGGGGGGGGAGGTTCCCTAGGTTGGCCTCCTTTGTTGATGGGCAGTTGGATTCAATAAAACTGTGGACAGAAATATAACCCAAATAATGTCATCTGTTGTTGTTTTTTATGGGGTAGGGTAAGCTATTTTACCCCAAGCTATTTTAGGTGGCAGAGCACAAGCACCACTGAAATAAAAAGGATCAGCAGGACCTTGTTACCACCTCAGTTGTTGCTGAATGGGGGAGAAAAAGAGAGAAGCCAGATACAGGTGGAGGGAAGAAAAAGGGAAGATTCGAAACAGCCTCCTGCCCCCTTTTATCAAGATCCAGCATGCTGTAGTGCTTTAAACATTGGACCATGGCTCTGAAGACCACAGTTCACATCCCTGCTTGGCCATGGAAACTCACTGGGTAGCTTTGAGCAAGTCACATTCTCTCAGCCTCAGAAGATGGGAAAGGCAACCTAAACAAATCTTGCCGAGAAAACCTGTTACAATTGTCTGGCATTGGAAATGACTTGAAGACCCAGAACAACATATCTATCTATCTATCTATCTATCTATCTATCTATCTATCTATCTAAGAGATTTATATCCCATCTTTCTGCCAAAATCGACTTCAAGAAAGTTAACTTCTACCTGGTCAGTTAATCCATTTTCTCCAGGTTGCTGGGATTTAAAAACTACCTGCAGTTGAAACAAAGTGTCACAGCAGTATTTGGAAGGAATGTGTGAAAAGGGCCTAAAGCATCTGTTAGTGCTGTAGAAATCCAACAGCAAAATACTGCTGGGCAAAGAAAGCAAGATGAACATGATTATAGGAGGAGCAGGTTTCCAAAGCCAGATTTAACTGCAGTTTAATGGCAAGCTCCAACAAGCATTCCTGCTTTTAAAAATCAATGGAAGTTATCATACGGGGAAAAGGAGGGGAGAGAAGTGGATCATTCCCATCCTTATCACATGATCACATGGAGATTATCATATGACCTCATGCTTATTTTGTCATTATTCCATCTTTATGCCATTCTTACCATGTGATCATACAAAAATTATCAGCCAACGTCACACTTATCCCATCCTTCTCCCATCAGTGAAGTGGAATGGCCCCATCACTTTGTATTAACAGAAACTCTCATTAATATAAAGTGACGGGGCCATTTCTCCTCACTGATGTGGAAAGATGGGATAAGAGTGACATGATAAGGATGGGATAAGAATGGGAGTGTTCTGCTTCACTCACTCCTTTCCCCCCATGTGATAAACTTCAAAGTCTTCTTAGCTCTGGCCTGTGGTTGAATGGACATGGATTCCTCTTTGCTTCTCTGCTCAAATTACCAATTGTGTGCTCCTCAGTAAGCATTCCCCTGTGTCCTTTCCTCCTTGTCCCCTGCAAACTGTGCAGTTTTATTTTATTTGTTTAGTTTATAGCCCACCGATAGGGCTTAGAATAACTAGGAAGGAAGATAAAAATAAAGCTATTATTATGTCTGCCTCTGTTCTTGTTTAGATCAGAATCTCTTTGTTTCTCAGCTGGTCTTGATTCTCAAATATTACATGAGATGAAAATGTGCTGAAATATTAACTACTTGAGTAACGTAATGGGAGAAAGACAGGATAAGAGTGACATGATAAGATTGGGATAAGAATGGGAGTGCTCTGCTTCACTCCCTCCTTCCCCCCCATGTGATAATCTCCAAAGTCTTCTTAGCTCTGGCCTGTTGTTGAATGGACATGGGTTCCTCTTTGCTTCTCTGCTCAAATTACCAATTGTGTGCTCCTCAGTAATTGTGTGTATTGAACCTCTTACCAGACATGAATAGGAGTTCATTATTAATCTCCAATTCCTGGCTTCCTATTCCCCACCCCAAAATATGGCTTAGAACACCTTCCAAATTTTGGTGGCTGTTTTCACATCTTTGTGGGTTTTGCAGACACATTTAAAATGAGAGAAATCCATACATAAACATGTTTTCCTTCTGCTAAATACAGGTTTTAAATTAGGATTGCATGGAATGGCATAGTGATTTTTTTTTATTGGTTTATAGTAAGTCTATTCAGTTGCTGCTCATTTAAATAAAATGAGCTGCTCAAGTAACGATGTACCCATTCCATACAAGTGAGTGTTTCCTGGAGCTATTTAACTACTTTTCACTAGAATGATGACAGTGTCATTGGTGGTAAAGGAGGCAGCCAATCTGAATGTTTCAGAATTCAGAGAACATGGCATAACAGGGGTTTCCAGAGTTGGATGGGGATGGTTGATCTCATGCCATTTATGTCATTTCACTTATTTAATGATGATCATAGATCAAAATGTAAACCAGAATATAAAATACAAACATATATGGCTGGTCTGATTTGCTTTACCCAAAAGAATTTCTTTTCAAGTTATAGAATACAATGAATACAAATCATTTGATAGCAAGGTAAAGTGGCCGAGATATGATCCTCATCAGTTCAGTCCATCTCTAGAAGCTTCCAAAATACTTAAACCTAAATCTAAATGTCGGTTCCCAACTGAATAAATTGCTGAATGGTAACTCAGTACATATGCAGAATGGTTGATTCCATGAGTCTAATAAGCATTAGCAATTTAATTTAGATCAGGACATCATGCAGCTTTTGAGATTATTATTATTATTAACCTTTATTTATAAAGCGCTGTAAATTTACACATGTTGTTGGACTGCAACTACCAACATTCCTCAACATTTGCTATGCTGGTTAAGGCTGCTGGGATGTGCAACCCAACAATATCTGGAGAGTGGCATGTTTCCCACCCTTGTGACTCACTGCAGAATAAGCAGATGAATACTGTGGAATCCAAATTTTTTTAGGGGGGGAGGGGAGAGTTAGCTTGCTTATATTTAGTGTCCTTTGCATTATTTGTAAACCTCCCCTCCTCTATTGTATATTTATTACATGCTTCTGTTTCTGTGCAACCATGGATATGGAGGGCCAACTGTACATGAATTTCATTCTTGAAGGAAGCAACAGTTTCAGTAATGCTGTGAGACAATCTTCAAAAAACATGCCATTTTAAAAAACTGTTCCCAGTTCAGGATGTTTTTTTAAAATAAAACTCACAACTGGTTTTTTCCCCCTGCAGATAACAGCCTTTTCTACACAGGAAAAGTCATTTTCTGCACATGAATATTCCTTTCTGCACTGGAAATGTTGCTGTTCTTCAAGGCACTGTATGTCATGGGGGTGGGGAAGGTTGGTAGTTGTTTAGCTTCTACACTGCCCATTGATCACTCTGGTAGAGAGATCTAGTACTCTCTCATACACAGTTCCCATCTGCCAGTGTCCAAAAGCTGCACTCCAAATCCAAACAATGTTGATTTATGGGCAATACCTGAAAAGATCTCTGCAGGTGAAGTTCCTGAAGCAAATCACTGACACAAAGGCCATGTTCCCACTATGATTTAAATTGCTGATCGGGATATATGACTGTCATTCCCATTTGAAACTGCTTTCGATTCTATTGTGATCGGTTTCAATCTGTGATGAAGTGAAGCAAACATTTAAAAACCTGCTCTTTCCTGACACTATTTCTCTGGCAGTTCTTTTTTTTTTTGGGGGGGGGGGGAGATTCCGAAGCGTGTTCAACTAGTGGGAACAACGGATCTGAATCGCATCATTCTGGAGGGGAGGGGCTAATGGCAGAGGGTTGTTTACCATTCCTCCTCAATTTTTGGTAGCTCCACCATCATCCCCCCCCCAGCACTGCTTGTGCTTGTGGTGTGACCTATGGGCGCATGAATTTTTTTTAAAATATATAAAATTGATAGAAGATTCAATTCAGTGTTTTTGCAACTACTTGCAATTCCCCGGGCGATCCAATGGCAGCTCATAGTGAGGCAAGTAGTTGCAAAACCAGTTAATCAAATCTTCTATCAATTTATATATATATATATATATATATATATATATATATATATACACACACACACACACACACACACACACACACACACACACACACACAAGTTGGGCTGCCCGGGCAGCCACTTATGTCACTGATGATGCACAGATGATTGACATGCATTTTGAAGTGGTGCAAACTTGTGGGCATGACAATCATGCCAAAACAGAAGTGATTACAAGGTGATAATGAAAAGATAGTGGGAATGACTGACCTTTTGGAATCGATTTACCAAGATGGAGCAAAGGTGAATCACAAACCAGTTTAAAACTAAGTGGGAATGAGCCCAAAGAGACAACACTGCAACACTGCTCCAAATACATGTCACAAGGCATTGCTGTACAGACTGTGTGGAGAAACCAGGGCCAGAGTCAGCATAGGAATCCCTTAGCAAACCATCCCTCCTTACCAAGCATGTACATCTTATGAGTTCATTCCTCTCATCTCTGTGAACATTTCTTTTAAATTGACATTGTTTTGTTCTGTTTATCAGGAAATTGCTCCCGAGACCTACCCGTGTGGGCAGAATGCAATTACAGTGAACTATTTCATGATAATTACTGAATGTTATTTCCCTTCCCTTAAATAAGATTTATTCCTGTAGATTGTTCCTTGGACAGAGATGTCATTCTAGTCATTCAAAAGTGATTCTGACCCCAAGGATTTCTTTTGCCTTTCTGTTCAGTTCAAGGACGGCGAGGCTGAGAAGCTGACAAGAAGTGCTGAATCTACTAGCAGCTTCTTAAAGGTCTCCATATAACTGAGAAATTGCATATTGATGTGTCACTGAAAGGATTACAACTTTATTGAGCTCATTTGTTTCCCAGAGAGGTATATTATACAGATTTAAAATAAATGCTAGGTCTTTTATTAGCAGGAGAAAATAGGAAAAAATAGTTTAAGAGCCTGGAAACAGAAAATGTTTAGTAAGTTATTCCAATCAGAAGACTAAGCTAATACATCTGACTTTCTCCCTGAGCAGATTGACAAAGTCTGAAACTCAGCCAACCGATTGTACCACTCTTTCACTGACAGCCATTCAGCTCCAAAGGAGTGAATTAAGAGAAGCAAACCAGAGGATGGGATATCATACTATGTCCATAGTGCTTGAATCAAAATGACTGTTGCTGCACTCCAAGCATTATCACCATTTGCTTGAAGTGAGATGATAGCAGTCCAAAATCTGAAGGTCAACATTTGGCTCATTCCTGGCACATGTAAAAGCATCTGTTAAGTAAGAGGCTCCAGTGGTGACACCAGAGGGTTGCGGGGGTTTGTGGACCACACCAGGTGACTCCCTAAGAGGTGTGTGTGACACTGCTGCTCCTCAAACACCTATTTTTTGGAGAAATGGGTTGTGGCATTCACCTGCTTCCCTTTAAAATGCTTTAAAAGATGGTGGGATTGGGATGAAGATCAGTGGTGGGTGATACGAGAGGACTCAAAACATTTTAAAATTCAAATTTCAAAATTGTAATTTTGATTTTTTTAAAAAAATAAAATTTTGATTTTTTTTTATTCTTTTAAAATTTTCTTTATAAACATCACATTTTAACCAAATCTTCACTATGCAAATGTAAATGCATTTAGGTTGTACATATGATACTGTGATTTGGCAGTATAATTTTAATTTTGCTCATTGTTTCTGTCACTGCTGTTAGCATTGCATTCAGCGCTATATGGGAATTACGATTTACAGGTAACATTAGTGGAAAAAAGCATTGCTAAGGATTCTGTATGGTGGGAAATGGGAGGAAGTCAATGGGGGAGTGACATCATGAGTTACCGCACCAGGTGACACCAACCCTAGGGATACCACTGAGTGGCTCATAGTTCAAGAAAGGGAATGGGTTACATGTTCCAAAATGGTGGGGAGAAGTGTTCCACTCTGTATCATGGTGTTAAGCATGTGCTCCCTCCTGCTGCTCAGCACTCCATAGTTCTCAGATGGAGGAAGTGAAAGTTTAAACCGCCCCTTCCCCATGCTGTGTGCTGTGGTGTGTGTGTATATGTGCACAGTTCCCAAGCTCTCAGTCACTACCTGGTATATCCCTTGGAGCTGAAATTCTTGTCCACCCTGCCTTAACACAATGTGCTAAGCCACAAGGATTTGTATAAACTGACTTTGGGACAGTACAGATGGGTGGCTAGAAGCCATCCCTGTATGCCCCACATCTGTGCTGCAGCATCCACATGCTGCAGCACAGATGCACAATCCAAAAGGAACCGCTCTAGGCGGCTCCTTTTTGCACCATCATAAGGGCTGCGATGCAGCCCTCTGATGCTTCTTCTGCCTAGGTGTCCTTACATCACGAGCCTGCATCCTGTGTGGATGGGTCCGCAGCCTTGTGAAGTAATGGTGTCGATATTAGAGCTTGGCGCATATGGATTCTGCGCCATATCGAGCCCTAATATCAGTGCAAATGGCCTGTCTGTACCGGGCCTTTGATTACCTTTTGAAAAGGCTGTGCTTACAATGTCTGATCAGTCACACTTGAAATTCCAAACAAAAGTGAAAGTACATACAGGGACTTGAGCATGCATTTTTAAAAATCCACATTTATTTCAATAAAGCAATACTTTGAGGCCTGCACAGGGCTGAGAGTCAGCATGGTGTAATTGCTTGAGTGTTGGAAGAGGACCATGAGAGACCAGGGCTCAAATCCTGCTTGGCCATAGAAACTTGCTTGGTGACTCTAGGCAAATCACACTCGCTCAGCTTCAGAGGAAAGCAAAAGCAAACCCCCTCTGAAAAAAAACATGCTGAGAAAGGTCAAGTATAACCTTGGGGTTATAATTAGTCACAAATGATTTGAAGGGACACAACATCAACCACAAACACTAGAAATAGGAAGTTATACAGAAATGTGAAGACATTTAATGTGCAAAGTCTATGTATACTGTATTTCCTGGCCCATAGGCACACTTGGTATCATAATTGGAGTAACAGTTCATTGTTAATATGCAGAAAGAGTTTAAATATTAAGATACGTAAAACCATGAATCCCTTGCTGTTTTCTGTGTGTTTCCAATTTCCACATGAGTCACTGATCTCATTGTGCCTCATCATGACTAAAGAGATATGAGAAACTCATCCAGAAATGAAGAGGTAGTTTCTTATAAAGGGAAGAGCAGAATTCTTTTGTAAACTGATGGAGTGAGCCAGTCACACTTGGTGCAGAGGTGGAGCAGTAACTGTTTGAAAGGAGGCAAGCCAGGAGCAGTAAATCATGCAAAGATGAGAGGACATCCTCCTTTATAAGTGTGCAGTTTAGGCTGACAGAACGCTTTAATTAAGTCATGTCTGTGAGCACGCTATAACTTCTCTCATGCCATGTTAATGCATGCTAGAACATAGAATGGAATTTATTAATTCAGAAGGCTGATGTTTTCTTTATAAAATTATATGTTTCTATATCAGCTGGAAAATATAATTCCTAGCACCAACTGACATTGCTTCAGTTTATTTGTGAATTCTCTCCTCATCCAGACATTTCTGGCTTGAACTAAGAGCCTATTCCCTACTACCAGCACTATTAGCTGGAGATGGGGACTACAGACAAGTCAGAATACAATTCAAACATCATTGACCAGAATCATAACTTGGGCGGGTTATAGACCTCCGCTTTGAGGTGGTCTGCCGCCGCTGCCGTTTGCTCCGTAAGGGAGCCGTCACAGCCACACCGCACGGCTCCCTTACGGAGCAAAAAAGAAGCTCCAAAATGGAGCTTCTTTCTGCGGTGCCTCTGTGACGTCGCGAGGCGCCAGGGGCGAATTCGCAACGTCACAGGCGCCGCGACACGTTCGGACGCACAGCATCCGATATGTAAAGATGGCGCCGGCCGTGTGGAACGGCCGGTGCCATATTGTACGGACAGAGTCCGTATTAGACCCAGGGGCGTCTAGAAGAGACGCCCCCTTTTTTAAAATGGGACGTCCTGCGGACGTCCCAAGTGCCAGTTTGTAACCGGCCTTGGAAACTAACATGGTCTGTGCCATTGGTTCTCAGTCTTTGACTCTTCGGAAACTTTCAATTTCAGCTTCCAGAAGACCCAGCCCTTGTAGCCTATAGTCAGGGATTCTGGGGATCAAAGACCAAAGCATCAGTATGACCAAAGACAGTTATTCCACACTGGTTATTATGGAGTCACAAAGCCTCAGGTGTGGCACAACTTGTTTGAGAAGAGAGGAGGATATCCTTTTTGATCATCAGTGTCATATAGTTATCACTATTAAATGCCTTTTGCATCCACCTCCTATAGTGTATTTCTATAATGTTTACTGGGAAGATGGTTTCATTGATTTCAATGAAGTTTATAGGTTTGTTTCCTTTGGTTTGAACTGGATTAGCTCCAACTAGAATAGGTCCATTAAACCAATGAGGTTAACATATGTGTTGACTCATAACTCAACAATGTCTCTCCTGGGGATCTTTCATACTACACAATTGCACTATGATTCCATTCTTATTGCCATGGCAACATTATTTGAGATCTTGGAGTCTGCACTTCAGCTCTGTAGTTGAGGATTCTAAAATATACCTCCTTATGCATACCCCAAGATCCCATAGGACAGAACTATAGTAGTTCAAGTGAAATCATAGTGCTATAATTAAAATAATTATACAATTATGTCTATTTTTATGGTAGCCCAGGTAGACTCTTGCACCTTTCATATTGGTATGGCTATTATCCAGCCACTTTTAATTTCCACTGATTTCAATGGAGGAAAGTCATATTTAGATAAAAGTTTCATGTTGAAAGCAACCGGACTTAAATATGCTTACGTCTGGCATGATGGTGCCAATATATCTTTTCAAAATGCTCCTTCAAACAGGTTGCCCCAAATACATGAATAATGAAGTAAAGAAAGAGAAGGCCATCAGCATTTGGGGCATTACCTTGTGGCAATTTATAATTAACTTTGCATTATTTACAAGTGATTAGACACTGAGAAATTTTTCAAAGGTAACATAAAAAGTTAAAATGAAGTTGATGGTAATTCATCTGGAGTGATATTCCTTTGTTCAGTTTAGCATCCTCATAAATGTTTAAAGAATATAAATTAGGCTTTGAAGCCAATTAATTTGTCTGTTTCTCATCTCCAGTGATGTATTTTAATTATATTTCTAGGCCTCCATGCTTGGAGGGGAAGACAGTACATAATGATCATGAAAAACCAAAGCTACAAATGTGCAAAAATAAATCCATGCAAATTTCAATCCCATCCCACCCTAATTGATCATGGTTTCATTAGGATAATAGGGGAGGGGGAGTAGATTGCATTTTAAACTAGAGACCAGGATGATTTGTTAAAATGTTCATGTTTTATGTTCAGTTTAATTGAGACAAAAGTCACAGGAAAGCTGCATTACATTTGCAGAGTGATGGTTAATAACAGCATGATATAGCACCTCAGCATCTGATCAAAGCCCCATGTAGATCATCTCAGCTGGAGCCATGCAAGGATCCTCCGTTTTGATTCAAAGCCTGATTAGTGATTTAGATCCAGAGAAATTCAGTCTGGACTGTTTATGATCTGCTCTGCTATGGTCTTTCAATTTGACTTGCATTAGAAAACCAAAATGGCTATGACATTTTTTTTTTTACAAATCTACATAAAATTTGGAGACATGATATATCTTCAATTGCCTATTTCATCCTGACAAATTATAGGCAGGTAGCCTTGCAGTCTTGTACTAGGCCACCTGTCCCACCAAAACCAGAATAGTTACACCAAATAGCCACCTGCCCCACCAAAACCAGAATATGTATACCCAACTCAGTGATCAGTCTTTCCAATTTATATTGCTTTTACCCCAGCACTGTCCCTCTAGTATGGGTAGCAAGGTCCTAGAGCCCATAGAGAACCCCATTCCAGCTCCACAGTTGAAAAATTCCATCAAAGAACTGCCAGTTAAAGAACAAGAGTTGGAGTGAAAGATGTCACAGAGAGCATTGGGCAGGCAGTGCTTGGAGATGAGATACATAGGTATGCTATGAGTTGGAAAAGAGCAGCAGGCAGCTAAATCAAACACACCCTTTTGAGGTGGACATAGTCTCTTCCTTTCCTTTTTTTAAAATTATTGATTACTTTATTGAGTTTTTGGCATGGTTGACTATATCTATATTTATACCTTTAATATACCCCAAAGTGAATACAAATCCATAAGTATTACATATAACTATCAAGTTTATTATCCCATTAATTCATTTATTACTGTTCTTTCTACTACGACCCTTCCTTTTCTCCCACTCTTGCCTCCCTAGGGAACAAGATTATCATTTATTCAAATTCCATTTCCTTTAATGTGGAGAATTGTATTAATTCTAACTTTTATGATTTTATACCCCTCTTCTTCTTTAGTTATTTCTATTAGTTTATTCCTTAGCCAACTGCCTCCTTTCAATTGACCCATCTACCTCATTCTTCTGTATAACTACTACTAGGTAACCTTTATCATTCAACATTGTTGTAATCTACCTTGGATTGTTAAGAGAAAGGAACAAAATAAAAAAAAAGTCAGATTATTATTATTATTATTATTATTATTATTATTATTATATCCTACCATCCACCTGATTTAAGGCAGCTAACAACATCTATAAGAGAATAAAAATTAAAACAATACAAAAGCATTGAAAAGTATAAATACAAGTTTTTTTTAAAAAAAATAACAGTATATGAAGTTAAAAACATTACACAATATTAATTTTTTTAAAATTATATAAAATCTTACCATCTAAATCGCATAGCTTTAAAAGCCCAGCCCACATCAGTTTGTAAAAGCCTGATAGTATAGCACTAGCAACTGCATTTATTTACCATTTATCAGTGCACTTAACCACTCCCTAAGTGGTTTACAATGTGTAAGTCAATTGCCCTCAATAAGCAGGGTACTCATTTTAGTGACCTCATAAGGATGCAAGGCTGAGTTGACCTTGAGCCCCCGGCTGGTATTGAACTCACAACCTTCTGGTTTGTGGGTGAGTGGCTTCAGTACAGACATTTAACCACTGCAGTATGAAATTCTGGAATTTGTAATTTTACAAGGTCTTTAGATCTAAGGTGCCATTACCAACTACCATTTCTAGAGTTCCATAGCATTGAGCCATGGTAGTTAAAGCAGTGACAAACTGCATTATTTCTGCAATGCAGATGCAGCCCAGGAACCCCTGGAGTTGAGAAGCTACCATATGCTCTAGTACCTTGCTCAAAACTGGGTTAGAGACTGGCCTGCATTTATCTGGTATAGTAGGATCCAGGGATCCAGATAATATGATCCAAAATATCAGAATCCCTTTGTGAAAGACATGCAGAAGAAAAATGAGTATACTTCAACAACCTTCCTTACATAAACACTATGTTAGGCGATTCTCTTAAGATTCTTATCCCAGATAGCAAGAAAGAACTGTGAATGAGCAAAGCTCTATTCCCCTGCTGCATCTCCTTGGCATTTTTCTTATATGTTCATGTTGGAAGCACTTTGGCTTTTCACCAGCTATTTTTTGAAGTCTGAACTTCCAGGTCAGTCTGGATGATTTCAGGCTGTGCTGTTATGCTCCAGAACCAAATTGAGGCAATCAGTTCTGATGTGGACCTGGTACAAAATGCTTTGAATTGGCCTGATTTAGTTAGAGAGTCCACAGAATTAGTTGCACTGCCCTGATCTCAATAATCCTTATGCCAAATCAATAAATAAGATGATGATGATGATGATGATGATGATGATGATGATGATGATGATGATAATAATAATAATAATAATAATTGTTATTAATGACAGGTTGGTATACAGTATCTTAGTGTTGCTGAAAAGTGATTGTGGAACATGTTTTTATCAGCAGGCAGTTTCACCTAGGGATATAATTCTTACTTTTTTTTTCTCTGAAAGGATATAAATCTTCCCTAGTTTTCCTTTCTGTCAAAGGAATGGAATGATACTCTACAGAAAATACTGTTTTCTGCATTCACCAAAAAAAAATGTTCAAATTTTATATAGAATAAGAGTGCATCGATACTGTAGAAATAATGCAGTTTGACACCACTTTAAGTACCATAGCTCCATTCTGTGGAATCCTGGGATTTGCACAGAGGCTTTACAAAGGATTTAATCTTCTCTGCCAAAGAGTGCTGGTATCTCACAAAATTAAAATTCCAGGATGATGTAGGATGGATCCATGACAGTTGGCAGTCAAATTGCATTATTTCTACAGTGCAAATGTATATTAAGTCAGATGTGAGGGCGATCTGGCTGTGACATCTGTCACCCCATTGATCGCCAGGGTTGATTCGGCTGATCTGGCTGGCTAGGCGGGTGTCCCCTTCCTCCCTCACTGCTCCATGTGCGTCCCTCCCGAAGCTGTGCGCTCGGTGGAAGAGGACGACCATCCCAGATAGGAGGAGTGTACCGTTCTTTGGTCAAGGGTATCTTAAGTCCAAAACAGCAAAGATTCTCATCAAACTAGGATTCATTTTGTCAGGATTTCTCAACACTTAAGAAACATAAATATTTTCCTTAACCCTAGCTGTGATTTATTCAGCAAGCATTCAGTTGTTGTAGATGATTTTTGTTAAAGGTAGATCAATATCATAATCCACATATTTTGTCTTGTGGTGGTTAGGGGTTTAAAAAGTATGTCTTGTTTAAAACAAGCTAGTAAATTTATGGTAGAGGTAAGAGAATAACTGGAGATTCCTATTCTGCCTCTTGGGCATGATGGTGCGCAAGCTCTCAGTCTACTTAATACTAACACATACTTCGTTCATACTATCAACCTTCATAGTTTTTAAATTGGTTGATTTCTTATTATTCAATCAATTTTTTTCACCTAGTAAAACAAATGGCATCTGATCCATGCCCCAATTTAAAAAAGAGAAAACTCATGTTGGTGGTACTGCTAACTCCTTATTTTGTTGGCTTGTTTGGCTTTTCTTTAAGAAAAGAAGTGCCCAGAGGAGAGAGGAAAATGGAAGGTAGCCAAAGAAAAAGTAGGACAAAGATTTTTTTCTCCTTACTGAAAGGAAAGTCATCTTAAAGCAAGCCCCAAAAATGTATGACCCACTTAACAAAACAAAACAAGACAAAAACAAATATCTAGTTCAACATGTTAAGGGCTTACTATAGCCCTGTACAGACAGGCTCTTTGCAGCATCATGGCAACATGCTAGGGTTGCCTCAGGGCAGCACCCCACAACCCTAGCACATTGCCATGATGCCATAGCTGTGTGGCACCGTCCAGATGGCATGTACAGCTATGACATCACTGCTGCGTGGCATCCAGATGGATCTGCGCAGCAGCAACGTGCTCATGCCGCTGCCAGCTGTTTACGGCAGCGCAAAAAGGAGCCGCTTTTCGGTGCTCCTTTTTTTCACACAACAGCGCCATGCAATTTGGATGCTGCAGCGCAACAACATGAAAAATATAGGGGGCTCCCGGTCATCTTTTTCTGGTGGTCTGTACCCCGCCTATATTACTCAAGCTCCAAAATGTAGAGAAATGATTCGTTGTTTTCAGTGGTGCTACTCCTGTTTTGTATATATGGTTTTCTAGACATTTAGCCCAACATAATACTGCAAAATTGTGTGTGTGAATGAGTGTGTTAGGGTTGTCAGGTTGGATACATGACAGGGCTCTGTAACTTTAAACCCAAAGAGATTGAGAAGTAGGATAAGGTATGATAAAACTGTGACACTGGATGGAGGTACCTGAGGTACCTGCCTTCACTTCCCTTTCCTTCCCTTCCAAATTTTCAGACATAGCCATTCCCTCCTAAGAGAGCTCTTGCATCCTTGGTGGAGTGTGAAATGAGGGGAGAAGAAAAATGTCAAGCTCTGTTCTTGTCACTGGCACCTCTCCTTACTCTCATCAGAGAACCATATTGGGAGGGAATAGCTGTAGCTGAAAGTCTAAGGTTGAAAGGGAAGGGAAGATACCATGAGTTCCTGTATGGCAGAGGATTGGATTGGATGCCCTTGTGGTCTCTTCCAACTCTATGATTCTATGGCCCGTTACAGACGGGCACCCTAGGACAGGCTCAGCCCATGCTAGGGTTAGAAAGGGGTGTCTCTTCCAAACGCCCCTAACCCTAGCATGGACTGAGTCAGTAAGAAATGGCGGCGGCCGTTCCACACGGCCGCCGCCATCTTGACGTAGCAGACGCTCTGCGTCTGCACATCTCACCCCAGAAATGACGCTGCGAGTGTGTGCTTCAGCACTTGCGGCGTCTCTTCTGAGGCCCAGGAAGGAGCTCAATTTTCACGCTCCTTCTTGGCAGCGTCTGGGAACCGCGCCATTTGGCTGCTGCGGTTCCCGGATTCTGCAACCGGTGGCGGCAGCAGACCGCCACTTTTCGGTGGTCTGTAACCTGCCTATGATTCTATTATAACCACTTCTGCCTGGCTTCAAGGAGCTTTACAGTATCTCATCCTGCTTTTCAATCCATTTTTGTTTCTAATAGCAAGAGCCCTGCCCCATTTTCAATTTTGCAATCTTATTGTGTATGTGAAAGAGGGAAAGGCAGGGAAGCATTTGGCAGGAAACAGTACCTATCAGGCTAATAACACTGCACCTTATAGCTCAGTAGTCATTCAGTTCTGCCCTCATCGGGGAATAGAAAAGGTTTAGATATGGAGGAAAAATTAAAAATGGATCTCCCATTGAAAGTTTAGGAGAGTCCCAGGATCTGAAAAGGCTGGCCTGGTAACCCTTCCTTGAAAGACTGCCTGTAATGATTCCAAACTGATAAATACCAGTGGGCTTGATATTGTTTAACCACCAAACCATGTAAGAGTGTGATGCTAGAGCTAAAATAGTGGTTCCCAAACTTGGTCCTCCAGATGTTTTTGGACTTTAGCTCCCAGAATTCCTGATTTTTGACAAAACTGGATAGGGCTTCTGAAAGTTGAAGTCCAAAACATCTGGAGAACCAAAGTTTGGGAAATACTGATCTAAAGCATCAAGATTATTTTAGTGTATAATCACAAAAGGTACTCTTGATTCAATGAACCTTGAAATTCAGTTTCTCTGCAGAAGACAATAAAATATTTTTTAAATAAATTATTTTTAAAAATAAAACTTTAAAATAAATTCATCTATGTCACTGCTTCATTATAAATTGTCAGTATATCCCTAGAGTTCTTAGTTGAGCTAGAATTTGCCGAGAGCTTACCACGGTAATGAAGGAGTAAGTCAGACTACCTCAAAATATGGTTAGCCAGTTCACAATCTATTTTTTTAAAGAGAACTTCTGTGAACCCATTCTTCTGAGATTATTTTTCTTAGTAAGTACATGTCTGCTGGTAAACAATGATAAAACATACCTTAAACACCTGGTAGAGAATGATGACCACCTATCTGACCCATGCTATTTATTTATTAAATAAAGAAGTCTTGCATTCTTTTCATATTTTAATTGCTTTCTAAGTAAATCCTTAGAGAACATCTGCACGAAAACCACAGAGTAGGAAGATTAGAATACTTAATTATAAATGGAAAACTATTCATTGTTGTTGTTGTCATGGAATCCCCAATAAGTCTCCCACTGTGCTAGCTACTGTGTGGTTAAATTCTATGAAGGCTTGAGTCTATTTCTCATTGGTGTCATAAAGGCTGTGTGTGTAGCCTGTGTGGACCGTGACTTCCAAGGATAGTTTGGGGGCCTCAGGCCCCATTGAATCAATCACTGAGTGGAAAGGTGACTTATGCAAATCACATTAATTTAATGGGTCCACTTTAATTTGGACTAGCCATAGGATTCAGTGCCATGTGTTCCTTCCAAGTCTGCATTGTTTGGCAGGACTGACATGGAAGCCAGAATGGTTGTTGTGCCTAAATTGTAATATTAGTTCTGAATCCCTGCAACAGATGATGATGTCGATGATGTGATGTAGGGTTTTGGCATGATGACAGCTCTGTATTCAATAATATTGACCCTGCTAGACCTCTTTAATGAGGCATTTCCTAATTAAATTTCTCATTTAATTAGCTAGCCATTAAATATAGTCCTTCTTTTAATGAAGCATTTCAAGTGTTTCATTTGATAAGCACATCTTTTTTGTTTCCTTTGTTCTCACCAACATTGTTGAACAGAGCAACTTGTTAAAAAATATCAAAATTAGAGAAAATACTTGGGTTTGTCCAGCCCTGTCAATGGTTGAAAAGACAGTTTTGTGTCATGAAAAGGTTCAAAATTGGTATATTAATTATAATAATAATATAATAAATGTTTATTTATAAACCGCTTTTCCAACTATCAAAGCGGTGTTTGTTTTATTTTGGTTTTAATCTTATCGAGAAGGAGAGCTGCTTGTGAGATTTTCTACCTCAAGTGCCAGAATAACACAACATTCATCTACTATGCATCTTATCGAGGACAGCATGTATGTTTTCAAGCAGGAAAGTATCTTAGAGTAGAAGCAGGAAGCACAGAAAAATGAAACTGATGGTTTAGTTCCAAAGGAGGTGTTCATGGTCCAGAAGCCAAAGCAAATGAAGAGAGGCTGCTGTTCAGGAGTCAAAGCAGCCTGAAAGGATTACAAAGCCATAGTCATTGATCTATGTTAAGATCAGATGATTCACAGTACACTGTTATAACCAGAAGTGAGGGAATGTGCTTAAAACAAAAGGCATGAAGTGCTCGATCAGATTGCTTTAATTACAAAATAAAAAAAAATCAACTTTTCCCCAGCTCTTTTGCTACTTTCTGTTTACACTAAGGGCAATAAATTTTTAAAACACAGAATGCTGATTATTTTTCTTTTAATGGCAGCTCAATTTGAAGTGGCCAGATCTTGGAAGACAGGACTTGTGTTCCTAGATAATTGATGAAAAAGAGTCTGGGACCAGTGGCAAATGGATAAGCTATTAAATAAAATGAAATGTAAATTAAAACAACAAAACCAAGAACCCTTCTATGAAAAATGGCTTCCTTTTATTGATTTTGTTAATACAAATTTTATAATTCTCCACCTTCCAACTTGCCATTGGTCACTATGGTCTGATGCATTTCAAACTTAAACTGTATAGGACTATATATATGTGAAAAAGCAAAATATATATGTGTGTGAAAAAAGAAAAACTAAAGGTTCCATATTTATGTTCAGAAAATGGTTCTATAAATTGACCAGAAAAACATTGTTTTTTTGTGGGTTTTCAGGCTATGAAGAGTTTCTTCCTGATGTTTTGTAAGCCTCTGTGGTCGGTTTCTTCGGAGATTGATGGCATGGAAGAGAGTGGGGTATATATACTGTTGGTTGAAGGGAAGTGATGTGCATGTTGTTCTGTTTATTGTTCTGTTGTTGAATGTCAAGGCCTACAGGGTTTTTAATTAATGATCCATTGTCTGCTGGGAATCACCCTCACCCTGGGAGGTTTACATTTGCATGGGCTGGCTCTTGAGTTTGGTGTTTTTCAGGACTGGTAGCCAAACTTTGTGTACTTTAAGAATTTCTTCTTTCCTGTTTAAGTTGTCCAAGTGTTCATGGATTTCAATGGCTTCCCTCTGCATTCTGACCTGATATTTGTTGGCATGGCCCAGAATTTCAGTGTTTCCAAGCAGCATTTTATGCCCAGGGTGGTTTATAATGTGTTTTGCTACTGCCAATAGCTCTGACTGACCAAGTCTGCAGTGTCTCTCGTGTTCCTTGATTGATGTTTGACCACTGCTTTTCTATGTAGACTTGTCTGCAGCTGCATGGAATGCGGTAAACTCCTGCAGCCATGAGAGGGTCCCTCCTGTCTTTTGCTGAGTGCAGCATTTGCTGGATTTGCTTGGTTAGTTTGTAGACCATTTGGAGATTGTGTTTCCTCACCACTTTTCCTATTCTGTTCCGTTTTACATCCTGGACTGTGTCTTCATCAAAGCAGTTCTCACCATCAAGATATACTTTAATCTATTTTTTAAAATAATTCTGATGCCTTTACCTGTAATTTCCCTATGAAACAATGGCCTGTTACAGACTGCCAAAATAAAGCTGCTTCGGGTCTCTTTGGAGCTATACTGTTTAAATGATGCATGCATCCTAAGAATCCAGAAGCTGCACCAAAGCTGCACTCCAGTGCTTAGGAATGGAGTGTGGCTTTAGTGCGACCTCCGGAGTCTTAGGACCCATGCATCATTTAAATAGCATACCTCCAAAGAGACCCGAAGCAGCTTTATTTTGGCAGTGTGTAACAGGCCATTAATGTGTCTGAAATATTTTGCTCTGATCACTAGGGCAGTCATTCTAATTCATTTAGTCCTCTCTTATACAAATCCCCAAACAATATTGATCTTCATGGTTTTTCATGGTTTTTGTTTTGTGTTTTTCCTGGCTCTTTTACACGATGTTTGGGCCACATGGAAGAAAAATCTAATTAATTCAAGGAGAATGGGATTTAGTTAAATGGGTTTTTGAATTTTTTTCCTTGTTTCATAAATTGTGAGTTAATCATGTCTAAAAAATTTATCTTACTTCCTGGTATTGGATTGTGCATGTATACCTCTTACTGTGCTGGCAATTTTTCTCTGCTTGTCAAAGTCAAATGAGTTTTCTGAAATGGTACTGGCTGAATTTCCCTGCTGTTTAATGCTGTCAGCAGCAATAAACCTACAGAATCTCCCCTTAATAGAATACAGAACAGAAGGTGTTCTTCCTACTTCAGGTGGAACTTTGGTTGCATTATACATTATGCTACATAGAAGGCTTTCAGAACTGGATTTACTAATATGCTAAACATACCACAAGTTAGCAGCCTGTATAACAAAGCTCCTGGGTATCTATAGTCAGAACAATACTGCAGAGCTATGAGATGAACGTGGACTCACTTCCAAATTATGCCACCCGTAGAGTCAAGCAACTGATTAAAGAGAAAATTTATCTTGCTTCCAAATGGCCTGATCTTCATTCACTCTCAAACTCTTTTTCTTTTTGGTACCCATTGTACAAGACATCGTTTGGGTTACAGCATTACTTCATGAATCTTACTTTGGCCCCTGCTAGAAAAGCATTTATAGCTCTAAGGTTCCAATGTATGCCTTCTGCCTATTTGACGGGCAGATATAATAACACTCCTGTCCATCTAAGATTATGTATCTGCAAAACCGGGGAAGTGAAGAATATTGAACATTACCTTTTACATTGTCCTCTGTATATATCTCCTAGACAAAGGTTTCTTGAATGTATTTTACATTCCCTTTCTGACAGATCTTGCTTTCAGCAGATTTGTGTCCTTTTGGCCGGCAACAATGTATTTGTTACTTCTATGGTAGCAAAAGTTGGTTTAGCTGCTAGCAAGATTAGAATCAGTTTTCTCAATCGGAATGACAGCTAGAACCATTCTAGTTTTATGTTTCTATTATTTTATCATTTATGATGTATTATTGTTTTTTGTTGATGGGTCTCTCTTACTAATTTCACCATGTTGTTTTATTTCTGGTTTCTGTGCCTTGATTTTTTTATACTGTTTTTGTATTTACTGTTTGGATTTATTTTATATTGTGATGGCTTTTAGCTTTTAACAATAAACTTCTATTCTATTCTACTGGGCATAACCAGTTTTTTGTCTGGATCCAGGTTCAGTTTGTCAGTCCATCTGCAATCCATCTCCAGCACGCAGTTCAGGACTTCAACAGCCTCCTTAGCATTAAATAGAAATGAAAGACAAGAGTTGGCTGTTATCTGCATATGTGTGACAAACACATATCTCAGTGATGCCCTGCCAACAGCTTCATGTCAAAGTTGGACTGAATAAAGGATAAAATAGAGCACGGAGGGATACCATAAGCCTGTTCTTCTTAGTCTTCTTCACTTCATCATTTGTTTATACAAGGACAGAGGCTTACAAATTAAAATAAATGCAGCACAATTAAACCACACAAAAGATTGACATTAAAACAGAATCAAACTATTACCAATATTGAAACAATTTAAAACATATAATTAAAATGCTAAGAGGCAATTTAAAAACAATATAATTTTTTTAAAAAAGATATAACAGTCTAAGGTATCAAACAGGACTACTTCAGCACCACCATCTGAAACCAGCCCTTGAGGAAGAAGCAAAGCTAAATTTATGTGCTCCTTCAACTCCCATTCTTTTGAGACAACCCAGAAAGATATCATGCTTAAGGAACTCCTTTCCTTGGGATATGATACTGCCTCAGTTCTTGCTGTCATCAGGTGAAATCTTTTCTGCTTTTAGGGATCTTGCAATTTTTATTATCTCATAAAGGTGAGGGAGCACTGTGCCCACTCCTGATCTAAATAATCAATAATCAGTTCCACCTAGAGGATACTTACAGGGTAGAGGAAAATATGGAGGAAGGATAAAATTATATTATTATGAAAGAGGGGAGTACAATGGGTACTTGCTCCCCTTGAAATGTTTCTCAGCTCAAATAGCATGAATAACCTTGGTGATAACCCTCCACCCAGGTTGAAAATGCTGTTGCTGATTCCCAGATCAGTGAATAGAAAAATAAGTGTCATTCAGGATTTGATTCTGGATGAGTGTGCCAACCTGTCTTGTATTACAGAGACCTGGATGGATGAGATGGGGGGGGGGGTAATCTCTCTCAGCTTTGCCTGCCAGGATTCTCTGTTCAGCAGCAGGCAACACCTGGGGGCAGAAAGGTAGATTTGCAGTGGGAAGTCATGATTCCAGTCTGAGTATAATTCAAAATCCTAATTATGACATATAAAGCCCTGTATCATACAGCTCCAGGCATTTTGGCAGACCATGTATCCCCGTAGTCTTGACACTGGAGAGTTCTTTGTATACCCAGAAAAGAGGAAGGTCACGTTGCAGGTGGATAGAATCAGTCAAAGAAGCAGAGCCCTGAGTTTGCAATACCTGAGCCTGTCTGTTAATGATAGGTTGACCTGAAAGTCACATTCATAGTGGTGCGTTACAGACTGCCCGTTTGGGGCGGCCTGTAAGTGGCCCTTTCCCCGCTGTATCGGGGCCTCAGCTGCCACAATGGCAGCCTCCGAGGCCCCGATCCGCCGCTTTCCAGGCTGCGGGAAAGCAGCAAAAGGCCGTTTCCCCGCGGCCTGGAAAGGGGTGTCCTTGGGGCTCGGCCCCTTTCTCCTCTGCATTCCTGGTGCAACTGTCTAAAGGCTGCGGCAGTGACGCAAACCTCAGAAGGAGCTCCGTTTCAGAGCTCCTTCTCACGCAGAGGAAAGGGCTCTCTAGGCACCCTCGCGCAGCACAACAACGTCACATCCATGCTGCCTCGTTTGGAGGCAGAGCATTCATGACGTTGTAATGGCGGACCCCGTGTGGAACGGGTGCCACCATTTTGTACGGACTGAGTCCGTACTAGGGTTAGGGGCGTCAGGAAGTGATGCCCCTTTCTAACCCTAGTACATCCTCAGGACGTACTTTTATGCCCGTTTGTAATGGGCCAAAGTTTCCATAAGCTGAAGTTGACTTGATGGAAACTAACAACAATATTGGAATTGAAAATGGTGTATAATAGCAGCTGGGTCTTTTGAACATGTAGGCCTTACTATTATTTACCACTCTCATCATCCATTTATTCAGTCAACCTCTGCCTGTTCTTGTTAGCATGCCTGAGTCATCGGAGAGTACTGATGCAGTCACCCTCATTTTTTTCAAGGATTCTGACCACATTCTTGGTTTGAACAAATAAAGTAAACAGAAAGAAAGAATGTTATTCAGATTCTGGACAGAAGAGAGAAATGAGGAGGAATGATTTCCCAAAGCCTGAGATACTTAAAAAATATGGTTGATATCATGAATTAAATAAGGGGGTATAACAATTAGTACTATTGGTAGTGTCACCTATTCCTGTCATACCTTGCTTTCCTGTCATAAGTCTATTCATGGCCTCAGGCTACTTTCCCTGTTGCTTGGCTTCAAGCATTAAATTAGTAATGTGCATTCCAGTTATCTCCTGCAAATATTTGCTACTACCTGTACACTGGGACTTCCATGTTTGGGACACATATCATGGATATACAGGTTTGTGTTTCTGACAGTTACCTGATCATTAATTCACAACATTAGCATCCAAGGCATATGGAATTATTTAATTGCATGTAGGTTTTATGTCCAAATCAGATGCAGCTAGTGTTCTTGGGGAGTTCTATTCAAAGCATATGAACTGCATGCACCTAGCTAGCTATTATTCCTCATTCTGAGCAATTTTCATGGTGATTTTTCATTAAAAGCATTCATCAAGCTATGTTTTTTAAATAGTCAGTCAGCCATTAATTCCATCTGCAATTTCCTACACCCATTCGCTCTGGAGATAAAAGCTCGAACCTTGACAATAGGTGACAGTGGAAAAGTCTGACCATCAAACACAATATATATTGTGCGTAGATTTGAATTGGAAGACATTTTACAAGCCAATCTGGCCTAAATAATGGACAGTAAACAAAGAAATGCATTAAGGAATGCACAAAATGTGAACAGATCTAGTATAAAATATTACCCATCTTCCCCTCAAACAAAAAAAATCTGTTGTTTGTTTTCAAAAGCCACAGAGACTAGTCTTCAGTGCAGCTGCACTAAATTAACTGGATATGATGTATTTCCCAGTACCTGCACACTTTTTTCTGCTTCCCTTTGGGGATTGTTAACATTTGAGCCACCAGATGCAAAATGTATGGTTGGTTAGGATCATCTTCTCCTCCAAAGTTAGACAGAGACAAGAGGAAGCAGAGATTCCCCTTCCTCCTCCCTTCCTCCAACCCTTACAATCCACTGGATAGTAGCACACATCAACTTTCCCTCCTTCTGTAATCATCTCTCTCCTCTGTCATTCACTTAACCTCTGCTACCAGCAGACCAACTTCACTCTGGGAGCTAATCATTCTGGGAGATGGATCTGCACGTATCCCAAGGAAAGTGGTATAAAGCAGTAACAGGCATGGCTTCGATTTCACCTGCCTGATGAAACTCTGTAACCCTTAAAGCAATCATTATCTACATCAGACTATTCAGGCAATAGGCAAGAGCCAGAGTCTGAAAATGATTGCAGCTTCTCTCTTCTCTCTCCCCTGCCACCACCAGACTATCAGTTACCAAACTTGACTCTGAGTATATTGCAACTATCAGTATTGCTTCTGTCAAATCTAAAGTAACACCTTACATATTTTGGAGTAAAGGATTGAGCATCTGGGTCCTGCTTTAACATGATGTTCAGTGACAGCTCTCATTATTGCAGAGAATTCTCACCTGCACAGTTAAGACCTACTCTACTGATGAACTGGACAATTTTTCATTTTTGTGTCAGATGTTGTTGCAGAGATGTCAAGGACTGCATCTGTAAAAATATACAGGAAAGTGTTGCAAGATTTTAATGGGATGGTAACTGTTGGCATTTGGGCCTTCATATACTGTATTAATAAGACTACGAAATCACTGCATAGAACAGCAGTTTGAGGGCCATCACGTTTTATATACTTTGGACAAAGAGTAGCAATAACAATAGAATGTACATTTCTATACCACTTAATAGTAAATTCAGCACTATTAAGTGGTATAGAAACTCAGCACTCTCTAAACAGTTTATAATCTGTAAATCAATTGCCCCCAACAACCAATCTATGAAAGGATGGAAGGCTGATTCAACCTTCTGGGATCGAAATCACAATGTTGTGGCTGCAGAAATGGCACTTAACCACTGCACCCCAGCAGCCAAAAGAAAGGGAGGTTCCTGGACTCAACCCAAGAGTGCAAACATTACTAGGGATGGGAAGAATATTCAAAAATATCCCTGTTCAATGAATCCTCCCATCTTCATATATACCTTGTCATCTTTAACCTTAACCTTAACTTTAACTTTAACCTTCTAAATACTTCCTTCACTCTTTCTTCTTCCTCCCTCTCATTCCTTCCTTTCAGTCTTTTCCTATGATCATTTTTTTTGACCTTCATAATACTCTTCAGTCTACATACTTGTACCCTTTCCGTCACATATTCATACCTACTCATCAGCATATTTTTCCATTTTATATTCCTTTAAAAAAATTTTTTGGTAGTACCAGTAAACTCATCAGACAAACAAAATAAAAGACACGTATTCACATTGTATATTTAACATTAATTATTGTATGAAATCATTCTTACAAAATCATTTAATCCGAACAAAATATGTGGAAAATAAATGTCCTTCTGTTCTGTAAACTGCCTAAGCTACAGCTTACTGAAAGAGTTAATTCTGTCTTTTATAATTCAGTTAAAATTAAATGCACATCCAATTATATCTGCCCAGTTTATCCAACAAAATATTTGACTGCTAATTTTCCTCATTTTCCTTCCCATAATAGGAGTATCTCTTTCCATTTCTTTCTACATTGCCTGAAGGCTTTGTCTTTTTAAAGATTAATCAAAATATCCATCTCGGCCATATCATAAAGTTTAAATAGCCAATCTTCTTGGGTCGATATTTCTGTATTCTTCCACATTTGTGCAAAAATTAATCTAGCAGCCTTCACCATATACAATAGTATTCTCCAATATTTATTTTTCAATTTGACTATCTAGTACTCCTAACATATTTAATAAATATACTTCAGGGAACAATGGGAAGTCAGTTTTTAATGTTTGGGTTATTTATTTATGTATCTCTTTCCAAAACATTTTTTTTTGTCTTCTTACAATGCCACCACATATGAAAGAGGTTGTCTTTTTCCTCTTTACATTTCCAACAGTAATCCTATCCCTTCCTTCACATTGTAACTGCATGCAAATTTTAAATATTTATTCTATGTTTCTGTGACTCCTCCAAACTGAAAAGCAGTCTTGAGTAGGGTCCACTGCCATTTGGGGAGTGAAGAGACTAATCTAAGGCCCATGCCAAAGGCCAGAAATCCACAGAGCAAAAAATGTCAGACAAGGGAGTGATGGAGCTGTTGCTTGCAGCAGAGGAATGGCTATAAATCATGACAGGTTAAAGAGTTGGCTATAAATCAGCATAGTTGCTCTAATTTGTTCCCTTTGTTTGTTTTTTTCTGTTTGTTTTAAGGGAAAGATGTGTGGTTCTTGTTCTTTTGCAAATGGTCTATGGTGTTCCACAGGGTGAAGTGGTTTTGTGTCTACTTTAGTTCAAAAGTTGTGTGGATTCATCCTGGTTCCACGTCTGCCAGTTCCACAGCAGAACTGGAAGCCATCTGGAGCCTTTTATCTTGGCTCTCTAATTCCTTATCTGAGAAAGCCTTCTCCACTTAAAATATTACAAAAAGTATATGCTCCCTGTTCTGTTTTATCTGCATGTTTTATAAAGATTCCCTGCAAGGATTATAGAAGTTGGAGGGTCACAGATTGCCCACCTTGCTCTTTAAAAAACCCTTAAAAGCACCACCTAAGAAATAGTCCTATACAATCCCATTCAAGTCCTCTCTCCAACAATAAGGAGTCACTGATGTGGATTCTTTGAATAGCTTTCCAATTGCCTGTAAATCAACCTAATAATCTAAACTAATACACATCTAACCTGATTGCTGACAGAGGAGTTTATTGCATTACCATTTCCCCCCTGGGACAAATGATCTTATCACACTGTCCTGTCATCGGGCATAGACAGCCCTTACGCAACCTGGGCTTCTCCAGGCTTCTCCCACGGGATTTTCCTATTCATGAAAAGATACAGGAGAAGCTTAGAGAAACCTGAGTTGCATATGGGCTGTTTACTGCCCAGCAATAGGCCAATGACATAACACCCTCCTTCTCAAGATACAATCATACGTCTGTCCTGGGAGAAATGGTAATGTGATAAACTCCTAGTTGCTACCCCACCATGAAATAAAGAGATCAGAGACATAAATTGGATGAATAAAGGGACATTTATTAGACCTAAAATGCAATCCTCTTTTTTCTCTCTCTTCAATACCCTTTTCTCAGCCACATCTTGCTCCCTCCTTGTCCTGGTATAACTCATAAATTCGTGAAAGACGATAGCTGGGGGGGGGGACCCTGATGTGTATCCAGCTAAAGCCAGGTGTCATTCATGGACCACCTCAACAGCTTTTCCATTGGGTGACACACAAAATCCCCGAGGACAATCCAATCAATTGGGTTGCATCCTCAGCTGGTAATTGTAGGTCGACAAACTCCCCCAAGTTTGCAAAGAAAGGTAAAAACTCCATGTCTTCCCTAAAGACTGGTTCTTTCATGACCCCCAGGTCCCTAGACCTGTAAAGGCTGTTTGAGAGCCTAACCTTTCCATATGGCCACAGACAAGGGGCAAGCATCTGCTTACCCCTTTCCCCCATCAGGTTGACTAAAACAGCTTTCACCCCTTGTTGAAGATCTTCCAAGAATAAAGTATTACAGTGGATCCTTGTTATACGCTGGGGTTTGGTTCCAAGATCTCCTGTGTATAACAAAATCCGTGTATGCTCAAGTCCCATTAAGTATAATGACATAGCAAAATGGTGTCCCTAATAAAAAATGGAACATCAAGGTAAATTTATACTTTTTTGGAACATTTTCACACCGTGTATGCTTGAATCCGTGTATAAAAAATCCGTGTATAAGAAGGGCCGACTGTACCTTCATAGGAAAGATGAATCGCATCTGCTCTATAAAGTTTGGGCTGACAAAATTGTATTGTGGGTTGGTTAACAACATAATCAGACAATTTGAGCAATGAGTTCTGAATTTCTCTATTGCCCCCTCTTCCTAGCTACATCCAATTTACATGGCTTTCCATCACCCCTCCAAACCTGATAGGGTAAAATATCAGACCAAATGATGGAAACCCATGGCCATGCATCATGGATAATGTCGAAATCATGTCTTGCTTGCCAAATGAGAGACTTGCCTTTCAGCAGGCCAAAGTCATTGCCACCCATGCTGACCCAGCAAAATCTGCATAAGGTCTGTGGATAATATCCATGTAGCATACAAGTGAATAAGCCTTGGGCAGCTGCATTTTTTTCAATGTACCCTGTATAGATAAACATGACTGAATGCCAATTGTGCCAGTTCCTATCCAGTTTGTGCTTGCACATTTTGTCCCGTTCCTTTTCATCCATATTCTTCCATTCCTTTTTCTCAACATCTCGGTATAGAAGGGGGAAAATATCCACAAATTGCCCCTCAAAACTTTTTCAATTGTAGAAGGAGCCAAGTGCTTGCATAGTACTGAATCTAAATTGCCACCTGGGATGGCTGAATAATTAGTAACACCAGATAACTGAGGAGAAGAAACACCCTCAGACACAGGAAGGGGAGAAGGGCCAGGGATTGTGGGATTAAGATGTGCTGTCAGATTTGGGAAAGTATTAGCGTGAGGTAGTGGAGGATTAACCATAGGCAAGCCCTATGGAGCACCCTGTGAAATCAAAGGGCCCTTGGCACCAGGCAAAGGTTGAGCCAATTCAGTAGGGGGAGAGCTGAGTCAGGATGCAAGTCTGAGTCAAGCTTGGGCCCTTTTGCTGGTCTTGAACTCACAACCTCGTGGTTTTGAGTGAATGGCTGCAGTACAGGCATTTAACCACTGTGCCACCAGGGCTCCATCAAGATGCTTACAAAGTGATTGCTCTAAAATCTGTTCTAGTATCATGCTTGATATTAAAGTCAGGCTGACTTATCTTTTGTTTTCTAAATAATCTTTTGAATACTGGGACATTTGTCTATGTGGTTCTTTCTGCAGATTTGTTTCAAAGATAATAACATGCAGAAGATTTGAAATATCAGAAAGTTCTTTACCATCCAATGATTTAATTCATGTTCTACCTTGATGAAAATAGTAAGCAGTAAGAACAAGCTTTATTGTTCCCAAGAGTTGTGTTCCAGTATATAGAGGACTGGAACACTCTTTTGCAGATCAACAGAGGGCATAATTGGGACTTCAAAGTACATCCTGTACTAATTTGTTAGGTTTCTCCAGCTAGTATTTACATACAAAATGGAGGCCTAGCATGGAAGCAAAATGGAAGGAAGCAGATACTTTCTTCTAATCAGAGACAGTAGGTGGCTCACTTGTTCCAGAACAATAAATCCATGCCAGCTTTGCAGGAGCCACTCCAGTTTTTACTGGATCAGTTTATGAGAGATAGCTAAGATTTTCATGCCTATTCCCCAAGTAGGTTCAGCATCTTGGAGTAGATCATATGCAACCAGCATAGATTCACCACCCCAGAGCAATGGAGCCATGCACAACCTCTATTTCTAATATTAAAAGAGACTGATATGTATGAATATATATACTTACTTTCTAACAAATAATTTTAGTGTATCTGTTTGATGGGTCTCCCACCACTGGGACATTTTGATCTCTCCCACAGGCCATGTGTTGATTTCTCCTGAGTTACAGAATAAATTTGGGATTTCTGCATATAAAGCATAGATTTAAAAAGGAGCCACATTATGTCTTTTATATATTTTATCAACTGAAACATTACAATGAAAGAAATATATCTTATTAATTAATCTGTGTGTCTAGCTTATGTTAGTTCATTTTGTTTTATCAGTCCCAGCTCTGTTGTTTGTAACCTATGGAATTGTCCTCTATCAGATCAAACAAAATGTCATCTACTCAGACTGGCAAGGGCTTACGAGAAACTCAATAAGTTTTTCCCCAGCATGTTATTTATATTCCTGTACACTGGGGACTGAACCTGAACCTTTGGTGTGCAAAGAGTGTGCTCTGTCACTGACCCTTCCTTTTTGCAACCTCACTGAACCTATTCTGAGTCAGAGTAGAGTTTTTACAATTCTGAGTTCTACTAATGAATATGTTGCTTTCTGCCAATATTTATAGCAGTGAAAGATGTTAATATTTGACTGCTTAGTCATTGCAAATGTGGATTAATGTCACAGTTTTCTTCCTACTGCAAAGAAAATTAATATTTCTGTAAAGTTTTTGCCTGATATTCATACACCCTTACGTATTTTAGGAAATTACACTGCAAAGAAATACCTATTTTTGGTGAGGATTTTGATGGTTTGTGCATCTCCCATCAAAGTTTTCAGATGGAGGATTACTGCCTTCTATGTAAAAAAAAAAAATCTTGCACAACAGAAATCTTATGTAGAAAACAGCAATTTTGTGTGTGTGTGAGTGCACACACACAAAAACAAAAGCCATGTGGCTTTTTCTTTGTTTTTAACTGATTTTTTGTGTTTATCTTGCACAAATAACAATGCTCAAAACTTTTTGAGTTTCTGGGTATGTGCAAAAGTGCTGGGATTTTTAAAGAAATGAATAGCAACAGTGCAACAAACAAACAAACACCCAGACATGTGGCTGTCTGGAAACTATTTAATAATAATTAATAATAATTTGTTTTATTTATATACTGCTATTCCAAAGATCACAGCGGTGAACAGCAAGTAAGCTAATTAGCAAGTAAGCTAATTTGCCCCCAACAGTCTGGGTACTCATTTTAGCGACCTCCTCGGAAGGATGCAAGCCTGAGTCGAGCTTGGGCCCTTTTGCTGGTCTTGAACTCACAACCTTGTGGTCTTGAGTGAATGGCTGCAGTACAGGCATTTAACCACTGCACCACCAGGGCTCAAATTTTATGTACAAAACCCCAGAACTCTTATGCAACCCCTTTCCATGTATTTATAGGATAATTTCCTGAAATACTTTGTAGTGTACACACTGTTAGAGCATATAGATTTAATAAATTTTGGAGTGTGTATGGAATTCACTTTGACCTCAAGCTGACCTCCTAGGGGCACCGCCATTTCTCCAAAGCGAAGAGTTCATATAGGCAGCTTGCAAAAGAGGGGTAGGAGCCTGAGAGAATAATTGGAAATTCCCCACAGGAAGTTTGGAAATTGCTAAACAGGAAAGCCATCACCTCCAAAAACTATACTGGCTGTTTGTTTTCAGCCTCACACTTGATGGCTTAGTGATTAAATCAATGGCCACCCATTCATCTGTTTGCCTTCCCTGATTGTGTCCAGATCCAAGTGCATTGGCTAGGCTATTCTTCACCTTTGCTTAACAAAAGTCCAGGTCTTTACACCTTTTGTCTCGGCTGCAACCAAGCCATTAATCTCATCGCCAGAGGCTAGAATTTGCCTATATAACCTTTAGATCCATTTACCCAGGTTGCTGTAGTCAGAAAACAGCCTGGCTCTACATCAGACTGGACTCTGATTTTAGCTCCCTCGGTCATTTTCCCAACGTTTTGGCAGTCGTGTCTTTTCCATCATCTACATCCACATTGGGTTCCCGGAGAAGCCTTTGGAAGTAACTATTTTCCGGAGATTTGCCTCTCTCAACTCTCTCTCCTGAATTTCCCTCCTTTACTTTTATTGAGAAGTGTGTGTGTGTGTGTGTGTATGCGTGTGTCCTTGGCTGTGTGTTTGTTTCCCTTTTTAATAAACATTTAAACTTAATTGGAGCAGTCTGTCTCAGCGTTGTCTCTCAAGGGATCATTTTGGCCCTCTGGCACACAGTCTTGCAAGGGCGTTGTTAGGACCCTCCCTCTCAACAATTTGAGCTAATTAAAAATTCCCCTAATTAGAAACTTCCTAGCAAAAAACAGAGCAAAAACCTGAACAACATTCTTGCAACTGTATTAGTTTTCTCACCTGGGTTTCCCAAGTGTCCGGAAATCAATTTTTTAGCAAGGAAATGAAAAATGATGAATAATCTTTCTATCTGTATGAGCACTCTGCTTTTCTCTTCTGACTTTGATGCTGCAACAGTGTCCAGTTTGAATAGATTCCAGACTAATTTAACCCCCCCCCCCCCCACACACACCACATGCATTTCTATTGTAACCTCAGGTTTGGTGGTGGTTGTTGTCATTGCTGTGGGAGGTTTTTTTGGGAGGGGGAGCTTATCTAAGCTGTGGTGGGTTTCAAGTGATCCACAGCTGATGGCAGTTTCTACATTATGCTGGCTTCCCCTTGACTGAATTACATTGTAAAAGGCTTGTGAGTAGAATTCTGTCAAAAAGAATATGTTTTCTCTTTCAATCAATATTTGAAGTCAGTCTAGTATAAATCGGGTGAGGTAAATTAGCCAATATTCTCATGCACTGTTCTGGCAAATGAGATCCCTTATTTCACTGACTATAAGGATGGTATACTGCAACTTGCTTGAAATAGAAACATAGTGAAATGGAAACATATCAGAATAAAGTGATTTCATGTCTTTATTATTCTGCAGCTGTAGCAGTCATTCACTGGCTTCATCCAAGCAACCATGAACATCAAAGAAATTTATGCCAGTGATGTTCTGCAAATGTTTGTGCAAGAGTTTGCAGAATGTTATACTAGTTAAACTCTCTAACAGTCCTCATGCTTCCACTTGGGAAACTGTTGTGCAAAAAATAATAATCTATTATTATATTTTTCTTTTCTCATACAGCATATTAGCATTAAGAGTTGAATAGTCCTTTCATTAGCAATTGTTGTCCTGTGACTGAAAAAATGCAAAGTTCAAACTAACTGTGATTTACACTAAATTACATAATAGCTTGTGCTCTTACACTCAATTGCATACACAATTATGCATAGTTGTAGTGCATATGTGATATTAGGATTCACAATATGGTCTGAGGAGCATACAAAGATTAAGCAGCAAGGTAGAATGTTGGTTGGAGTGTATTTACAAATGGGTGGTGACTGGTAAAGGAAGATGAGAATAGGAGGTTATGTTAGAAAGTTGTGGTAAGACTGAAGATAAGAGTTTCAAATAGGGAAAATATCCAGGGGTAACCATGTTGGCTGTATAGCAAATCTAACAACATCAAAAATCCATCGAACAGTGATACCTTTATTAAGCCGACCCAAACTGCACAATATACTTGTTGCAAGCTTTCAAAACTCCACTGTTGTCTTCATCAGGCAAGGTGTTAAAAATCACACAGGAGAGAAAAAATAGGCCTGCAGTTTGCTGTTTTTGTTCTTAGTTCAGATGGTATGGAGTGGTATCTCTTGCAGGCTGGCACCTCCTTCTTGTGGCCAGGAGGCTACTGGGAGATTCTCAAAGTCCAGGAAATTTAACATCTATTTGCAACACCAATAGTGTCAAATAAGAGTATTGAAAGTCTATAATTAAGAGGGCAGTGCAAATTTCAGAGACACACTTGAATGTTGCCTGGTTAGGTGGAAAAATAATTCTTAGGTGGAAAACTCTTCTAGCACTAGACTCATCATTTCTAAATTCCATGTCACTATCACACTGGGAGAAAGAAGCGGTTTTTGGCAACGTATGAAGGCATCCACTAATAGAGCAGAAAGAACAATACTTTAATCTTCTTTTTAAAAATTAAATCAGACTCCACAAACGTTTATTCAGTCATATTAGCCTTTAACAATTAAATGTTCTCATCAACAAAAGGTTTCCCAGGAAGCAGCATTAAAATTAGCATAACACCATGGCAAGGTCATAAATATTTATGTCTGACTTTCTCTTCTATTATGAAATGTAGTAACATTTTATCATGGGTGGCTGCTATTGTGGGCCAAAGAACAATGCCCCACTAATCTATCCAGCAGCAATGCCTTATGGCAAGTGGGGGGGGGGCAGTTTTCCTAAACTCAGGAGACATTCTGTGAAATTCATCTGCCCACCCCCATTACACAAACATTTTTTAAAACTGAAGACATGCTTATCAAATTAGTTGGCAGGTTGGAATTAGACAAAACACAGACTGGGAGACATGCCTGTTATCTATTTATGGGATAATTTATGCATTACTGGAATCATGTGATTGTTACTTCTTCAGTTCTAGAGGCCATGCCATTTTTAGAGTATCAAAATTAGTTAGGCAATGAGAATGAAGCTGGTAAATAGTCATATCCAGACCACTTATTTCTATGAGGGCACCAAGACATGCATCCATGTGATTCTGTCCTTCAGTGTGACTTCTGCATCAGTAGCATCCAATTCCTGTGACCATGGGATGTCCCTTGTAATGTCACAAGTGGAAGGCAGTCAGGATTGGGTTAATCTTGCCACGAACAATGTCCTTTGTAACCATGATATAAGAGTCTTGCCATTATTAACAAGGTGTGAGAAACTGTATGCTTAGTATGTTCTGACTTGATTTGTATGTCACATGTTTTACTGTGAAGTTGGGAAATATACATTTGGAATAGAAGGCTTTGCTGTATGAATGATTGTTTACTATGGAAATACTCATATGTTTATGCTGTAGGGTATTGTCGTATGTGCTGCCTTAATATGACTGTGAGTGATGGGATATGTGATATGGTCTTGATTAAATACCTATGTATTGTTTTGTTGATTGGTATGAAGCATGGCATTGAAATATAAGGAGGGAAAAATGCAGAGGGGATACATGTCCATAAACAGTTATCAATACAGTTAATTAGATTCTGTAGTATATGTTAATATAGCGTGCCTGTGCCATACATGGGCTCACCATACGTGGACTCAAGGTCATGCAGAGAGCAAGCCCCAAAATATCGAATGATGGACATGCCTGCAGCACATGCAACATGATGCACAGGAGAGCACCACTATAAAAAACAATGGGACTTGAGGTTCCATGTTTTTCACCTTATGTGGGGGGTGGGAAGCAGATTCCCATTGCATATATGAAGGAAGCACTGTAATAAGTTATGTTGCTAATATTGAATATAGTCTCATGCAGCTTGAGTAAAGAGACCAAAGAGGGAGAACCAGCCTTCATTGAACGTTTGTATGGAAGGAATGCCAGCTGCATATGTGGGAATTATATCACCTTGCAGACAAACTCTATGCTATGGTTCAAATGGCTACAAATGCTAGACAGAAACAGCCACAATAAATAAATAAATAAATAAATAAATAAATAAAGACAGACAGACAGACAGACAGACACTTGATTGAAGAAATTTGGCCTGCCAGTTTTCTGGGGTTCGGATTTGTGACTTTTTAATTCAGTATTTATGTTTGGGGGTTTTGAGGTTTGCCTTTGATTTTGTCCAAAATATTTTCCTAGATGCTTCTCTTCAACTGCTAAATAAAGTCTTACTGCTTTTACTAACAGTGGACTGATTTATTGTGTTGAGAGGTGGATTCAACTACTTCTTGACAAAGGCAGACAAAGATAGGAAAGGACCCCCTCCCCCTCCCTCCTGCTCTGGGTCCCACTGGTTGGGCACAAAGGATTATCAGCAACATGGACTCAGAATCTGGGTAAAATGCTCATAACCAAATAATCTGGCAACCCTGAACTGGGGGAGGAATAAATTGATCTGTTGTATCCATACAGGCTGAAAAATGCACCAAGCTGTTGCAGAGGCTGATGCCATTCCTGCTTAGGTTTGCTTCCCATGAACCCTTGCCTATAGCAGATGTTAGTGGGACCAATGGAGTCATCAGTGGAGAACCAGTGGTGTCATTGGTGTCACCAAGTGCAGGTGTCCAGTGGTGTCACTAGCGTTTGTGTCACCCATTGCATCACTCATGTTGTCACCCCCCTCATTGACCTGCTCCCTTACCACACTATACATAATTCTAAGTGATGTTTTTGTACTTTCTCTCTGACTTTTCTTCGCGAATGAAGATTCAGGAAGGACTCATCCCATGCTTTCTACAAGCGCGTTGATGACTAAAAAGGCCGATCTGAGAGAAACAAGTCCAGTTTCAGAAAGCACAGCAGAATGTTTCCTTGGGTGATGTTTCCAAGTTGTGGTTCTTTCTGCGCTGTCATTTCTGTTTGAGATTAATACATTGGACCCTTGTTATACGCTGGGGTTTGCTTCGGCCTGTGAGGGAGAGAATAGGCTGGCCCAGCTCCACCAGGGCTAGCCTGAAGATAGAGGCTCCTCCCTCCATAACTGTCATCTTTCAGCCTCTGAGGGAGTGAACAGACAGGCCCAGCTCCACCAGGGCTAGCCTGAAGAAGAAGAGCCCTCCCTCCAGTCCATCTGCCTTGGTCTAGGCCTCAGAGGGAGAGAAGAACCACTGGACTTCATCCCCTTTCCCACTACCATTCCCTTCTCCTTTTGTGTCGTGTCTTTTAGATTGTAAGCCTGAGGGCAAGGAACTGTCTGTTACCCCCTCTATTGTAAACCGCTCAGATTCCCAGTGATTGCGCGGTATATAAATAAAACCTATTATTATTATTATTATTATTATTATGATTATGATGATGATGATGATGATGATGATGAATTACCTATTTGTCTGTGAAAGTTTTAGATAGATGTCTACTGCAACACAGTATGTTTGCGCTAAGAAAAAAAAATACAGGATGTGCCAGTTTTTCCTATACTGTTTCTTCAAGTCCAAACATTGTTTTGTTTGTTTGTGTTTGCCTTTGCAGGCTGTTATGAATATGACAGATGGTGATGTACTCATTATGAAAAGTGGAGGTGACTCAAATGCAACAGTACATCTCTCTGCTTGCTGTATTATTAAACTTCATAATTTGTGCTCCAGGAAAATACAGAACACAGGCAATGTATCAGAACACTATCTTGGAAAATGGGAGAGGTAGAAATATTAGACGTTATTATGGATTCTTTGAATAATTATCTCCAAGATGGCTCTTATCAAGATTTTACAACTAAAACAAAAGGATGTCAGGCTCCAAGTGGGGCAAATTAGAAGCAGTTATAGTGTTAAGCAAACTGCTTATCCTCACTCTGAAAGATTAATGTGTGAGTGTTTGGCAATAATGGCTGTATCATCTAATATGTACAATATGTCAGGCATTAACAAGCAAGCTTCATGACACCAAAAGGTCCAGAGTACAAAGAATGTTTTTGGTTCTAAAAAAAACATAGTTTGTATTTCCAAAGTGAACAGACACGTATTCACGGCAATGAATATATTCCTTGTCACAATCAAAGGACAGTTTCCAGGATTGTTTATTAGTGATTTGAGGATGGTGATTTCAGAATGCAGAATGTAGAAAATATCTCCCAGTTCCAAATTACCAGACCTGTTATGAGCCAAACTCATCTCCCTTACTAAATTGAAGGCCTGGCTCTAAACCAACTCAGTTGCAGTCATGAAAGGACTGCAAATGGTTGTATTTTTAAAAAAATAATTTTATTTACAAACAAAACATGATAGCAAACAATATACTAAAACAAAAACAAAAATGTCAGAGACAGTAAACTCTCAAATGTGGTTATTTCACTGAAAAAGCAGAAATTAAACCATAACCCAAAATAATTCCATGAAAATTACAGATAAAAGATGCATTCAGAGATCCTGGAAGACATCTTTCCATAAAAAATTAGCTGTGATTGGGGGATGTTTAGAAACCAAGTTCCACTGGATGTATTCAATCAGGGGATGCCAAATCATGTGGAAAGTCAATCCAGAATGTAAGCCTCTTGCTGTCTGCAATTTTCTCCATTAACCACAGGTCCCAAGGTCTAGTCCACCCTCCTGTAATGATCAACTTTCCAGTTTTCCAGTTCTTAGCTATATGAAGCCTGGCAACAGCCAATAGGAAACCAATAGTTTCTTTGTGTTGCAGGGCTTTATTTTGATCCCTAAAAAAGGAGAACAGAAACAGAAGTGGTGATGACTGTATACTTTGCTTAGTAAGCTGCAAAAATTCTGTCCAGTATTCATGCACTGGGGGATATTCCAACCACATATGTACAAAGGTTTTCCTATCATCACAACCCCTCCAGCAATTTGGATGGGCATTGGTAGACATGCAAGCCAGTTTGAATGGGATAAGATACCATGGGTGAACCAAATTAATAGTATTCTCTATAACTACAATGGACTTACTGTAGTTTTAAATCGGAAGTGACTGCATATGTTTCCAAGTCTTACTATTGATTGAAAGGGAAAGTTCTGCTTCCCATCCTGCTTGAAGAGTCTACTTCCCAAATGTCCCTACTACCAGACAGTTGTATATGAATGCTATTTGGCCTTTAGAGTAGATACCCGAAGAAACACACACGTTTTCAAAAAAAAGTAAGTGGGTGAAGATATTCCTGAACCTAGAACAGTTTCTTTAAAAATATTCATATCTGTATTATTTGATACCAGTTCTGATGGCCAGGACCCATAGCACAGGTAAACTGCTCTGTTGTCATAGGTGCCCCATTGTGGAACAGGTCCCTAATGCTATACTGGCCATAAGTCTCCCAACTTCAAAATGGATATGTGATGTCATTGCATTTTTACTGCCAGGGATGGAGAGAGATGTTTGGGGGATTTTCTAACTTGGATGATGCCAAAATAACATTGCTGATTTGAGTTCTATGCTCCTGGACATGGATGATAGGGGGCATGATTTGGTGCTGAGCCACAAGCAGTAGAATGTCATGTTCTAGATGTGAGACCCATGCTGATTCATCAACTTTAATGTGGCCCAGGGTTGCCTCATAAAAACAACAGTAAGTTTCAATGGCTTAATGGACTTTAACAATTACCAACCACATAAGTTAAGTCCCAAATGGTTTAATAAAAAGTCCTGCCTTGATTTGGCTCTGAAATAAACCAGTACTAGCTGGACCCTCAAAGAGAGAGCATTCCAGACCACATTGTTCTTACTAATGTGGGACACAAAAGAAGGCCTTCCTGAAGACCTCAGTCCTTGGGCAAGTGGTTATAAGGAAAGATACTCATTCAAATATTGAGGACCAAAGCCATGTATGGCTCCATGTGTCATCTGACTCCTATTGGGAGGATCTCTGATTTGTGGTTATCTTCACTTGTGACACTGCAGTCAGCATGGATTTGGGCCTTCCCTTATGGCTTCCAACTTGCCACACTATTATAGAGACTAAGGTGCTTGAGCCCTATGATTTAGGCCCCCTGGTGTCTTACTAATCATGAAAGATGGAGATGATTTAACAAATCTTTGCCACTGCCCTTTTACAAGGAGATTTTTTTTTGGGGGGGTCGCTTTGTTTTTTAACAAATGCCAACATTCTGAGAATAATCAACCTATCTAATCCTACTGCTTCTCCAGACATCAGTTCCCCAGGCTGCTCCTTTGGATATGGGGTTTCTCAAATTGCCTTGAAGGTAAAGGATTGCCATTACATTGCTAACAAGCCCCAGTGTGTATCCTGCTCTGGGAGCACTGCAAAATTTTAAGTAGTAGATGTTCAAAATCAAAGTTATTATCTCATCATTATCAGTCTTCTAACATTCCCTAGCTAACAATAAGCTGAGGTATTTTTTAAAAAGGCAATGCCAAGAGTAATATAAACAGCAGAGATTTTATAGATACATATGAAAAGGGAAATTCACAGGGAGAAATTAAAAGTCACAATAAGATATAGTAGTAACAAACTCTGACTTTCATAGTAATCTTAAAATGTTTGGCTCAAGGAAAGTTTATGGGAAGGAAATTTGACAGTGCTAATAAATATTCTTCACGGTATTTAAGCTAGAGGTATTCTAATTTTCATATAACCTTTTGGAATTTCCTAATGCATTTTGCAGAATGTTTTTATGGTTGGCATCTGTTTGATTCAGTGCCAACTACTGTCATTCCCTTTCCAAAATTTACCAAGGTGAGAGTAGCAGGAGTAGGGAGGCTTCTTATTCTCCCCTCTATCAGCTGAAGGAAAAGTATTTTCCTTATATCTTCAGCAGTGAAAAGTAAAGAATTCATTTAGTTTCTCTGCAGTCCCCTTATCCTCCCGCAGAACTCCTTCAAACTGATTTTCATGCAATCATCCAGAATTATTTATTGTGGGTGTCAGTGCTATTAGTAATATTCTCTTCAGAAATCTTGTTTTCATCATAAATTATCTCCTTGCATTTCTTTTTCCTTCTTTTTCTTTTTCTCTCCCCTCCTCCCCCCATTTCTTTTAAGTTTGTCTCATTTCAGAAAGATTTCTTGTCTCTTCAGAAAGATTTCTTGTCCTGGTGGCGCAGTGGCTAAATGCCTGTATTGCAGCCACTCACTCAAAACCATAAGGTTGCAAGTTCAATACTAGCCAGGGTTCAAGCTTGCCTCAAGGCTGGCATCCTTCTGAAATTGCTAAAATGAGTACCCAGCTTGTTGGGGGCAATTAGTTTACTGTTTTTAACCACTTAGACACTGCTAGTTCAGTATGAAGTCGTATATAAATGAAGCTGTTTGTCTCTGAAGGATGTAGCAAAAGACAAGGCTGAAACCGCCTCAGCCCTGAGGCACCCCACCGCCTCTCTCTTTCCCTGCCATGGCCACCCTGCTCTCCTCTGGGTGCTTTCTCTTCTGCTGATGGGGCACCAGGAAAGGAGGCTGAAGCACCTTGCCATGATATGAGTCCCAGTTGCCTCCAGCCACCCAACCAGCCAGGGAAGGCAGGTAGGCAGACCAGAGGGAGGGGCTCTGGAGAAGGGGTTGGAGCCGGGAGGCAACCCTCCATCCCTTCCTTGATGGGGCAGGAGAGCTACCAGACACCAGGGTGCCTGGGTGTCCAGGTTCTCAGCCTTGCCAGCCTTCTCTGAACCCAGTCCCCTTGTGGGAGCTCCATCCCGTGCCTTCGCCTGTGGACCTCTCTTGGCCTGCCTAAAGGATATATTCAGTCCTACTTTATGTGGTGGCAGGCAGTCTCCTCACAAGCACATGCTCAGGAACCCTTACTGAGATGACTGTGCTAGGAGCAGCTGCAGAGAGCCTAACTGGAAAGCCTAGTCATTACAGGAGCCCAAGAGGTAAGAGGATTGAGTAGTCATTGAAGGAGCTTTTAGAATCCCAAGAGAAGCTGTACCAGAGGAGAACTTTGCTTTAAAGGTGAAAAGAACAGGGGCCTGGGAAAGACCATGATGAATTTCCGCTCAGTCTGGATCCAGTACCATAAACCTAAGGGAAGAAAACCTGGACTGTAAATACCAAGTAAACTTTTAAAACTCTAGAACATAGTGTTGGCTTATGTATTTTAAAAAAACAACAACAAGGGAGGGATTAATGTTGCATTAACAGAGGATGGTATGGGCTCACTCAGATCTATCAACAATTTCTAACTATTAATGACACCACAGGGGATGAAAGATGGGGAGAAACCGTTTAGCCACTGTGAGCATTTCAAATTTCATTTTAAAAGTACATGTTGGGGGAAATTAAATTGAGGATCTGTTTATCAACATACAGGTTCCTTATTATAGTTGTTCCAAATTAAGATGTAGCACACATTGCATCCCTTCAGTCTTTCCTTTTTAAAATTTTTTAATACTACATTACTGTCAACTATTTGGTTCACAAATAAATAGTGTGTTTCCCCTTCAGGGCATGCATACCAAAATCTTTGAATATTTTATGCATTCATTCTTCTTGTTTTCCCTTGGAATGCCATGAAAATCTTGCTAAAAACTCAAATACTAAATAGGATATGTGTGCATAATTGTTAATGAATTAAGGGTGCATTTCAAAGTGGCATGTGTGGTTTGTTCTTTAGTACATCCTCACTTTTAATTATTGGCTGCTTTTGGTGTTACAGATCACTTGTTTCTTTTCTCTTTTTATAATTTTATTTACAGACACAACATTATAAAACATAACACTCATTTTAAAACAGGAAATACAAAACAAACCATATAAACATTAACACAAACATAACAATTATTATTCTACAAACATACAGTACTTCCTTCCTGATTTCCGCAGTCTCTAATTTACAAAGATTGTACCTTTACTTTATTTTTAGACCGATTCTGTAAAGACTGTTGAATTCAAAAGTAAATTTCTCATTTTGAGTTGTTACTGTTGCAAAACATGTTACAAATGATAACATAATATGAGGCATCATATTCCAAACATTTACTATCTATTGGCTTATTCATCTAGATATTATTTATCTGCATTTTATATATCTTAATTATATTGAATTGAAATATTTTTACATCCTACCTCAATCTTTATCAAATTTTTCTACCGGAGCATCTCTAAGTAGCCATTTTAGTTTATCGTTTTCCATACAATCATACATCTTCGTCTTCTTGAGTATAGGATCCTACCTGTCGAAATCATATAGAACATAATTTTCCAAAATTTGTTTTCATATTTATCATCTATCATTCCTAACAGAAATGTTTTGGGATCCTACTTTAATTTAATCTGTAGGGTTTCCGTTATAGCTTTGTGAATTATTGTCCAGTGCTTATTTGCTTTTTCACATGCCCACCACATGTGGAGCATGGCTCCTTTTTCTTTTCTGCACTTCCAACATCTGTCTCCAGCATTGTTATGAATTTTATTGAGTTTTTCAGGGGTCAAGTACCATCTGAATTGGATCTTGTAATAATTCTCTTTCAAATCTGCTGATAAGGTATATTTTATTCTTCTTTGCCAATTCATTTCCCAGAATTGGGAGCATAGTTATCAAACTCTTTATAGTATCTTCCTGTATAGTTGTCTGGACCTGGTACTTTTGCTGGTTTGAGTGCATTAATAGCATTCCTTGTTTACTTTTTGTAGATCTGATATTTCTTTGATCTCATTTAAGGTAATTCTGTACCGCTTCTGGTTGAACATCCCTGTAATGGAACAGATTCTTAAAATATTTATAGAAAATGCCCTTGATTAGTTTTGAATAGCTGTATATTTTTTCTCCATCCTTAACTTTGGATATCCATCTTTTTTCCCTTTTCATTTCTAAGTTTGAGTACAACCATTTGCCAGGTTTATTTGCAAGTTCAAAATAATGTTATTTAAAATATCTCAATTTCCTCTCTTTCTCCTCTATCAGCATAAGAGAGATTTCTTTTCCTATTCTTTTTATTTCTTGCATTACTTTTTATCTGTTGGAAATTCTTTCAGCTTCTTTTCTTCTTTTTTCAAAGTTTTTTGGCATTCCCTCTTCTTCCTCTTTCTCTTCTTTTTTTCACTTATAAATTTTATTAACACACTGCAGACTACCACCTTGGAGGTATCCGAAACCATCTGCTTTTTTACCTCTCCATTCATGTTCTCTTTGAAGAAATCATTAATTGTGGAGCATATTAGTTCTCAACTTGCTTTCTCTCTTAGAATTGAGTCATCAGATCTCCAATTGAATTCTTTTCTCTTTCTTTTCAAAGAAATTAACACAGGCTTATGATCTGACAGCATCTTTGGAAGTACATATATTTTGCTTATTTTTTTAATTTACAGATGCCAAGTTGATAAACATGTCCAGCCTTGGCCAGGCATTATGCCTGTTAGGGGGGGAAAAGGTAAATTCTCTGGCTGTACCATATTTCAACCTCCATGCATCTTCTATTAATATGGCTTCTGTCAAGTTGAAAAAAGATTTTGGTAATTTCCTTTGTTTCAAGTAGATTTTCTTGTCTGTCTTTCTATCCACAGAAGGGTTGATTTCACTGTTAAAACCCCCCATCATGATTATATTTTCATAACTATATTCCATTATCTTTTTAATAAATGTCTTATAGTATTGACTCTTGTTTTCTAGTGGGGCATGGACTCCAACAATCATGATTTTTGAATCAGAACAAAATACTTGTATTCCTATATGATGTCCTTTTGGATCTACAAACAATTCTTATGCTTCAGTTTCCTCTTTCATGTAGATTACTACCCCTTTCTTTCTTTTTTCAGCCAATGCCACAAAATCCTTTCCTAAATTTAAACATTTCAATAGTCTTATATTTTTCTTTTTAACATGCATCTCTTGAAGGCAGACTATATCAGGTTTTTGTTTTTTTATCCATTGAAATACATTCTTACATTTTTGAGGGCTGTTCAGCCCTTTCATGTTTCATGTTAACATTCTAGTCTCCTTCATTTTCATCTACATCACTTATAGGTGGATCTTCTTCTTCATCATCATCTTCCATTAGTCCTCCCCTGAGTGCACCTAGATATATACCCTCAATCTCTTCTTTGTCTTCCTTATCTTCTGGGTTTTCTGAATTGGGTGCTAACGGTGGTTGGTTATCTCATGATCTCTGAGAATCTTTATAAAGAAGCAGAATTCTTTCCTCCTCCTCAAAATATCTCAAAATAGATGTTAAAAGGCTGGCCACAACTCCCAGAAACCAGGTCCTCAGAGAATACATCCAAATTGGGGGGAAAAGCAAAGTCTTTAAAAAAACAGTTGGTGGTCTCTCATCTGCCATGAGAATGTCAGAACTGGTTCCTAGTCCCCCCTCAGCTCCTCCGTGAATGGAATCCACTGATCCTCAAACACTTGGGGTCGGAATCAGGTCTTCATGGAACTCCTCCAAATCCCCTATACTTTGGGGATATTTTGGCTGGGAGCAGAACATCCAACTGCCTCATAAGCCATGTCCAGGAGAGGGATCCTAGCCAAGTCATTACGATTCCTCCTGACTGGGAGCCATTGCCAACCAGAAGTCCCATGTTTCAGATCACTTGTGAGAGCAAATAGAAGTATGGGCCCCACTATATTTTAGAAAACAATGGTATTTGAAACAGAGTATATTTGGGCATGAACAATCTTGGACTGATGAGAATCTTCCCAGCTCAGGATTTATTCTGTGCAAAATTTTCACATAGTATTTTTGCATAGATAAGAGTATTGTTTAGCCAGGAAACAGCATTTCTATACAGAAATAAATGCTGTTTTCTGCACTCCCACAAACCCATGTGTGAATTTTGTACAGGGTAAGTCTGGAATGGCAAATAGCTTTCTAAAGGTGCACACACTGATTTTCTGGCAGTGGGAAGAAATTTGCTAAAATTATTCATTGCTTCATTCTGGGTTGAAATTAGTAAAGAACTACATCCTTTAAATATAGGTCTTTGTGTTTTGCTGGTTGTTGTCACCTCCATGCTTATTTGTTCATGCTTTTTGGAAGATGTTTGTAGTGATGTCTTGGCTCTGCAGTAGGAGTCTTCCAAAGTTGTCCCCCCCTCCAAAAAATAAAAATAAACCTGAGGCATGCTTTGGTGAGTTAGTCCTTGATTTGAAAGGAAAAATTGATCATCCTTGATCCTCTACCCAACCTCCACCCCAGTTAGATTTCATTAGGATGAATGATTCCTCCTCTGGCAAATTTCATAAGAGAGGAAAGATCTTAAACATCCATGGCCCTTTAGACTGAAATGCCATTGTCTCTTCCCTACCAACCCATATTGGCCTTTTGGTCCTTTACGAATGGAGGTTCATTGTGACAGATTTCTATTGAAATCTGTCACAATGACAGATTTCTATTATGCATGATCATATAATTTACAGTATGTTATGTTATGAATTGGGGTAAGCTTCAAATAACCTCTTAGTAAAACTTTAGAGTTCCTATGGTGGCTCACACAGTACTAGGCACTTGTATAATTAATGAAAAGCTCTCCTGCTTTCAGTCTGTCCTCTCTTGGATTCTCCTTCTCCCACCACTCCCCATTGTGATTTCCATGCAACCCCTCATTCAGTGGGTCAAATGATTTTGAAGAATTTGATAAGGTTGGACTTACTAGTCTGGGCAAAAAAAAAAATCATTTAGCTAAATTCCTGTCTTCTCCATGTCTACTCAGAAATAATTCCCACTGAAACTTTTGTACACTGCTGTGTATAAAAATGTATTTGTGTTACAAATGGACATTTTACAATAATTAAAAGATTTCAATTATTAATGTTAATGGCAAAAATATCTTTTCCATTTTCTAATGTGTAATATTATTGAATTAATTTGCAACCTATCTTGATTTTCATACCTAATATATTAGTCCTTAAGAGCTAAAAGTAAAATCAGACAAGTCAGAGATCCTGCCATGGTAGACATCCACTACCTAAAAGAAACACAGGTTTGGAAGGAAGTAAAGAGGCAGTCATATAACACATTACACACAGCTCCCCCCCCATCTTATTGTTTTTCATGCTACAGTCAATGTTTATTTGCCTTGTCTAATGAAATGACTCACATTCAGACCTCTGAGTATTATACTGAGCCTTTGTATTTAATTGTATTAAACATTGTAGGCAAAAGGCTGAAACATAAAACACTACCCATTAAATTTCACCACTTTCCATGTAGCCTCATTTATAATTGTGAGGAAGGGCAGAGAGTCAAGGAACATGCATGAAAACAAATACAGGGATTTGTTTGTTTCACCATTTAAACATTCAGCAGGCTTGCAAGTATTACCCTAATGCACATAAAGTGCTTTGTGACATTCTCTACTTTCTACTTTGGGATTAATTCTGGAATATTTACAGTGATCCCCTATTGTACAGATGTTACAGGTTGCCACCTCACTACTCAAACATACTTAAATGTTCTCAATTCAGAGACAAAATGTCCATGATTCCACCTGCCTGTTCCCGCTGTGTGTCCTGTAGTCAATGCTACTCAGAGTAGAGGTGCATGGGTCTGTGTTTGTCCATAAGCTATTGTCTGCTGGCACCTAAAAGAGTTACAGGAAATAAATTATCAGTATAATAATTATTTAGCCCCTACCTTTCCCACCAGTTTGGGGGTCAAGGAAGCTGACAACAAATAAAATACTACATAGTTAAAAAGTCAGGAAATAGAAAAGTTAAAGAGACATTATGCTATCAATTAAAATATAAGCCATTAAAAAAAAACCCAGCACAACAAGCATAGGAAATAGAACATTCAACACATTGTAAAATCAATCCATCCCCAAAGGCCTGTCAAAACAGAAAGGTCTTCATCTATCTATGAAAAGAGAGTAGAGAGAATGCCAGTCTCTCTGAAAAGAGATTTCCAGAGCTTGGAGGCAACCACTGAGAAGTTACACTCCTGTGTTCCCAACTGTGAGGATTCTGGGGCAGAGAGACAGGTCTCCCCATTAGATCTCAAAATATGGGCAGGTTCATAAGAGAGAATGTGGTCTTTCAAATAACCTAGACCTGAAAAACAACTGAAGCAATGGGCACAAATGATGCCAATCCCTGGCATGGGGGATTGGGGAGGAGAGATTGCTGGTCCAGATTAGATAGTTTAAGAAGCACTGCTTTAATCTTTCTGGAGGAAGGCTCCAGTTTGACACATTTCTGGTGGCAGGGCTGAATGGATGGCATTCATTTTACCAGGTGTAAGGAGATGAGAGTAGAAAAAGATTGACCAAAACAAGTTAATTTTCTATTCACGCACTCCGTAACATTTCCCCATTTCTTTCTTCTTTATTTCTCCCACTCTTTCTTCCTATGATGATTCTTTCTTTTCTTTTTTTACATTTTATTTATATTTTTCAAACTACATAAAAACAAATGTTAACACTACATAAAATACATGTAAAAAGAAAAACAGGAGGGAGGAAAGTAAGAAAAGAAAGAAAAGAAAAGTGGACAAAAAAACTTTACTTCCAATCTTCTCTGCAGTGGCAATTAAAGTACATATATTATGTATACCTCTCTCACACACAATAAAACATCAACCTACTTTCTGTAAGTTGGTGTGAGCAGATGGGTCACAATTGCCTATCCTGACCCCAGGGCTCACCCAGGTTTGTACCTGAAATGGCACGGGGACAGGTGGGTATTTACACACCCATCTCTGCACTAACCAAGGACTTGTGTGGTGCTCCTTACCTTTCTGGCAGTGAACCCAACATAGAGGTCCCCTCCCCATCACCCTGTCTGACACAGTAACAGGGCACTTGGCTGCATCCATGGGGCCGGACACCCCATTTCTATGTCAGACACAGTGACTTGGGGGCTTCTCAGTTGGATCCACTGTCAGAAAGGTAAGGAACATGTGTGTGTGTGTGTGGGGGGGGGGGGGAGGACAGTCTGAACACCCAATTTTGCCATGTTGATTTTTAGAAACTCTGTGGGAAACCATGGCTATTTTACCTTGAGGTAAAGGCTCTTTACCCTGGGGTCAGGCTGGATCCTCTGGGTCCATGTCTGCAGAGGCAGAATCAGGCCCAATCCTGCCACAAAGGGTTTAGCCTTTATCATCTAAATTAACCAGTTGGCCTGTGTCGGCAACCCATTATACTATACTATGCTATACTATACTGTACTACATGATCTATAGTAATCAGGATCAGCTCTTATACAAGACATATGTATCAAAATGTACATGTATATATTGATAATAGCTATCTATTATGGATAGTATTGCTAACCACAATATGTACAAATTGGTAATCACTATCAGTTACTAGTATCAATCATCATCTAATTTAATCTAAACAGACTACATCTGTAAATCTACTGGTAATCTATTCTAAACAAATAACATCCTCTCATTGTTGTTGTGTGCCTCCAAGTTGTTTCCAGTTTATGGAAACTCTAGGGTGAACCTATCCCTAGGCTTCCTGGGGCTTAGTGTGTGTGACTTGCCCAAGGTCTCTCAGTGGTTTCCATGGCCAAGTGGGGAATCAAACCCTTATTTCCAGATATGTAGTCCAATGCTTAAACCACTACCGGAATCCACTTTCTAACTCCATTTAAAGTGATAGCTATCATCAAATTAGCTGTATTTCCCAACCACTCAAGAATGAAATTACTATTTTGATGCTCTTATCATTCCTTAGCCATTTACAAATATATCCTTTTCTTATCATATCTCTTCTAGTTGTGCACTCTACCAGATACATATAACTCTATTTTAGTAATAGTTTAAATAAGTTTTAAAATCAACTTATTCTGTAAACACTTCCTTTTTAGTAATTGTAAGCAGCCCCAGTTGTGTTGCACAGAGAGGCAGGGTATAAATTATTATTATTATTATTATTATTATTATTACCAATTAACATCTTAAATCCAATAAAATCCACACTTATTTCTTTAATCTTTCATAATTTGAATTCGCCCTTGGTCTCTTGTCAAATCTTTGCAAATGCTCAAACTGGACATTCATTGTTGAATTAGGCAGAATCTGGGGAAAGAATATTGCTCCATAAAAAAATCTTCCTGTGAATCTTTGTCTCTCAATCCTCATTTCCCCCTCTTTCCAAAGATAAATGTAAAAAACCAAATAATATATATTTTATTTCCTGGTTCCCCACCACCACCACAATAACTATTTTTTTCTGGATCTGATGTTCTCCTCCAGTTCTTCCTGACTCACTTGAAAATCTCCAAAATTATCTTGGCCTAGCTACAGACCTCCCTTTCTAATTTCTTCTCATTCTGAACTGTCAGCCCGATCCTCCAGCCAAAGTCCTGTTGCTTCCTCCATTCTCTGAATTCAGTCATGTCATCCATCAAGCTAAAGTAAAGTGCAATCTAAAGTTCACTATACAGTTCTTAAAATAGTCCCACAACAATTGCATTTCCTTCTCTATCTCCTTCCAAATCACTTGATCACATTCATCTTCTGGGGGTTGCAACCTTGCCATCCTTCTCCTAAACAAGATCTTGGTATACAAAGAGTTGACAATTTTCCTCCATAGTAGCAATGGCATAGCCTTGAGCTTATCATCTTTTGCTGTTTTTATTGCTTTCAATGAAGTACTTCCTCCATCCAAAACAAAACCAGCTTCCCATAATAAATCAACCTCTTCTTTAGTCCATTTTGTCTTTTAAAAATACTTACCAAAAAAAAACCAGCCATCAACCTTTAAAAATTATATTTATATTTTCATGTGAATATATACTTTATCATTGTATATGCTTTCTGATGTTTCTTTTTCTACTCACAAATTTATCACTTTCTCATTTTAGTTTACCAGCTTAATTTTTTAATGGTCCTAAAGATCCCTCATAATAGTACAGAAAGCAAGAAACTCACCAGCATTTCCCACTGGGTCAAAGATTTCTTTACTTAATTATATCTTGAAGCTTTTAAAGAAGTACTTAGAAAAGAAAGTACGGTTGCTGGTTTAGTGTCCTTAAAGACTTGCCTACAATGGCGTGAGTGTTGATAAAAATTTCCTGTAGTAACTCCCCCCCCCCCCAATACACACATACTTTTCTCACGGTTGACCATCACTGGCCCCATAAGCTTGGTGAGGATCTTGGGCAAACTCTGCACTCCCTACTTCTCCAGGGAAAGAATCACTGGCCCGAACTTGCCTTTGAACCAGTGATTTTTGCATCTGCAGCTCGCTCTTTCACAGAGATGTCAGAGGTCGTTTCTGTACCTGGAAGTCCCCCTTATTAAAACTTTAAAACAAAAGCTTCTGAAACAAACGTACAGAGGAGAAACTATGACTATTGTGAAAAGAGAACCCACGAGGGACCTGAGGATGATAATCCAAGAGGAAAAAAACCTATTTCTTTGTTTACCACTTTTGCCCACCTTGCACTGTGATGCATGATAGGGAAGATGTATGTAGTCATATTTGTACCCCTCTCATTACATGAGGCAAATGGAGTGGGGAAAAATGTTTATCTATTCATTACCTGAATTTTGTAGAGCAGGTTATAAAAAGTAAGCATACACACACACACACACTAAACCCAACAGAAAAATATAACATATTTCATATCCACAAAAATATTCCCCATTTTCCAGTTTTTTTAAACCCCCGCCCATCCTCCCTTCCCTGGGTATAATAACTTGATACACACCCTAAAAATGCCTTGATAAAGTGTTGGTGTCATCCTAAAAGAAAAACTGCCAGCTTATTAAATATTCTTCCTTATACTTAAAAAATAATCCCTAAATATACATTCCACTTCTTAATAAATAATTTGTTGTCATTCATTCAGTTACTGTGTATCTTTTATAGTTTGTATGCCTTATAACATTGATGGCGAACTTTTTAGAAACCGAATGCCCAAACTACAACCCAAACCCACTTATTTATCGCAAAGTGCCACATCCCTCTGTTTTTCTAGTGACAAACTCTAGTGAACTCTGTGTTGGGACGATGGTGCATGTGCCCACAGAGAAGGCTCTGAGTGCCACCTCTGGCACGTGTGCCATAGGTTCGCCACCACTGCCTTATAAGTTCCAGCTCCTATTTATTTATTCCCTTGCATGCATTTGTATATACAGTCTGCCCTCCCCATATGAAGGGATCCATTCCAGACCTCCCCCCACACACACATATATTGAAAAGAGCATATGCTCAAGCCCCATAGAATATAATGGGGCGCATGCTCATGGCAGTGCAAGGGTTGTGTGGCGTGAGTACGTGTCCCATTATTTCTGTTGGGGCTTGCCTTCCGCATAATCTCAAAGCTACGGAAGGCAAGCCCACCTATAAGGATGGCTGAAAATAATTAATATTTTGTCAGTTTTAATCCAATTATCACTTTTGCAAATCCATCAGATGTTACCATTAATTTATTGATAACATATTTCATTATCTTTATCTTGTATTATATAACAGTCCTGTGCCTCTTTTCTTCTATTTTATTTTTGTACTATATCACTGTATTTTATGCAAGTCAAGCTTTTTCTGTCATTATTTCTTCAGGTTTTATTTAGTCAGTCCATTTCTTTTCACAAAATCTCAGTAATGGTTTCCATTCTTCAAAATCGGTGACCAAAGCATGGCTTGGAAACAGCTTGGGGACTCCCAGTGGCATTGCCAGCAAAATCCATGTGATAACACCTGTTCTCCCCTGTTCCATCCTGTTTTGTTCCAATTGGCCTGGAAATGATGTCTGAGAAGCTTTTTAGCCACATCTTTCACTAGTAGGGGCAGGAAACCCTTGCAAGGGTTGTGTGCAAGACATCATTTCTGTTGCTTGGAGCAGCACCATTTCAGGACAGACAGACTGATTGGAGCAAGGAGTTAGAGCACACAGCAGTGGCAAAGAAGTAGCAGCAAAAAAGAGTTTTCATGTTTGGAACTTACGTGCTCCAGCCTGCTCTTGCTTGTTTCATCTGATAGGATGAGAGAAGAGGTTTCCATTCAGAGCATATAGCTTCTGTAAACTCACTATACAGACACCAGCTGCTTCTCGCTCCACCCTGATGAGGAAGGATTGAGAGTCCTCCCTCACTAGGGAGAAGCTTTTGCCTTTGCACTTAGTCACCTTGGGAGCAGTGATCAAGCAGCTGGCTGAACAGTGACCAAGAAGCTTACTGCTCACACTGGCCTTTGCCACAATGCTGAAATGGGTGAGAGGCTTCTCTGTTATTGCTCGGCTAGCTGCATGGTTGCTGGTATGATGGTGACCAGGCACAAAGGGAGTAGTGACCAAGCAGCCAATTGAACAGCAACTGAGATGTCTCTCAGCTGTGTTGCCCTTTATTGCAGTGATGGCACAGGCAAGAGATTTCTTGGTCATAAGTCAGCCAGCTGCTCAGTTGCTGCTCCCAAGGTGACAGGGTGCAAAGGGAACAGTGACCAAGACTGGTTGTTTTAAATTTGCAGTAGAACAGTAGACTTAATATTGGGAAATAGGCAGCAGGGTGTCAGAGTATAGTGCACTCTGGGCAGAAAATGTCAGGGATGTGGCCATGCCTGGAACTGGGACAAAGGTGACAAATTAACCTGAATTCAGGTGGCAGACATGATGACTTGACATTCCTGAGTCACAGGAAGCAGATGACAGAGGGGCAGGAGGTGAAACCAGCAGGCTTCACTTCTACAGAGTCACAGCTGGCAGGTGACAGGAAACTGGGTGACGTACCAGGAATGGGAAGGACTCAAACCCCAGGAGGGTTTGAGATGAATGCACAGTGTGGTGATATTGTAAATAGGAGTCTGGCAAAGTACTTTGATGGTCTGTTGTATATATCGGAACCAAGAGTAAAGTCCTCTGTGTGAGTACTCAGAGTCCATCAGTTATTTGTCTGGCTGGCAGCATCTGCATGGGAGGAATTTTTATCTGCAGCTTGAACAGAGCTTTACAGCTTAGACCTCTCTGTGGCATTCCTGTTTCAAGTGTATGTCTTCTTCATGTCACATGTTGGATCCTGATTTCACATGCCCCAACATGGGGGCACTAAAGTTGTCTCCCAAAAGGAAAGGGAGTGACAGCCCAAAAAGGTTTGGGGACCATTGCTTTGGAAGTATAATATAGGTACAATTAATAAACAGAAGACTCACCCCAACCACATGGAGGGGTTTGCTTAGCAGAGAGTGACTTGTGAGAGTGGACACCTTGCTCTCTTTCCTCTGTGCAGCCGTGCAGAGGAAAGCTTTGCCTCAGGGTCCTGCTGGCCTTGTGAGGCATGCCCTGGGATTGAAAGGGTGCTAATGGGATGGCTCTATGTCCCTGCCATCTTTCAGAGCTCAGCAGTTGACCAGCACCCTTCCCACCCACCTTGTATTATGTTTCAGGTTGTAATCTGCATCCTCCGACTTCAGCTGGTCACCTTCAGGGACCAGGAAAGAATTTTCCCATGTTATTGGCACGTGGTTGTTTTTTCCCTCCTTGGGGGTGTGGAACATAGTGTAGTTTGTTGTTGCATGCTTTAGCCTGAGGTTGTTTGCTTTGAATAGTGTGTTTTGTGTGCCTACTGTTACATTGCTTTCCCATGGACTGGCTGGTAGCTGGGTTGCCATTGGAACAGCAGATACTATTTCTGTCTGTGCATAGTCACAACTGCTGTTAACTCTTAGGCTTGAGAGGGCATTAAAATAGCAACATGATAGCAGATGATTTATTATAAGGTAATCAAAGGATTTATGGTTACTGGTGATAACGTGTGCCCTGTCACAAATGATGTATGATTGTAATGATTATTAATCATATTCATGCTTATGATTTGATTTATAGTTGTCACTCAAAATCTGAGTAATGGTTGGTGGATATATGGATTCATTAGGTATGCTCGCTTCGTGCCACCATGTGTTATAATCTGTCTCGATTAGGTTACTGGATGCCACCTCTTTATGGTGTGAGGATTTACATCGATTTGTAATGTTACTGCATAATGTTTTGGACCATGTGTACATCATCCTGTATTAAAGTTGTGGCCAATTGTTCCATTAGTCCCGCTGCAATGGACTTTGCCCCCAAGGAGGTAACAATCGAAATTTTGCAAACATGGAGGCAGAAATGTACAGAAAAAGAGCTATAACAAACAGTAGGGGTAAAAAAATGAATCAAAGCTTCCAAAATTGTGAATTCACACTGTTATCTAGCTTAGGTGTGGATATTGAAAAATGTGGCCATGGATAGATATCGCAGAAGAAAAGTGGTTTTTCAGGTGGGGTTTGAAGACATGATGAACCCCTAGGAACTTCCAGAAAAAAAGGAACAGTGAAAATTGGTCCTGTTTAGGAATCAGGAGTTATTTTGGACACCAAGAAAGTAGACTTTGAGGTGGGTGGGAAGGCATAAGCATGGATGTATAAGGGAAAAAATGAGGTTTCTGCAGCTGATGGTTTCCATCAACTGATCCATCAGTTAGAGCAAGCCTGCCCCTCTTATAACCAGCATTAATACTGCCTTTACCATGTCAAAACTGCCTCAGAAAACTGTATTTGTACAGGCAAACAAACAGAAAAAGTAGAATTGTAATGAGGCAAGGTAACAGCTTTTATATTTTTCTTAGTTTTTAATAAGCAACTGGGCAAGGCTCCCTCCCCCCCTTTTTAAGTAACACTTCCCATATATTCTTCTCCACCATCTCTTAGCTGCTTGTTTCTTCACGTATTCTCCATTTTCTCCTTCCATAAGAATGCATGTGTGCTTCTCTTAGAAAAGGTAAGTATCCCTTCAGGCAAGGGCACCAGACTGAGAACTTCAGCACATTTTGGTCCACTGCCCAGTATCTAAAATTGATTATACAAGCTGGGTGCAAAATGTCCTAATTAAAACTTTGTAGAAAGTGTTGCTTCAGTGCTTTAGACCTAAAACACATTTAAGCAGAAATGTCTTAGAACATTTTTATTCTCAAATAAATTCAGAGGCAAAAATAATACAAAGATAAAGTAAGAAGGATAATGTAAATGCCAAAAAGGAGCCAGTGTGGTGTAATGGTTTGAGCACTGGACTACAGTGCTAGAGATGAGGTTTTGAATCTCCATTCACCCACAGAAATCCACTGAGTGACCTTGGGCAAATCACACTCTCTCAGACTCAGAAGAAGGTAAAACCCCTCTGAATACATTTTTCCAAGAGAATGATGTGATAGATTCATTTTAGGGTCACCAGAAGTCAGAAATGATTTGAAGGCACACAACTACAACATGTGAAAAAAGATGATTGGGCTAGGAATTTTCTCTTATCTGTCAATACACAAAAATAGAAACCAGAACCTAGAGTTACTAGGAATAAGGGAGATCTTTGTGTTCCTCAAACAAGGTGGGAAGCAGGCAATGCCATTTGAGCCCCCTCTTCCCCAACCATCCCACAGAAGCTGATTAGCTCTATCCTAAATGTGTGCCCATGAGGCTTTCCTTTGCCTGTTTTGCTACCCAGTAGACCATGCCATGAACACAGATAAAAAACAGGCCCCACTCCATCTGCCCCATCCTTCCTATAAAACAAAACAATTAGAATGACCAAACTCTAACATTGCTACCTGCAAATATATGACTGATATGCATCTGAATGCCACCTCATAATGGATTTCACTGCTTGTGTCCCAGATCCAGTGGCTGCAGCTGAAGCCACTCCAATTCAGAAATAGTGGGTACCTAATCATAAAATCCTTAGCCCCAACTGCTCCAGTGGCCTGGCTGCCCAAAAACTGACACCTGGAAAGGAGAGTTCCCAACCAATGACACTACCTTGCTATGGTGGTGCAACAGCTTGCTCCTGTGAGGCAAAATGTTATGTTCATGGCAACACTGCTGCTGGTAGTGTCTCCCATGTCAGACAGGAGTTAGATTAAATGTGCCAAGCAGCTGTTGGACAACAACAGTAGTAGTGGGAAGTGACACTGCCAGAGGATCTTTCAGAGAAAACAGCAGCACACATACAGCAATAAGTGTGCGTGCACACACATACACACACACAAGACTCAATGAAAGTAAAGGTGGGAGAGTGGAAAAGATGGCAAGGCAGAACTACGGGTGATGCACACTTCTGAAGGCTTCTCCTGGAATCCAGTGTTGAAATGGATAATGGATAAGACATGGCCATGAGAACCTTTGGGGGGGGGGGGTTGGCCGAGGGAGCTAAAATCAGAGTCCAATCTGCCTTGGAGTCAAGCTGTATTCTGAAAGTAGCACACCTGAGTGAGCAAATCTAGGGGTTCTTATAGGCGAAATCTAGCCTCTGGCTTAATGGGTTGGCCGAAGCCTAGACAAAGGTGTTTGATTGCCGGGGCTTTATTAAGCTGAGGTGTAGGGTGGTCAATGCAGTTGGGTATGATACAATCGGGGGGGGGGGGCAAACAGGTAGATGGGTGGGTCATGGAACCGCTCATTGAATGTGAGACTGAGAACAAACAATCAGCATATTGTTGTTTTTGGAGATGATGGCTCCCTCATTAACAGCTCTCAAGCTACCTTTGGGGAATTTCTGTGTGTATTGTTTCTAGGGTTCCTGGCTCTCCCCTTGCAAGTTGCCTACCTGGTCTCCTTGCTTTGGAGAAATGGAAGTTCCACTAGGAGGTCATTTTGAAGTCACTCTCCAAACTTTTATAAAAATGCAGTTCTACTAACAAGGAGCAGAAAAACAATTGAATATTTTCTGTGTCAACCTAGCATACTTATCCCCCTTTGAATTTCTCTTCCTACTTTCCCTTAACTTAGATTGACCTGCATGGGGTGCACATATCTCCTCCAAACTCTGTGACCTGGCAAATATCATAGCCATATCAAAGCTGCTTCTTATCAACAGAGGAAGATAAAACCAGTCACAGTTTCTTCTGAACAGCTCATCTAGTAGCCTACTTCCCTTTCCTCTGCCTTTGACATTTCTTCTGACCCATTCTCAAGCCCCACTCAAAACTGCAATTATATTCCTATTGAGAACTAATCTCATGTTCAGTCAGGCCCAACCACAGATATGCAGGAAAAGGAGAAATCTAGGCTATGGGAAAACAACAACTTCAAGCTCATCAAATGGTGCACCAGTCTTAACAGAAACATAGACCAAATGGCCTCTATCACTGGATTTAGAAGGCTTACCAGAGCCTATTTGCCACCAACTAGCCTTCAGTGACCCAGTGGCCCACTGGGACCTACCATCAAGCCAGCCTTACCTGATGCAGCCTGTGCTTCAACCACCAGTACCTCCTGTACAATGTGATCTATCTGCAACTTCCTAACTCAAAAGGAACATATTGCTAGCTTGCCTATCCACTGCTTCCTGGGCCTGATGGGGCCTATAAAGAGACTTTGTGGCTTAATATGGCCTATCTGTCACTTCCCAGACTTAATGGTCACATAACAATGCTTTGCTTACAACACAGACTATCTGTCACTTTCCATACAGTCCATGCGGCTTAATATGGTCTGCCCACCCCTTCCCTGAGGTCTACAATCAGGCCTTGATAGCTGACTGTGACGTATTTGATGCTCCCTGGGTTCACTGGGCCTATCAATCACTTCCCATGCCTGCTGGGACCGATCACAAAGTGACTTCCCCTTCCAGGCCTGGACTGGTTTGTACCTCTAGCCACTTGTACACTCAGAAACACAGTGGCAGCCATGTCTTGCCACCCCTCTTCATGTTCAAGGAGCACAATGAAAATCCCCTACAAAATTTAGGCCTAAGGGTGTGCTGCACTTAGAACCTGCCTCTTCAAGGGCACTGAGGCAAGGAGACCGAAGCAGGGCATGAGCAAGTTTATAAGCCATACTTGCTTCTCCCCCTGACTCCGCCAGCATAGCAATGCAGAGCAATGCTCTCCACAGTGCCTCCAGCTCCATCCCTGCAGCCTTGGCTCTCCTCATGGAAGCAGAGCAAAGATTTTTTGTGAAGTGGGTGGGATTAAATGACAGCAAGATGGGCATTAAATTTATGCACATTACTATTTGACAGCAGTTCTCACCACCTCCGCTTTTGAGCCACGGAGTAGGCAAAGCAGGGCATGAGCATACTCTACCAGTGGGTAGTATAATTTAAAAGAATGATCTGTATTCTTCTGTTAGATTTAACCTTTAAAATACTAAATGCATTATTAAATCAAATGTGAAATTCATTTGTAATCTAAAATAAACTCCTTAATCTAGTATGTCAGGTCCAATGTGTTCTGTATCTTGATTTTCCTACATGGCACAGTTCCACATGGATGGATAAAGCCTCAGCATAATATGAATATCTGTCATTTTTCACTTCTGAAAATGGAGGCATGTTCCAAATAAAGCAACAGGTTTACTAATTGTTATTTCAGGTTCATAAAAAAGAAAAAGGAAACCAAACAGTGTTGTGCAAGACTAAGCTGAACTGAACAGAATGGAGAATGTTGAGTCTCCTAGCACCTTGTGAAGCCTTCGCTGGAGAATAATAATGACTCATAGATAGCCAGACATCTGAGCATGGAATACAAAACTGTGTGTGCTGAGTAGGAATCTGAAGAATATTCATAAAAATTCTCAGTGAGAGAGTGTCATTGGCACATTAAGAGTCCATTGAAAAGATAACTGGGCTCAGTGAGACTTCTCATCTCCAGCAAAAGAAAGAGACAAAGGGCTTTCCATAACTGGAAAGAACAAGAGGAGGATGAGGAGGAGGAAGAGGAGGTTGTTGTTGTTGACTCTGGACAGAACTACTACCCGTCCCATATGAAACAAAGCATACATACCCTAATGAAACAAACACAGAAAGACTGGCTGACTGAGGAAGAAGTGCAGATGGATGGGGAAAAAAAGACTTGGAAAAGGCTGGTGAGGGAGAATGATGAAAGAGACTGTAGTTTTGTGCAAATAGCAACACTATTTATTGTGTTTTTGTTCATTTGCCTTATTGTGTAATTGCCACACAATTGTCCTTGCAGGCATAAGGATTCTCAATGAGAAGGAAAGATCTTGGCAATTCCCAGGTGGAAAGAAAACTTTGCTATTCTCACTCCCATGAGTGAAAAGCAGAGGATTTACATTCCTAATATTGATGAATTGTTACCTCTCCACTGAACACATGTATCCAGAACATGTGATGATAGTGTCTGGAAAATTTGAACTATTGTGGAATGTTTCATATATATTGCATGTGTGCCATCAACAGTTCATTCAACAATTCTAAATGACAAAGCAGCACCTCACTCATAATTATGCATAGACCGTTAAGTTTTAAAAACAACAGGAATGGAAGCTGAAGCATTCACAAATTAGTATTCATTTTAAGTGACTTCTGCACACATTATAAGATGTCTCTTTTAAATTGTGCAATCTACATGTTCCATCAATACTTTACTAGGAGAAAAGGAGTGCCTGCCAACAGACTGCATTAATGCATGGATTTTACTGAGCTGTAAATTGCTTTGTTGTATGAATCAAACGTTTCATGCAAGAGCTTTTTAATTATTGTTTCTTTCCAAAGTATGGCAGGAAAGCTAGTGATGAGGCTTTGATTGCCTAAGTAACAGTAACCATTGTCAGAAGCAACACAGGAACAGCTTGGAATCATTCCACGGTGCTGCTTGAAAAACTTCAAAAAGAAGACAACACGTTATTAAGAAACGAATGACCTTTTTTCCCATGGATTGGCAGCACGGGAAATGAAAAGACGATTTCCCTCAGAGAATAGGTACAACACTATCAACACCAAAATAAATCTCCTGCATTGAGTTAAAATGTTTGAATCGTTAGGCTATGTTCTAATTTCATTAAGGACTGTGAATTTTCATTTCCTTATCAATTTTGTATACAAGTATTATTAATATTCTTGTTAGTTCTGGTTAAGACTGGAGGCTATTTGCAGGTCTAGATCAAGATGCTACTGATTATTGGGTAAAGACTGTGCCGTTGGGGTTTCTACTGTATGGTCCTCCTGGATAGATGATTCTGTCTGACCTAATGCCCAGCTGGAAATTGGCCAAAGATACAGGAAGAGAACACTAGAAATAGATTTCTGGACACTTTCAAGGTTGCCTTTTCAGTTGGTTTTTCACTGAAAACTCAATAGTGCATGAGGTGAAATATGGCTCCTGTTGTCTGTACAGTGGCTCAACCCAGTCCTGCCCTTGGTATTGCCCTTTTCTCCTGCCAGACAGAGATTCTTCTCTCATGTTTTCTGTAGAGCTATGATTTGAAGGTCTCCCTCTTTTAAAGAAATGAAAAATTAAAGCAGTTGTTTGTGGTGTACATACAACCTGAGAGCTTTTCACTTACGCAGACTATTCCAGTTAGTTTCCCATGTGGCCTGTAATGTGAAAGAAAGTTCAATGTGGATTACAGAGTTGTGAACAAAGAACTTAAAAATAATAACATCAATGCATCTCTGGGCATGTTTGTTTTCTCTCAGATACACAACCTTTTTATGAGTATTTGAAAGCTTTCCGGAAAGCACATTTTTGTCTCCTCTATGCTTTCCATCATTTCTGAGAAAAGAGATGAAAAATGCAGAAAAGAAGTCAAGCTTGTAACTGTGACTTCATTTTGGAGAAGTAGCAAAGAAGCTAGTAGAATTGGCAAGTTCATTTCTACCCCTAGTCAAGCTGTGCTTCTTGTCTGGTTGTCTGGAGCTTGTGGCCTTATATGTTCTCTATGGGCTTACACTATCTTTAGTAGCAATGTGATGCCATGCCCATATCTACCACTAGGTCCAGAAGAAAAGCTGCTAGAGAAACTTGACGAGGTTGTAAAGGATCACTGGAACCATTCACAGTGGTCACAGTGGTGTCAGCTGCCCAATGAAAAAGCAACAATGGCATGCTAATAATTATCCAGTTAGTAGATTCTGAAAGTCTGATCACAGTTTCTGTTGCTACGGAAACAATAAGGAGGAACGCTTCACTAATTTTATTCTTGAATAAGCAACTAAGAATTTGAATAATTTTCTTCCTGCTATCAGGATGTCTTTGTTAACTACCTACTTTTTGAAGACTATCCACAGTTCAGGACTGACACTGCCCAAAATTTGCATATGGTACTTTTGCACAGAAAACAGAGCTTTCTGTGCAGGAAACTGGCCCAGTGTAGTGGCTTCAGCGGACCATGACTCTGGAGACCAGGGTTCAAATCCCCACTTGTGCATAAAAACCCACTGGGTGACCTTGGGCAAGTCACAATCTCTCAGCCTCAGTGGATCACAATGGTAAAGCCCCTCTGAAGCAACTTGCCAAGAAAACCCTATGATAGGTTTGCCTTACGGTAACCATAAGTTTTTTTTTAAAAAAAACTTTGAGATACACAGCAATACCAGTTGATAAGGACATGCTGTTTTCTGCACAGAAAATGCTGTAGTTGTAGACATAAAGGTAAAGGTAATCCCTTGACAAGAATCTCTAGTTATAACCAACTGTAGGGGGTGGTGCTCATCTCTGTTTCTAAGCTGAAGAGTCAGCATTGTCCAACTGCTCTGGTGGTCATGTGGGCAGCATGACTACATCGAATACTGTTACCTTCCCACTGAGAAGTGGTACCTATCTATCTACTTGCATTTGCATGCTTTTGAACTGCTAGGCTGGCAGAAGCTGGGACTAGTGACGGGAGCTCACCCCATCATGCAGCACCCGGGCCTCGAACTGCCAACCTGCCAATCTTGCAGTCAACAGAGTCAACATCCTAACCACTTGAGCTACTGCATCCCAGTTGGAGACACATTCAGTGCAAAATAATTGCAAGGACTAAAGTAAAAAGCTTTTTTCTGACCAAAACCAGCATCTTCTGTATAGGAAACAATGCTTCTCTAAAGAAAGCTGTTTTCTGCACAGAAAATTCTGTTTTCTGAAGAAAAATACCACAGACAAATTTTGTTGAGAATAAGCCCTGAACTCTGAAGATTCACATCAGTTTCACATGACATTTCTCCCCATCCAGGGTTTTCTCACACTTCGAAAACACATTTTAACATTTAGAATAAATAAATAAATATTCTTTCCATTTCTATGTCAGACACTAGTACAAAAAGGAGGGAAGTGAAAACATTGGAAAATCTTAGATGCATTCCTTTTACTTCTTTCCCCTAGAAGCATGAAACAAAGTTTGTAAAAATGTCCTTGGAAAACTGGGAGAAACATTTTAAAATTATGGCCTCATTGGAAATTACATTTGTCAGTCACTAAATTACACTCCCTCTTCTGCTTCCATCATGTTCCCTGCCTCACTGGGACAAGGGGCTGCTGAAGAAAAAAGGCCCTTCGGGAGAGCCCAGAGAACTTATGGGAGGTTTTAAAAATAAATCAGATTAAGCAGAAAAAGAAAAAAGGAAAACCTCTGTTGACTTTCTAAGATGGGTTCAAAGGGGCTGGACAAGCCACCCCAAAAAGGCAGTTTGGAGCCACCCATTTTTCCTCTAGAGGGATCCAGCAGCAACCAAACCGCACGGGCTTCCTCCACACCAACCCCCCCCCCACTAAAAGTGGGTTATTTTTGGTGTGCATGGGCAGTGCACTATGTCACATCAATGATGCAAGCATGGCACCCTAACGTGTGGACACAGTGCTGTGTCATCATGGTGGCCTCCGTGTGGACCAGAGGCTGCCATGATGGCACCTCTGCTCCGTACTAGGGTTCGGGAGCTTGTGCTTTCTGCACTCTTCCGAATCTTAATTTTGGCCCGAGGATGGCGCTTCCCTCCCGTCCGTCTCAGGCCAAAATTCACTGTACCTCAAATCACTTCAGATTCAAATTGCCTCATGCTCAGTGGTCTGGACACTTCCAAAATGAGGCTGTTCATATCAGATGTGTGCCTTTTCTGAAGCTTCTGCACACCCCCCTCAGATATTTTCAGGATGGCCATGGAATGGCTTGAATATAATTGTTTACTTAAGTTTATGATACATTCCTTGCTGCTTTTCAGAAGATAATAGTCTGTCTATTCCAGTAAAATATCTCCTTGGAACTGGAGTAAAAACTACTGACCAAGTGGGAAATATATCTTTGTTAGACAAGGTATTTGAGGGGATAATGGCAATTTAGCTCCTGGCAGTCTTGGATGGTACAATTTAACTAAATCCATCCCAGTCTGAGTTCCAATCCGGTTGTAGGATGAAATCAGCTACAGAGTTCCCTCTGCCTCATATTTGAGAGGCAAATATCACAGTCTGTTACATGCTTATTTTGATTCAATCAGGGACGTAGCCAAGGGCGGGGGTTCTTGGGGTCCGGACCTCCCCTTCCATTACAAAAATGAGTGGTGCATGCTGCTGCGCCACCGCAGCCAAGCCCCATTATAATGGTGGCACTTAGTCTGGACCCCCCACCCTTCCTAAAATCCTAGCTACATCCCTGATCCAATAGGATCCTGGCATTAGTTGTCCCAATTGATGACTTCAGTCAGAACAAGAACAAAGGGAAGGTCTTTCAATACCACTTTATTTACTGTAAATGAATGAATGAATAAATGAAATAAATAAATAATACCACTAACCACTGATCCTGCAGAACAACCGTGAGAATTTGTGGGTTGAGGATATTTTGTGGTGGTTCTATCCTTTCTGTTTTGCACATTCTAACAAATAACATTGAGGACATAAGTCATCCCCTGGTAGTCTTCTTGTGGTATGACAAAACCATATTGTCTCCAATTGCATTTGATATCATTATGAAACCACTAGGTCTGCACATTAGGAGATTTTGGGTGATAGATTGTAATGGAGTTGGCCTCCTCTGAACAAACAGTTCCCAGTTTGGAGGTGCTCCTCAACCCCTCATTGTGTTTGGTCAAAGATCTCTGTGAATAGGATTACCTACCACAAGCTATGTCCACTCTTGAATAAGGCTAGTCTAGCTCAGATACCTTAATAGGTATCTGAGAGAGGTGCTAATTTTAAGATGCATGTCTCGATTAAAAAAAGGTCCAACTTCCTGCTCAGTCTAGGTTTTGAAATGAAGAATCCAGGTACAGCATTCCTGACAGATGTTTGTCCAGCCTTTATTTAAAAAGCTTCAAGCAGAGAAACTCTCATCTATATACACCAAGCATTTTAAAACCATCAGCTAGCTAGATGAATTTTTTTTTACATCCCACCCCTTGATATAAAATAAACTGCATGGAATTAAAGTGTGATTCAGATTAATCTTGAGCAGGGCTACAATATCCACATGAGGAATCAAACCTACTAAGCCCAAAGCATTGAGGTGGCATGCCTGATTTTAGCTCGTTGTTACAGTGGTATTTGTGTTTCTGTGTTAGTCTACCTTTGATATTTTTTTACAGAATAATGTGTTTCATATTAATGATCTTACATAATTTAACTTAACAGCTTGCTTATAGAATGCATATAGACATTCAGATTCATGCCTTTGCATGACCTTATTCACCTCACCCAAGGAATGAACAATTCCACCCTAAAACAAATAATTTGAAGAGGAGCTAAGTAATTTGAAAGTTAAATCCCTAAATGCCAGGTTTTCCCACAAGTTGTGTTTTAGTAAGTCATTGAAGGCAATTTTATGTCTTACCATGTCTATCTGCCATGACTAATGATAGCTATTTGAACTGAGCAAGGCCTCAGGGTGTGTACCGAAAAAGAGATGGTTATGAAAAAGAAAAAGAAAGAAAGAAAGAAAGAAAGAAAGAAAGACCCAGACTAGTCCAGTATTATGTTCACACTGTGTTAATAAGGAAGAAATGAATTATCTACAAATCCTGCTGGTATGAAGTCCTTAAGTTTCCAAATCCCATCTCTAGTGCATACATCAACAGTGCAGGAAATTATATTACATGAACTGATAGCATGCGCTAGTTAGAAATGAAAACTGCAATATTAATCATGAAGTCATCCCTGTAAAAAAATGAAAAGAAAGAAAGCTAGTTATCTGTTGGCTTTTCTTTTAAACATTTTAGCTCAAGATTGTTCAGAAATACATTTTGAAATATGATCTGTGCACTCATCCCCCCAATAGATTATTTCCAGAATTTGTTACATGTAATTTTCAGTGAGATGTTATTGAAGTGAACTAGCTGAGATTTGTAGCAAGTATTTCTCCTGCTTTGGGGTGCCATTAATACATATCTAGGTCAGTTTCCAGTCAGTGTAGAAATAAAATAAAACAAAACAAAACACTTATGAAATTCTGTGCCATGCTGCAACTAAAGGCAACTAGTGACTTTCATTTTACTGGGATTGTGAATACAGTATGCTCAAATTAGTTTGATCTTTTTGGAGCTAACCAAAGTGCTGAACACTTTGCGGGGACTTCGGATCAGGACTGTGGATAGCTGATGAATCCTTACATTTGAAAAGGCACAGGCACATTTCAGACCGCCCAAAACGGGCGGTCTCACGCCGCTGCCGGTTGCTGCGTCCGGGAACCGCAGCGGCCAAACCGCGTGGTTCCTGGGCGCAGCAAGAAATAAGCGCCAAAATGGCGCTTATTTCTGCGGCCTGGAAGTGGTGCCACGAGGTGCTAGCCGTGCACTCGCACCGTCACTTCCGCCACGTCGCCCGACACTACACGTCTGCGATGTCAAAATGGCAGCCCCTGTATGGACGGTCGCCGCCATTTTGTACGGACTCGGTCCATACTAGGATTGAGGGGCGTCCGGAAGGGACACCCATTCTCAACCCTACCACACCCCTTCCTAACCCTAATACGCCCCTTCGGCGCATCTGTAACACGCCACAGTTTCATTTGCCTAACCATTTTGTTATTCCTTTTCAATCAAATCTCAGAGGCACGATGTGCAGAATTATACCACTTTGGCTTAATCTACTAAATTTTCTTGAGTTAACCTGGATTAATAGTAAGAAGACTACTTCATTATAAAAAAAGTAGTTCTTATAGTGCTACTTTTACTACTGTGTGGATAGTCACCCAGTAGGAAGTAGGAGATAAAATTCCCCAATACTGAGTTGACTTGTTATCTTTCAAAGTAGTCTCTTTTGTATTTAACATATATGATTTTCAGGAAATAGACAAGAAATTAAGGTCATGAGACTCTGCTGTGTGTTTATTTGCAGTACATAATGTCTTGAGAGTGACCATCTCCAATCACTCATTACTGTGATTCCACTTCAATATTTTTCTGTTTGAGAATCATTTAAGTTTGGTGGCAATAATGATCATGTCATTCTAAAAAAGAAAAAGGAAAAACAAGTTTCTCACAGCTGATCACAGCAGCAAAGACCAACAGAAGAACCATTCAGAAAGAGTAAAATGCCTGCCCTCATTAGATTAAAAGTACTTTGCCACTCATTGCTCTACTCAAATTATTTGAAGCAAGTGGAAACGACAACAGCTAGAATTCTGCATGGAATTCTGCTCTAAGGACAGGTCTGGCTGGAGTATTCTGAACTGCTCCTGAAGTATTCTGGCCCCAAAGCTGACCTGAATTCTTCCATTATCTGGATGTTCTAGAGTGATTCTAGGTAGTTGCCTACACACATGACCTGCTATGCTGCCTGCTGCTGCCACTCTGACTCACTCCCGCTGAGGTTGAGGAAAAGGCACCCAGTATTGATCACATGGCTGGGTGTTTCGTTGTGATATCAGAGGCAGCAACTCACTCCTCCAAGCAGCAGTGGCCGGCAGCACAACCACCTAGTATTGCTTCATAGTTCTGCAGATTTTCCTGGAAGATTTGGAGCAAATTGTGAGTTTGAAAATGGGATTAAGACAAGAATGGCCCAGACTGGTTTGGAACTGGCCTTCCCATGTAAAGACAGCTCCACAATTTGAATTGGGCCTTTGGCCTGTGTCATGTAAACAGGGTGATGCAAGAGTGAGGGGACCCACTGTAAATAGCTCATCTAGAAATGCTCTTTATAGTATGCTCAATATGGCTTGCGTCTGTGAACAGACATACACAAATAGAATTGCCTTGCTAGTTTTTATTACCCTGCCATTCTATCTTTATTGTCATTGTCATCACTGTCACCATCAATTGCTTCAGGGGTCCTTTTTACTTGTCCCAATGAAAGCTCTCGATAAAGATGTCTGGATCAATATAGATGCCACAGGCTTTTGTGCAAAGAAGGTCCTACCACAATACCCAAAGGCACTCCTACCCTGCTCTTAGGAGCTGAAACAGGGCTAGGCTCACTGCAAACTGGTGTCCATGTGGCTCTAACCCTATACTGTAGAACTTTTTCCAATTCTGACATTTCTTTCTTAATATCTCTCCTAGACCTCCTCCACAGTTTCCCTTGGGCAAAATACCTGATCCCCAAGGAGAATCCAAAAAACTGGCTCATTCTTTGGCCAGCCAACTGCTGGATGACCTACCAGAGGATCCAACTCCCAAGTTGCTCAATTTCCATGGAGGACAAGATCACATGGACAGCAGCAAGGACAGCCTCTTCTTCAGCCACCTGACCCATTGAGGGTAGTTCCAGAGACATATCTTTCATCAAAGGGGTGCCATAGATGATCAACAAATCCTCCTTTCTTCCACCATTACCTGCCAAGTAAGTGCCTATTTAAAACACCACCCAAGGTCAGTTTCCAAGTTCCCAAAGGACAGTGTAAGGTAGGCACAAAAAAAAAAGTGAAAAGAGGAAAAAAATTCTACCTGGCCCCAAAGTGACGAGTGAACTTACACTATGCTAGAGGCAGGAGAGTTGTTCAAAAACTCTGAAAGACTGGAGGGTGAGGGGTGGTAGAGCCTTATATAATCTCAGCTCCACCCTTCAGCTCTCCAGGTCCTGGCAAGAAACACCAAGGAAACCATTAATGTAATCTTTCCTCATAGGAGGCCATCAAACTCTTCTTCCTCCTGTTGTGCAAACAGAGCAGAGGGATAACTTCTAGTTTTGCAGGAATAGTAAATGAGAGGTTCACCAACTCCATTACACATGGTTGGTAGACTGCATTTGACAGACTGAGTTATATTTTGTCTACGTTGCCATGTCGCTAAATATGAAACACAAGCTGGCAAACAACCAAAAAAAAAGTAGTGAAAGTCAGGAAAAACAACTTTAAAACATAACTTTACTTAGCTGTGATAGGAATGAAGAGTGGTATTTTAATGACTGTAGGCTCTTTTTGTTAATCTCCTTCATCATCAACCTCTCCTATCTAAATGCTTTAGCTAATATGTGCCATTGATTTTAGTACCTGAAAACAACCATTAAATTAGGGTTTTAATGTAAGGAAACCACAAAGGAATGAAAACTTTGTATCTGGTCCAGAATGACTCACCCATTCACCTTGAGAATTTAGAGGAAAAGTTATCTTAGCTTTTATGACATGATAGTTTTATCAATGCCTTTCACATAATACCATTTTAGTTTAAGTAGTAAAATTCTCCTGAGACATTCTAACTTGAATCAGTAACATAAAAACATGATCTTAGATGAAAAGTGCTCAAACCAAAGTATGCACAGCCTGCTCTCCTCTGCAAAAGAATATCCACAAATTAATACACTCTTGTCTTGGTCATATATTCTATCAGGTTTCTTTCTAAACAGGGATTAATGTGTTTCACCTGTCCTATCCCACATTATAGTTTTATGGCTTCTCTCTGCCCTATATCCTACTATGCTTGCCTTCCAGTTTAACTTGGGGAATTTCAAAAATTAAATTCTGAATTGGGGCATGAGCAGTTTTCCATATTTTTTGTTGGTACTTTTTTCTCATTTGGTATTAATGTGCATCACCAATTACATTTACATTGATCAAATCATAATGCAGAGAGGGATCCTTCTGTAACTGAGATTATTCCTCTTGTACGCGTGTGTAGTGGAATGTGCATCAGCAAACTTGCCAAATGAAAAAGAGATTAACTAAAAACTGGCACACTCTATGTGCAGTAGTATGAACAAAGTCTAGAAATTGAAAGATAGAATACCAATAGGTCATCTATACTACTTGAGAAACAAGGTGCCATCATCCAGAATTCCAAAATCAAGATAATGGGATTCAGGTAGGGATAGTTGCTTAAGCATCTTTACTTCCAGCCCCACTGTATTTTGGATGATAATTTTTTCCATGGGGCACTTTGGGGAAAGTGAAAGTCATACCACTAAACTTCACCAGAAGTAAAATTCAAAGGAAATTTACAAGTCAGTTTTTAGGCAAAACACTGACAGATTTCAAGGTCCTTCAGAAAAGTTTTGATCAGCCTTTTCTTAGAAAGTTCAAGTGCTTTTGAAGGAAACTGGAAATAGCTTCCTAAATGAATAGTTTCTAGGGGTGTAAAGGAGTTTCTTAAATACTAACAACATTTAGTAAAGGGCTTATGTCCATCTGGATTGAGTAATGATGCTGGGCAGTGTACTGTATGTCTTCCTATTTCAGGTCAATATTATACATGATATAGAATTGTTCTGAAAACAATTAAGAGGACAGTTTACTTGGTCACCCTGCAGTGCACAGAGATTATAACTTATTTTATTGTTTCTATTTAAAACATTCAGAGGAGATCTATCCTGAGATTGTCAATATGTGACTGTGATGTGTTCCATAGGAAACCTAGAGAGCTGTCGAGATGCTTCAGGAGCCATTATGTCTCCCTGGAATCAGAAGCTGAGAGGAAACTGAAATCCAAGGCACTAGTAGATATGGAAACTTTGTAATGTTAAGACTGGGCTATAATACAACCAGAACATGGTGCCAACTGAAATCCAAGGCACTAGTATATATGGAAAGTTTCAAGAGCAGCTGGCAGCCCAGCTTGCCTACACAAAAGGTACATTTCAAATAGACTTTAATCATACAATTTTCTGGTTGTTGACTGAATATTCTATTCCATCTTGAACACACCCATTCTCAGATATATTATCAGAAGTTATTCTGGGTAAAGCCTGGTTAGCATTCCCATGGAAGATCAGCAGTGAATACATGGATCTTTATGCCAGGCCAGGAAAGACTGCAGTATGAAAATCTGGAGAGCTGCAGCCAGACAGAATTGACAATATTGGGCTGGATGGGCCAATGGTCTGACCCCGTATAAGGTAGCTTTGTCGAAGAGTTCAGATATCAACTTTCTACACTTGTCACCATGTGACTATTTTTCTCCAACTTTTCACTGAACCACCAGAGCTAGGCCAGCTATACTTGCAATGGATCAATGCCTTCTTTCAGAAAGAAATAATTCCTTATTAACCTTTAACAAACAAGGTATTTGAAAAGTGAGTGGTATGTGAACATTGGTGGGGGTGGAAAGAAAAGAGAGGTGAAGATGACTGATCAACTTAATTGTAAAGGTTAGAAGATGAGATTCTATGCTTTGGGACAACCTCCCCCAACATGCCACTTTCCAAATGTGTGGGACTCCCCACATTCCCAGTGAACAATTATATTATGCAAGTTTATGTAGGGAAAAATTGTAGGTTGGGAGAAGGCAGCTTTAGCAGAATGTGTACAAAATGTGTTGTAAAGATAAGGAGGCTAGTGGTCGGGTTGAGCGGGCGAGTGGAGGTCAGGAGGACCCAGAAGAAGAGAGAGAGGGAGAAGGAACTCAGGTGGGAGAGAGAAAGGAGTTTGGCTTTGCACCCGAGGGGAGGGCGGAGGCCCTGGAGTTGTTTAAAAGAGGCAAGGGAGAGGCGCAAGGGGGGAGGAGAGTACGCGGAAGACGGGGACGCGGAGAGGAAGCGTGGAGAGGGAAAGAGGAGGTGAGCTTGGGAAGGGGAGAAGCAGCTGGAAAAGGAAGAGACTTCATAGGAGGGAAGGGGCGAGTGGGGCCAGTGCTAGGGACTCACCCCACTTGTTCCCGAGAAGAGTGGGAAAAGAGAGGATGGCCCTGGAACCCTGAAGTAGGGAGAAGAAGGGAGGGGCTGGAGGAAGGCGAGGAGCCGTGGTGGGAGCTGAGAGAAAGACGCCGAGCAGGAGCAGCCCTGCCAAGACATTCTACAAGGGAAAGAGCAAGGAACCCAGGAGAGGAGTATTGTCCTTCCCGCTCACACACTCTGTAAAGAAGAGCCCTAGAGCTAAGGACGCCCTGGAGGGAAGGAAGGAGTCCTAACGGAGCCAGTGAAGCAACTAGGCTGTGTTACAACCATTTTTTTGGAGACTTTATTTTCTGCTACTATCACCAGTGAAGTAACTGGGAAGTCGGCTTGGTAATTGTGTAACCACCGAGTGATAATAAATAAAGACTGTGAGCCTGAATACTGGACTTCTGGAGTGTTTAAAACTAATTTTGGTGGCATTCATGGAGCCAGTCCCAGGGGCGGCGCCTAGGGGCGGGGTAGTCCCGCCCACATGTGTACATTGTGTACATTGACAAAATGTGTACATTGACAAAAATGCTAATGTAATTAGTGACAATCTGCTTGCATACTCCAGCAGCACTGACATTGTAAACAATGACTTAGCCCAAGTAATAAATTGACTTCGGTTATTAATATTTATAGTAGTTTTAATTTTCTAATTTCTTGTGTTTAACATTATGAAATGAATTTTTCAAACCTAATGTCCCAAACTCTAGTATACCATTAGCAGAGGGATGGTGGGGCAGAGGGATATTTTCTTTTATGTTGTGATTCAGCAGCTTTGACTAGATTATTGTGGTTAAGACTGAAGGGCAAATTAGTTTTAGCCAAGAAGTCCCTGATTGCTTTCATTTAATTACAAAATATTATACAGCAACACACACTTGTCTCCATTTCCAAGCTTTTGGTCACTGTTAGTCACTTCAGAGAAAATATGTACAATGCAGTTTACAAATCATTATTTAAAAAGGATAATATTGGGCCACAGCAGATGGGCAAGAAAGAGTGGTCCGAGTTTGCACTGGCTGCAAGTGGAATGGGTCTGTATCAACCATGTGGTCTGCTCTAAAAGCATGCCATGGCTGGAGGACCTAACCCATGATACCAGGAGCTGGATTATCCTAGCTCCTTGTTGCTCTTGTTCAAAGCACTTGAACACCACGCCTACAAAGCAGCCAGAAGCCGCTTCTTTTGGCCCCTATGTTTCGAGGTACTAAGATAGCCAGTTACTAAATTGTGAAAATGCCTAATGGGATGACAGAAAGAGTGTCCAATGTTCATTGGGAAATATGTGATGCACATCAGGATTGATGTTCATCAGTTCTAGTGTGCATTAGTCCCATTGTGCATTGGGTACTTTGCCAGTTCTGCTATGCAATTACGTGTCTACAGTCCTCTATTGGATACAGACATTGCATGACTGCACAATTAATTCCTAAAAATGTAAGTCCACTTACAAAGTTTCAATGCTCCAACAGGATTCTGGCCATTATTCTTATAGAGAGGAACTTATAATTTTTTAAAAGTTCTTCTCTGGGTAAGATTCCAATAGTTTTTCGACATTTCTCATTTTTATTTTCACTTTATTTCTTTCTTTTCTTTTTTTTTTTTTTTGCAATCCCCCCCCACAAGAATCCACATTTCCTTTGTTTTCTGCCAAACAAAATGCACACAAAACTGTACTTTGTGCAGATACCTTAGCTTTTATTCTAGTGATCAGTCTTAATTAGAGTAAACTAACTGAGTCAATTGATCAATGGTGAGTTGAAATTGGTTTAAAGGATCTACTCTAATTGGAGCTAGTAACAGGATTCAGGTCAATATTTTCTCTATAAATGTTGTTGTTGTTAACTGCAGTGAATATATGGCAACACAATGAATGAGAGACCTCTAAGTCACCCAACAGATCTGCTCAGGTCTTGCAGATTCAGACCTGTAACTTCCTTGATTGAGTCTGAAATGTGGTCTTCCTCTTTTACTGTTGCTTACTACCTTCCCAAGTATAATTGTATTTTTTAGTGAGTTATTTCTTCTTATGATATATTCAAAGCACAGCAGTCTCAGTTTAGTCATCTTGGCTTCTAGGGAGAATACAGGCTTGATTTGCTTTTGGACCCATTTCTTTATCTTTTTAGCAATTCATAGCATACCTAGAACTCCTCTCTTCTCCAGAAGTTATATTATTTTGCTGATTTATGTAAATTTAGGGACTTTATGAATGGTCTGCTGGGTTATCCTCTCTCTCCAATGTTAAAAATTAAGCAATCTTGCACTGTCTTCTGTCTAAGCTTTGCCCAGAAATGGAGCCTGATAGGGTTGAGGACCACAAAAAAAGCAAACAAGAAATCCAAATGAAACAAAAAACACAATGGCAACTCCTTGCTCACCCCTGCTGTAGATGTACATTTTAGTTGGTGAATCAGGTGTTGTGATTCTCTAAATTTGCTGTGCTCTAATTCTTAATCCTCTTGAAATGCATGGTCATTAGTGTGCTGCCTACGGCAAATATCTGTGGTGTTACAAGAGTCTGATTCAGCTACTAATGCTTACTGGTTTCTGTTAGTCAAAAGTACATGAAATATTTTTGTGCTGAGTAGATGGAGACATTCCTCTACACTGACACTCCTTGAATCAGCTCAAGTTGTCTCTTTCAGAACATAGTCCTCCATTTTAATTAAGTTGGGCTGGTGATTTCTGCATTTAAAATCTTTCACTGAGGTGTGATGTGTGTTCTACATCCAGTAACCTTTACACCTTGTGAAGAACAAGAGGACCAGGACAGCCCCCACCATGGCCACTCTATTGCAGCCCTTCATATCTTTGGCACATCTCAGGGAGTGTAATAGGTGTGCCTTGTGAGCTTACCCAGAGGGGCTTCTTGTACCACCACAAAGTGTGTTTCTGTCAGGCAAAAGCAGTTTTTGATTTAGACAGTAGACAGTGATAGAGAAAGCATTGCTTCATTTTTAACTTCACATACAAAGGGATTACAGAGTTTGTAGCTGTTGTTGTTACGTGCTTTCAAGTTGTTATGTGCTTTCAACTCTTACTTATGGTGATCTCTCATAGCATTTCCTTGGCAAGATTTGTTCAGATGAGGTTTGTCATTGTCTTCCTCTAAGGCTCAGAAAGTATGGCTTGACCAAGGTTGCTTAGAGAATTTCTATGACTGAACTTCAAACCCTAGTACCCTTGAGTCATAGTCTAAAACTCAAACCACTACAATGCATTGCCTATTTTGATCACAGTCACAGATCAGCTCATCCAAATTGACCACATTTAACAAGGTGACATAACTCTGTCACATATGCTTGCTGATCACACTGGGGGGAAAAATGAAATCCTTGTAAAGTAACAGAGGACCTTCAGCAGAAACTGATTTTCAGCAAAACAAGATGTTCAGTGTATATTTTAGTACTTGATGAAAAGAGTATTGTGAAGGATAAAAGCCCACAGACAGTCAACCAGATTGCATGGTTATGTTTCCAGATATTATAATGTTTCTTCATAACAACCCCAAGATGATGATGACTTATATTGTAATCTTTGATCTGGCTCAGTGCAGCCACTTTTATCTCTTTCTCCTCCTCCTTTTTTCCACAGCAACAATATGGAAAATAAAAAGGGCAGTAAATATGGTGCAGTGTCAGATTTTTCTCCTAGTATTAGGAGAGCTCATGCTCATCAACTCAGTTTTTAATATGGGAAACAGCACTGCACACATTCGGTTGCATTCTATCAGTTAGTCCCCAGCAGAGTAGACCCATTCAATCAATTGTTGAATGCTGAGACAACAGATAGGTAAATCCTATTGATTCAGTGCATCTACTGTTGTTAGGACCAACAACAAGATTTAGGTCATTATATCTAACCTAACAGTCATTTTTCAAAATCTCCTGCAACAAAGAACAAAATCTTACTTTAAAGAAGCATAACCACTTAACTGAAATAGGACCAAAATTGTCCTAGCCTCTGAACAAATGATGCAAACCCAATTGCTTCTCCTGACTATTCAACGAAGCTGAGAGACGACATGTTTTGCAAACACTGAGGACTGCTTGAGCATCCTTGTGAAAGGGCAGTACACAGCACATTCCTTCCATTCTTTTCACAGCACTAGTTTTTTGGAAGTATCCTCACTATACAGGTACAGTCAGGTTGTAATACTGCATCTTATCCTCACATTGTCTCCTGCATCAAGGGTTGCATCAAGGCCAAGGGCTCCATACATTTCTGTGTGAGGGGCTACTTCCACACAACCACAGTCATCATTTGGTGATTGTACATACTACACCTGCTTAAAATCCCTCTTCCATGTCCATTCCCTCTTCTTATATGATGTCCTGTTAATTGGGGAATTTGGGACACGGTACTATGCCTTTTTGTTAGCTGAGTTTAGCTTCCTAATGCAGGAACAGAATGCCCCTCCCAACAATTGGTATTCTTGGGTACTGAAACTGACACTGTCAATCAGTGATGCAAGTTGTCCTTCAAAATATGTAGCAAGGGGTGACTTTCATGCATAGGGAAGCCAATGCTTATGGTGCTCTTGGGCACCTGAACGTTGAATGCTGGGTGGTGGCTCCAAGCAGTTCTTTCCTTAGGTGTATTTGCAATGCTATTTGTAGGATTACCTAGCCCCATCATAGGATTAGGTTTCTGTAAGAGATCAGAGAGATCTTTAAGGTGTGACAGGACTGTTTAGCTAAGTTTAATGAGATTTCACTTTGGCGGGAGGAAGGAAAACTCAAGGATGTGCTGCAGATACTGCAAGGCCCTTGGTAGGCAGTATATATTTTAGATGATGTTGATGCACCCAGGTTTATCCATTTGGCTGGAGTGAATCAGGCATCATGACTGACTTGATGTTGGTTTTTCTTTCCATTTCTAGTGGCATTTCTAGTGGCAGTTAAGATTTGGATTGATGAGTTAACCAACTAACTGGTGCATTTCTGGTATGACAACATGGCCACAGTGCATGTAATCAATTCCCTGTCCTCAAAATCAGCCAGGGTTGTGAAATTAGTTAAGATATTCAAGTTGTAATGTTTGAACCATAACATTCTTTTCACAGCACTCCATATTGCAGCAGTGGTCCATGGCTTAGGCATCTCTTTCCCCCACAGAGAAATGGAACACTTCAGATAGCTGGTGCCAGAAACAGTTGCCATGGTGGATCCAATACCAGCAGACATGTGAATGTATATCCACTGCAATGTCCTTAGTACCCTGTCAGCCATGTTGGCTGTGCAAAATTAACTTCTGTAGACTGTGCTGGCCAAATGGCCGTAATAAAGTTATTATTATATAACTTCTGTAGACTGCTAAGTCATCATGTGTGTGTGTGGTGTGTGTCAAGGACAGAACATGCAGATAAATGTCCTTGAGGCCAGACACCATGATGTGGATTCTGATATACATCTGTGTGTGCATTACTCAGCAGGATGAGCTAATGGCTCATGCCATGTGCTGGAGTGGTTACATCAGCCAAGGATATATAAAGCTATAAAGGTATACTATGTGGGTTACAGTACTAGGTGATAGAGGTTGCATGTAGTTGGTGAGTTGTTGTGTGAGTTACTGTGATAGAGCTATTGTTCGTTCAGAGAGGAACTCTTTTTGTCTGCACAATTCCTGCTCTTGTATATAGTTTTTACTTAGCACTATAAATAAATCTCTTCACCTTGTTGCTATCTGGTCCTGCTTCTTCATTCCACACTGGTATCTAGTGTCTGGGTGTAGATACTGAAGTCTCACTCAAGTCTGTGTTACCAGTGTGGCACACTTAGGAGAAACTACATTTGGGCAGTTATGGACTCATTTGAGTTTAGGAAATGTGTTACGCTTGACGGTTTTTCATTTACAGCAGTATTGCATATCAAGGGTAAGGGTTTTTCATCTTGGTCTGTAATGAACTGTTTGTCAGTTCTGGCATTTTGGAGGAAGGCCCGGAGTTTCTCAGACCCAATTGGAAATTTTACGATTTGTCAGGGATTATAGGGGTAGTTGAGGGAAAGGGACAGGATGATAGGTAACAGGGAGCCACTTTCCCCATTGTCTTTAGAGGTTTTGGGGGGGCTTTGTTTGTGTATCTGTGGTGCAGGACAGACCGCCTGAAAAAGGTGGCCTGCCAGCGGCCTAATTTCCTCTGGAGGGAAGCCACAGCCACCAAACCATGTGGCTTCCCTCCACAGGAATAAGAAACCAGAAACATCGGGTTCTTTTTGTGCCGAAGGTGCGACATGATGAGTGCGCCCGTGGCGCACTTGTTACATAGGTGCCACGCAGTGCTTATGTAACAATGGCAGTGCCCATGTACTGTTATGGCACCGTGCCATGTTAGGGCTAGGGATTGTGAGCTTGCTGCGTGGTCCCTAACCCTAAAATTGGCACCAGCACAGCACTTTTGCACAGTCTGTACCAGGCTCAAAATGGCTATTTCAGATCCCAAAACAGGAAAATTGTGATGTGTATAAGTCTGTAATGTTCATGCAGATTTGCTTTCAAAGTTGAGAAAAGATAGGTAAGAAATGATGTTAAATCCATTCGAAGGAAAGAAGGAGCAAGAGAGTGAAGTACAGCCTAAACTACTGTACAAAGTTAATTTATATAATGAAAACTGGGATTAAATATACATGCACAAAGCTATTTGACCAGAGAAAGCATGATTTTTCTAGCTATATTTCTCAAAGAATTAAATGGCATGTCATTAGAGAGGAAACATAGATGAGAATATAGCGTTTTAATGTCTTTCTCTGCTAATAAATAATAGCTGCAATAGCCAATGTGGCTCCAGGGAGCAGACACACAAGAAAAGGACAGGGTTGAAAGAATTAAACTGTAATTCTTTTCACTCTTGAGAATTATGATCTTTACTGTGACCGATATCTCCTCAAGACACACGCTTTCTCTGTTAAGTATACCTTTAAAACATGAGTACAACAAATGATCTTATTTTGCAGGCAAATACTACCAGCAAGATTGACAGATTATTTTGCACTCTGGTGCACTCTTCAATTGCACTGTTTTTGAAAGACAGAGGAAGACTGCAACCAGTAAAATATGTTTGTAGAATATTTAGACTGCATGTACAGACAATTCTTTAATCCTGCTTACCAGAATTTCCTTTTAAAACTCTGCAAGTAGTGGTCTGGGTGGATGATAGTGCAACTGGGCTATGAGTGGTGGCATACAGAGTCTGCTGGGCTCTTCAAGATATCAGAATATCTGTTTCCCCAGACCAGCCAATAAGAAGCATTGGCTGGAGCTGGGGGTGGTGTTTCAGGCAGCAGATGTCTAATTTGGAAGGCTCACAATTGGTCCACGCCTTCAATGTAAATTCTGGCATCATATGCTGCAAGGAAAATTTGAGAGACAGCACAAACCTCCCAACGAATTTCAGTGGGGTATCATTCTGGCAGGATGTTTTGGCAAAACATGCCAAACTTCAATCTGCACACTTGAGTTTAAGGCTTATTTCTCATGCAGGTGGTATGCTAAGAAGTGGCCCAAGCATTGGATAGAGGTTGACATCACCTTAGTTGTCACTTTTTGAGCACCTCTCTGTGCTTACAGCAGGAATTCAAGAACAAGAGGGCCATTTTTGGTGAGAAAACCTAGCAGTGGATCAAGTCATAAACCATCAGTCATTATACTCTACTCAAACGAAGCAGTGTGTGAATAGATTTGTTCTGGTGTGCCTTTTTTTACTACCCCCACCCCCAAAATTGATACTAATTTAGGAGATGTAATCTCTCTGTTTCATAAAGAGAGATTGGGCTCACAGGCCCCAGAGGCAAAACTCAATTTGGATCCAAGCCCAAGGGGGCTCTGACCCCAGACTATAATAACAGAGGAAGTGTTCATTTTTATCCTCAGTTCCATACTTCAATATTCTTCTTCAACAGCCTATTTGTGGCCTTTTCAAAGAAACAAGAGGGCTGGCACTTGGCTATTGTCAGAACATAAGGTTTTTGTATATTCTGGCCCATTTCAGGCTTCCCTTCCCCATATCCCAGTGGCAGAGGAGTGAAACAAATGGGCCAAAATGTGTGGCCAGAGTCTACTCTGGTTCCAATTGCTCCCGGACTGCAGTGACTGGACAGCTCACTCCAGAAGTGGGCTGCTGCCATGATTCCAAGCAAGCTGCCACCAGGAGCAGAATGCACCACTCCTTTTGCTGGTGGCTTTGGAACAGCTTCCAGCCACATCAGGAGTATGTGTCATGTAAATGCTATACCTTCAAAGTGGCCAAAAGCCACTCCTCCAGATATTGCTCCAAATCTTCAAGTTCACATTTGGGTCCTCATTTTTCAAAACAACTTTCACTTTTGTCATTCTAGTTTGTAACTGCTCCCCCCAAAAGGTACAGCTGATAGGATTCTGGGGGTGCATGATGTTTCATTCCATTGGGGTAGTATCTACTCCCTCTTGGGATGTTCAAAAACTAATAAGTATGGCAATGAAATTCATATGCATTTGGAGGGTGCCAGGAATGCATTTCTTTGCTCAGTGACATGGTCACCTTAGGCTCACAGTAAGTCAGAAATGACTTGAAGGCACACAACAACAATATGAGCCACATCCAATGTTGATTCCTTCAAATTTAATAAGAGCTGTTACTCACAGATAACTTGAAGCCCTTGGTTTCAATAGGTTTAGTCTATGTAGGACTATCATTGGATTTAGCCAATATACAGTGTGCCCACACTATACGCGGGCGCACTATATGTGGCTTTGAGCTTATGTGCAAAGCCTTGTAGAGCCACACGGGAGCATGCGGGGCGGTGCATCCCATTAGAATTAATGGGGCGCATGCCACCGCACCGTCATGCTGCCACATGCACAAGCCTCATTCACTTAAATGGGACTCAAGCATACATGGTATTTGGCTTACACGGGGGGCGGGGGTCCGGAAGGGTGCACTGTATTAACTCTTACCTATAGCAATATCACTTTACATTTCTATGCTGCTTCATAGTGAACTAATCACCCTCTAATGGTTTACAGTGTGATAACCAATTGCCCACAACAAGCTGGGTACTCATTTTACCAACCTACAAAAGGATTGAAGGCTGAATCGACATGGAGCCCTGCAGGTCTGAACTCACAACATTGTGGCTGCAGTAATGGCACTTAAGCAGTGTCTATGAAGTGGTGTCATCTAGATATGAAGTTAATCAACTAGCTACACATAAGAAAGGTACCCCTTTCTATACTTTCAGGGTTGGCCCATGGTTTGAGCAGGTGTCCCAAAGCAGTGGAGTGGGACACACCCATCTCCACTACCTCAGACCATGCATGAGTGGTACATTGCAAGGAACTCTTATTCTGAGACTATAGGTATGATCCAAAGAAACATATGATTAATTCTTAATGTAATATGCTAGTAGTTTGGGTATCACTTCTTGAAAAAGAGTTTCATTGACCCAGTTTGAGCTATTATCTCAAAAATGATGTACAGTTAGTTCTGTGTATCCACAGATTCTGCATCCATGGCTTGAAAATATTTTTTAAAATAGTTTAAAAAGCAAACCTTGATTTTCATATTTTGTATAAGAGACATCATTTTACTATGTCTTTGTATTTAACGGGACTCAATCATTCACAGATTTTGGTAACCACAGGGAGCCCTGGAACCAAACCACAGCAGATACCAAGTGCCGACTGTATCATGACAGTATGTTGTCCAAAAAAGGGAGATCATAAATCCTACTTGGCTTATCAAAGCACTTTGGACCACCCAAAGTGACTCTTTGGATCCTGCTCTTTGTCTTATGTTCCATGGCAAACACCACTAGTTTAGTTCCATTGGTACTGATTCACCACCTTTTAAATATGCAAAAGTAAAAAAGGTTTCCTTTGGGAAGGCCAAATTACCTAAGGAACAACTGATTCATCTTCATTTTCTGTCCTCTGTGGAGTATAAGCTTAAGGGAAAAGCCAATAATCAACTTGGCAATCATGATGTTTTGATCTAATCAGTTCATTTTGTTTTCCCATTTAAACGTAATTGTACTCACCAAAACAGTTAAGGGGAGAAAATTAATCACTTGACACAGAAAACTACATGAAATGGTGTTAGCTGGAATTTTATTTGTTTTCCTTTGGTTACTAAAGAATAGATTGTGTACATTAAGCCTGAAGTGCTTTGTTAATGGCAAGTTGTTTCTTCAAGATGAAACCTGTTGAAAGGCTGAAGGACGTTTCTTCTTTAGGGAGCCATGGAAAATATATAACAGTTTATGCTTTTCCTCATTTGCTCTTTTGAAACTCTAGGTCCACTGACACGTGAATTCATTTATTTCATGGACAAGACAAATACTTTGTCGTGATTTCTTTAACAAAAATACTACTGTTGCTGCTACAAACAAATCTACAGCATTGCTTATTAGACACTTATAACAAGCCTTTTTTAAAAAATGCACAAATCAGACTGCAGATTTGCTAATTTTTAGATCCTAATAGGAAAGTAGGAAAAAGGCAAATCAGGCTGTTGAAAGCGGTGAAGGAATCTGGATTAAAGTGTTACTAAGAAGAGGCTTGCCAAACTCAATAAAGTGGTAGCTGGTAACTCCCCTCTTCCTTGATGGCATTCTGAATTTTTCTTTTTTTGCTATCCTATAAGTAGCTGTCATGTGATCACCCAAAATGCCCCAGAACACATGAGAGAAAAATATAATTAATTAACTTCCAACCTTTATTCCAGCTGTTGTTCTGCCACTAGGGGTAATACATTGTGGAAGAACATGGCAAAATGCCTCCTCACTCCATTATGGAATATCATCCCCTGAGAGGTCTAATTGGTGCCCAAACCTGTGTCATTCCAGTGTACAGCCAAAACATGGCTTTTTAGTAAAGTGATGAAGGCCTAGCTTATTATATCCAGTTTTTGCATGTGCTGGGATTTAAGTGTGAAATCATTTTATATATATTTAGTATTTTAACATTATTGTCATTGTTATTGACTTAAACTTATGTTATTGTACACTAGGGGTTGGCAACCTACGGCCCGCGGGCTGGATCCGGCCCGCCGAGGCCTTTCTACCGGCCCCCGTGCAGTCCTGCTGCCGATTGCAGCTGTTTCCGTGCCACTCCGGGTGCCATTTTGTTTTTCAAAATGGCGGCCGAAGTCTCGCGTGACCTTTCCCAGGATGGGAAAGGTTGCGGGAGACTTAACCGCCATTTTGAAAAACAAAATGGCGGCAGAGGAGGAAGAGGAGGGCCGCGCGGCCTGGGGTGGAGGAGGGAAAGGATGAAGACCGGCGCCGCCCTCCCCGCGGGGCTCTGCGCGGCCCTCCCCGCTTCCCCGTGGGGCTCCGTGCAGCCCTCCCCGCCTCCCCACGGGGCTCCGCGGGGCCCTCCCCACTTCCCTGTGGGGCTTCACGCAGCCCTGCGTTGCCCACCTCCTCCTCTGTCTCCTCTGTCCTGCCCCCAAGACGTGCAGCGCATGGAGGAGGGGGAGGAGAAGAAAGAAGAAGAGGAGGAGGAGGAGGAGGAGGGAGGAAGAGCAGGAGGAGGCAGCAGCAGGAGGAAGAGGAGGAAGAGGAGATGGGGGCAGCAGGAGGAAGAGGAGGAAGAGGAGATAGGGCAGCAGGAGGAGGAAGAGGAGGGAGAAAGAAGAGGAAGAGGAGATGGAGGGAGCAGGAGGAGGAAGAGGAGATGGGGCAGCAGGAGAAGGAAGAGGAGGAAGAGGAGATGTGGCAGCAGGAGGAGGAAGAGGAGAAGGTGGTGAGTGGCCAGAGGCCACATGGGTTTTTTTTTTTTGTTTTATTTTGCATTCTTTTTAATTGCTAACAAGTCTCTCTGCTTTGACAATGATAGTGTGATGATGATGATGATGATATTGATGATGACGATGATGATATAAGCCAGCTTGAGAGGCATGGAGGCACTGTTTCTGAAGCCAAGAGAGTGTCACCTTCCAAAGTGTGTTTTGTGTGCTTTTAATGCTAACAAGTCTCCCTTGCTTTGACAATGATAGTGTGGTGATGGTGATAATGAGTCAGCTTGAGAAGCATGCAACTACTGTTTCAGAAGCTGAGAGAGTGTCACCTTGCAAAGTGTGTTTTGTGTGCTTTTAATGTTAACAACTATCCCTTGCTTTGACAATGATAGTGTGATGATGATGATGATGATGATGATGATGATGATGATGATGATATGAGTCAGCTTGAGAGGCATGCACACACTGTTTCTGAAGCCAAGAGAGTGTGACTTTCCAAAGTGCCTTTTCTGTGTGTTTTTGATTCTTTAATGGTGATATTGATATCAGAAAGCCTCTGAGGCAAGGCCAATGTAAATTGCTGTGATTTTTACAAACCCATGCGCAGTGAAGAAAAACCAAAGTCCCTTGACCAAGTACACACTTCTTGGTCCAAGAACGGTGAAACCACCTTGACATGTTCAATATGCATAGCCATGTTAAACCATGCTAAGTGTTAAACCCAAGGGGTTTGGTTATGGAATAAGCCTCTGAAATATGCAAGAGGCCATGTTAAGTAAAGCCATGTGAAATGCACAACTGTGCTGTTGTGTGTGTTTTGGAAAGCAGGTTGGGGGTGTTTGTCCAGAAAGGGACCGAGGAGGAGAGGGCGGGCACACGCCTCCTCCTCCTTGCAGGGCTTCGGTGGAGGCTCCGCCCCCGGAGGGTGGCTCCGCCCCCAGCATGGAGCCCCGCCCTGGAGGGTGGAAGCTCCACCCCCCGGCTTTGGCCCCCCGACTTGTCTGAGGGACACCAACCCGGCCCCCGGCTCCAAAAGGTTGCCTACCCCTGTTGTACACTGTCCTGAGATTTTCAGGCGTAGGGTGATATACACATTTGATAAATGAAATAAAATAAATTTCTCCTTCCTCAAGGACTTCCTTAAGTCACTAACAGAGTGCATGCCAATACTGACAGAACAAAGAAACAGATACAGACACCCGCACTATTTTGGAGAAAGTCTGACATAAGTGAAGGTTATTTCCAGCAGAACACTCTCTTAAGATGAAAACTGGAATTAGGACCATTACCAAGGTGTGGCTGAAGACATGCTTAACATTCTCCACATGATCTGGCAATCTGGAAAACCAGGGTACCCAATCTACTGAAACACTTTCATGCATAGAGGGGTCTCTCATCTTCATAAAGTTAATCTGCACATGTGCAGAGCAATGACCGAGAGGGCTGGGCTAGTATACTTCCCATAGATATTTACCAAAGAAATACCAGCAACAGGTCCAAGGACTGCACCCACTTTATTCTATAATAGGACTCCACCATGGAACTCAATGTTACGTTTATTTTTAACACTGTGAGCTAAAAAAAAGTGCAAGGATTATCAGTGGCAAATCATGCACCTAGAGTTCTCTGGAGAAGCAACTTTATATAGGGGAGAGACTTGATTTGTAATGTGGAAGGGTTGAAGAAGGTTTGGGTACTGTAGTAATGGCCTGGGTGGGCAGCCTATAGTCCACAGTCTCCACTAGTCCCATCCAGGATTGAGCCCTAATGCCAGAATACGGCTGCTGTTCAAAAGACCCACTATGGCAGGAGCTTGGTTTGAGATTATAACTGTCATGCTTTTCATTACACCTTTTTCCTTTCTCCTATAGTATAATGTCGATCTGAATAGGGGTGGAAAAGTTGCAGAATATGATTGCACTTGACAATTCTCCTGCTCCATTTTAAAATTATTTTGGATGAGGTACACCAAAGGATGGTGGGAGGGAGATGATTTTATTTGGGCCTAGGGCTTAGGACCCTTTTAGGATCTTTGACACATACACCTTGCCTGGAACAATGAAGAATTCACCTAAAAGGGGACGGAAGATTGCTAGCAACTGTGGCTGAAACTCAGTTGTTAGTTCCAACTAGAATATGGCCAATTAATCAATGAACAATTAGTTATTCCGCATTTGTGAAGTTCCATTAATTCTATGGGCCCGCTCTGATTGAGATTTACAATTGGATTTAAGCATATATATTTTTAGCATTACTGTTGCACCGATAAGTATTCTCTGGCTTCTTAATAATCCATGGAAAGTACTGAATATCCCACCAAGACAATACAACAGTTTGTTTGGTTTTTGTTGGGTTTTCCCCCCAGTTGTCTTCTGTTATTGGGTGCTTATTAAGAGACAAGCAGCCTAGCAACTTATAAGCAGCATGGTATCATCGCTTCACAGAGTGGTGAATTCACTATATGCTGAAGACTGCAGAAAACAAGTTGAACAAATACGTATCATATGATTGACTGGGGGGGGGGGGATAGGTCTTTGGGCAGATCTTGAAAAAAAGGTTAAGCAGGTCTGACTAAAATAAGCTCAGCACAGCATTTTCCTGTATCTTGTGGAGATACAAAGACAACACAAAGTTTGTTTGTGTTAGAGTGATAAATACAGAGGTGGGATGGAAGATAAACTGAAGACAAAATGAAATAAGAAATATACTTTGCTTCTTTTTGTGAACAAAAGGGAAGGGCATGTGAAGACTGCAGTTCTATACCTAGTTACAAGGGACTGAGAATAAGAACCAGTGAACTCAATGGATTTCACTTCTGAATAGATCTATAGAGGACTGCACTGTCATTCTGCTAGATACTGTGAACCTCCACCTACCTACTGTGGATATTTTCAGCATCAGATGCCCTTATATGTAGCAGCAAAGATGTTCTTGGTAAAGCTACTATAACCATACATGCTCCTGTTTCATCTGCAAATGAGCCTTCATTCCATTTCCAGTGGCCCTTTTAACTAACTGCCTACAGTTGTGGCCATTGCGTGTCCTTTGGTGTTTCAGTTTCCCAAACGTAAAATCACTGCCATCCCTCCTGCCATCACTACTCACTGATTCAATAATAATAATAATAAAATAATAATAATTTATATTCTACTTTTTCACAGGGAATCAAAGTGGATCACAATAGTAAAATGACACAGCATAGAATTAAAATTACAATTAAAAAGAAAGATCCCCAAAACCCAGCCCTCCTCTAATGCTGGTACAGTCAGTCCTTCTTATACACAGATGTTTTTATACACAGATTCAAGTATCCATGGTTTGAAAATGTTCAAAAAAGTATACATTTCAACTATCAAACCTTGATTTTCCATTTTTATAAGGGACACCATTTTGCTATGTCATTATATTTAATGGGACTTGAGCACACACGGATTTTGTTATCCACGGGAACCAAACCCCAGTGTATAACAAACTTTCATGTTGGCATCAAGCACCTGAGTCTCCAAATGTCTAACACTGGGCCCTTGGTGTCCCCTGGGATTAGCCATGGATCATTCAATTGGTGGGTGCAAATCCATGTCTTTTTAAAAATATTTTTTTAAAAAGGTTGAATGAAGCTTAGCAAGTTGTTTTTAAAAAGTAATTCATACTGTTGCTCATTATATTGTTTTAAAAGCAACACATTCCTGTTAACTGTTAAATAGATTAAAAGCATGCTAAGTTACTTGTTGCACTGCTTGTGACATTTCTATTCTTTATGTTATGTTTTTGATGGTCAGGGAAAGGACTGGAAAAGGAATGCTACTTAATTAAAAAATGCCCCTGAAAATATCTTTGAAAATAACAAGAAAATGTTATTCGTTAAACAAACACGTAATTTTGTGTTTAAGTATTGCATTGTTTTTAAAATGTAATTTTGTTCCACTTTCATTAACTTCAGAGTAACTGGTTATAGTTAACATTGTTACTTGAAGTTCATTACTTTCAGGGACTGGATGAAGTCTGTGTATGAGTACTGGTAGCTGGGTGGGTTTGTTTGCAATAGCTGCAGAAACAATTGCTGGAACTGATTTCATGTTAGAAAACTCAAGGACTGAAGGCCATGATGCCCATTAGAATTAATTTTCATTTTGTAATGCACATAAAGTGTTCCTGCTGTTACAGAAAATATTATGAAATCTATAAAATGCAGCCTGGCTTTTTGGGTCATCTTGCCGCCTGCTGTAGCACAAGCTGAATAGGCAAATGCCACCTCCTTTGTGGCTCATTTGACCTTAATGTCAGCTATATTCTATGAATAATTTGCAACTTCCTTTCTAATATTTCTGCTAGAAGTCTTACAAATACATTTGCTTACAAATGGCTTTAAATCTGTATATCCTCAAAATACCTAGGCTCCTTGAAAATAGTCTTCATCTAGGAGGCATCCCTCATGTATAACTCCACAGTTCTTCATTTTGCTTCTCCTTCATTTCTCTCCTGTTTTCTGCTATACATTTTTTCCTCAACATATTATTATTATTATTATTAACCTTTATTTATAAAGCGCTGTAAGTTGTTTTATTTAACATACAGACATACACATGCACAAATAATTTTGTCATTTAAAGAAGGTTATACTGCCATCTTTAAAGTTCAGGCCTGGATCCTACTGTTTGTTCTGATCGTAGAATCATAGAGTTGGAAGAGACCACAAAGGCCATCCAGTCCAACACCCTGCCATGCAAGAACTCTCAATCAAAGCATCCCTGACAGATGACTATCCAGCCTCTGTTTAAAGACCTCTAAGTAAGGAGACTCCACCACACTCTAAGGAAGTCTGTTCCACTGTCGAACAGCCCTTACTGTCAGAATTCACCCATTGAATCAACTGGATTTACTTACAGCCTCGACAGACCAGTGATAAATACTGGCCTCAGGGCAGAGTGGTAGTGTGGCATCCACATGACACATTCCTCAACACTGCCCGGTTGCTGCCATTATGTTGTGCACCCGACCAGGCAGCATCACGGTGCTCCTTTGGTGGTGTGTTCCAAAGTAGCTCCAGAAGATGCTGTGGTGGTGACAAAGTGCCCTTTCTGCAGTGCAAAAAGGAAATGTCAAATTGGAGCCATGGCATGTAGTTCCCACGGCCCCAATTCAGTACTTAAAGGGGAAGCAGCAGACCACCCCTTAGGGGAGGTCTGTTCAACCCCTTACTTACTGAATCACCATTCAGCAATTGATTCAGTGGATTGACCCTAGCTGGGGCTAAACAAGAGGATTTCAGCCTAAGAAAAAGATTTCAGCATTAGGGGAGCATAGCAGAATAGCTACTATTGTTTTCATGATTATTATAAGTTGTGCAACCTTAAAAGAGTTATGTAGCTCCAGGTAGAGTAGGCAGAAGTCAGAACCCATTCATGGTTGTATGGGCTGCTTACTCATATAAAAGATCCTCTTGATACTGGGGAATAATACACATAAAACCATAGACATTTATATAACATTGATGCAACCAGATATGATGCAGATAATGCACTAGTGAGGCACATAAAGGCATTTTTAAAAATCCATCAGTGATACCAAAGGCATAATATGACTGAACTTTGAAATATTGAAAAGAGAAAAGGCAGGAACATATGAAGAGTAAAGGCAGTTACTTAAAAACAGGAAGTAGTGACAAAACACACAGAGTAAAACTAAAGGAAACATTCATGACATCTGTAGATATCAAGGGCTTATCATTAGACCATTCCTGACAATTAACTGAAATATCATTTTTTGCAGTATTACCTTTTTTTCCTGACTCTTCTCCTTCTCTTCTTGCTTCTCTCCTCCTTTGTATTTGCAATGAAAACCTTTATCAGCAAAAATAGCAGGAGAAGCAAAAGTGCATGGTTATAACAAAAGTGTTGTTGTTGTGTGCCTTTAAGTCATTTCTGACTTATGGTGACCCTAAGACAAAACCTATCATGAGGTTTTCTTGGCAAGAATTGTTCAGAAAGGGTTTGCCATTGCCTTCACTTGAGGCTGGGAGCATGTGACTTGTTCAAAATCACTCAGTGGGTTTCACATCTGAGCTGGGAATTGAACCCTGGTCTCCATAATCCAACACTCAAACCACTACACTTCCTCAGGTCTAAACTGCACTGCAGAAAGAACGAAGTTTGACACTGCTTTACTTACCATGTCTCAATGCTATGACATTCTGGGATTTGTAATTTTGTGAGATATTTACCTTCTCTGTCAGAAAGCTGTGATGCCTCAACAAACTACAAATCCCATACTTCCATAGCATTGAGACATGGCAGTTAAAAATGATGTCTGCACTATTTTCTACAGAGCAGATTATACATACCTCATTTTGGTGCGGACTGGGTGGGACATAAATCTAAGCTTTATGGCAGAAGGGTTTTTGTGAGAACAGTTCTTTTCAGAACTCTGGCTATTTTTACACTGTATACATTCAAAGCTGTAAAGTGCATGAATTACTGGAGAAACAAAAGAGAATTCCACCACACTGAGATATCTCTGTGACATTCCAAGTAATTCCACCATCACTTACTAATCAAGGCATTGCACATTGGCAGTGCCTTAAAATTAGCTAAGTACAGCTAATTAGCTAGGCATAAATCAAGGACAGAATGATGTTCCTAGTGATACAGGACTATCCAGTCCAACCCCTCTCCCTGAATGTGGCTAGAAACAACTGAGGGGTGGTCCCATCAGAGGAATTTTTGTTCTGGCAGCCTAAATACTCTAAAGGCAGATAAACCTTTAGAAGATAAGCAGGGTCAGCCCTGGTTGGATGGGAGACCACCAATTAATACCAGATGCTGTAGGCTATAATTCAGAGGCAGGAACTTGCAAAATCACCTCTGAGTATTCCATGCCTAAGAAAATACTATGAATTTCATAGGGTTGCCATAAGCTGACAGGCAACTTGTACCCATATACACACACAAAGCAACTAACCACTGTAATTACAATGTCTCCAGGCATTTCATTGGCCAGAGATCAATCTCCTGGCAATCCACACAGCATAACTGTCTCCAGGCCAGTATCATTGCAAGAGGGAAACAAATGACATTCTTCCTTTGCCAGGAAACTTGCTCAGTTCTGACAAGAAAAGAAATACTACCATTCCTGTTATAACAACCTTAGTAGCCCAGATAGATTCAATCATAGATCCAATCCCATTTTTGCAAATACGTTTCTTTTTCTCAGCACTGGACGCATTTGGGCATTACATTACTTTAAACAAGTATGCAATATTTTAAGGTCAAAATAGTGGAATTAATGATGCTTCAGTAGATTAGGCCTTTGGAAACGAATGACATAGATATGGATAAGGTGGAGCAATAATGACCAATTCCCAGAGCAACTCTCAGATTTCTGTGGTCAGCTTCCATTCATGCAACTTACAATTGGCATCCAGGTGTCCTTTCATTACATGGCAAGCTATAGAAACATATCAAGTGGAAATCTGTGTCCATTGGTACAAAGAATCCTGCAATTTCAGGTTTGGGGTAACTTTGAAAGTCAACTATATGAAATTCTCATTTGAACATATCAATGGCTTGTTGAAGCTGACATTCATATTAATAGACATAAGATTTCACCAAGGGCTTTATCACATGTGGTTTTTAAACTGCAATTTAATTGGGAGGGAAACGGCATCAGCGACTTTTGGAAGTACAAAGCTTCCATTTTTGTTCCTTTTGCCTTCACTTTAACGTCATGTTATTTCATGTTTGCAGGAATGTTGTCTAATAAACTTCCTGCATTTGTGGGGTTTTTTTCTAATTTAAATCCACTTTAAATCCCATTTCTCAGTGGGATTTTGCTAGTGTGACAAGGTCCCTTCACGGGTTTTTTTCTAATTTAAATCTCGTTTCTCAGCAGGATTTTGCTAATGTGATAAGGTCCTAGGACTTGAAATGGCAGCTAGAAAAGAACTAAACAAGGTTCTGAAGTTTAAAGGTATATCGCTGAATACTAAAGTTAGGATTATCCGTGCCATCATATTTCCCATTTCTATAAATGGTTGTGAAAGCTGGACAGGGAAGAAAGCTGATAGGATGAAAATCAGTTCATTTGAAATGTGGTGATGGAGAAGCGTTCTATATATCCCATGGACTGCTAAAAAGATAAATAAATGGTTCCTAGAGCAAATTAAGGTTAAACTGTCCCTAGAAGCCAAGATCGCTAAACTGAGGCCCAAAACAGACCGTCAGCTTCAGATGGCTTCAAGCAGGCTTGGGAACATGGCGTTTACACGCGCCACACCCTCAAATCACCCAGACATTGTGCCACCAATTACATGCCAGGTGGCTTCTAAGTGACTTGGGGGCATGGCGTTTAGAAAAGCTATCTCCAGAGGCAATGGGGAGGCTTTTTTCCACCCCAAACAGAAGCAGATTTTTCCCACTCCTATTTGAGGTAGAAGCTGGCTGGATTGGCTCCACACATCTGTTTACTATGGCCCCAATCCAACCTAAATGGGGTAGCTCCAAGCTGCCCCATCGGGGCTGTCTGTTTCACCCCTTTGACTATCATATTTTGGCTATATGATGGGAAGACATGTCTCACTAGAAAATACAATATTGCTTGGTGAGATAAAAGGCAGTAGGAAAAGAGGAAGACTGCATTACATATGGGTAGACCCAATCCAAGGAGCCATGGCCTTGAGTCTGCAAGACTTGAGTAGAGTAGTTGATCATAGGTGACATGGAGGTCTCTCATTGATACAATTGCTGTAAGCTAAGTTGAATGATGGCAGTTAACTGTTAACTGATTGCAGTTAACAACAAAAAACAGAGGAAGTGTCGCAGTCAAGGACTAGAAAGCAAAGAACCTGGGAGAAAATTCTTTCCCAGTTATGCAACTGTTGGACGTACTCCCTGGACATGTGGCAGGCAACTGAACTATACTTAAAGGGCTAATGCTGTGGAAAGTCAATGACCAGAAACAACTGACAGAATACAAATAATTGTTCACAAGTGAAAAAATGGATGTCGGCTTTGGCACAGAGCAATTAATCTTAGGTTGGTTTTTTTAAATACAGCTTTTCCAGTGCTATCTTGCTGCATTAATGAAATCAAAATGTACTTGATGTGATTACAAATCAATCAAAATAGCTCAGACCCTTGAACATAGTGAAGTCAATGTTTCCCATAGTTCTATTAGACAGATGCAGGGGTGCTTCTGAGGTTGCTCAAGTTAATTGTAAAAGTGTTCCAGTAGAAAATGGTCTAAAATTTTTGGTGTCTGTGCATAATAAATACTTGCCATCTGCATAGAGACTACAAATGCTAGCCTAGAAATTTCCCCATGTTTTAACTGAAATATTAAGAGTATATGCAGGGCCAAATGGATCCCATAATAATATCAGGCCACATAAAGACCCCAAATGTTACCATGACCCATTGCCCCAATATTAGTTCAACAAACTTAGCTGATGACAGACATAAACAAGACAATTATTTATTTTTCCTGTCCTGAAACCCAGCTTCTGCACTCTTTTCCAAAGGTGATAAATAAGGCCCCAACATATATTCAGTGCTTGCAGTTAACAAGTGACTGTATTCCCCTCCCAACTGAGAAAGTTCAGCTTTGGAATAGCCCATCAGGAACTGACAGTGAAGAATAAGCCTGTTAATCTCCAAACTATGATAACACATGAGAAAGCTTTCAATGTGAAGTGCCTCTACTTTGAAATTTCAGCAGCACCAGACATTTTTCAGCACTTCATGGATGTACTACTGATGGTAATGTTCCCTATTTTGATGGCTTAATCATGACCTTTTCTGATGAGCAACTTACAGAAGATCTCTGAGACATCTTCAGAGGTTTGAATAAACAGGCATTACAGTTAAGAAAATCTGAGCAGAGAATATTTCCTTCCTTAAGCAATAATTTCATACAGCTTGCATCCATCCAACAGAAAATAAAGTAAGGAAAATAGAAAATGCCCATAGATGAGATGTGGGCAACATGAGCTCATAGACCACATTTGGCTTTTCAAAGCCACTTCCAAGAAATTAAAGGAACATTTAAACCAAGAGTGGGGATGCTCTATTACAAGTAGAAATAAAAGATGATGGAAGCAGTAAATGGAAGAACTATATAAAAGGGATGAAAAGATAACAGATACATTTAAAGAGTACCATATGAAGACAAATCTAAAATTTTAGAAAGTAAAATCAAAGCTGCATTCAGAGATCTTGAGAGAAATAAGTCACTAGGAGTGATGGCATACCAAGCTACAAAGACAGAATCTACTCCAGTTCTAACTAAAATCTGATAATACATTTGGAAAAGAAAGCTTTGGCCTGTAGTTTGGGAAAGTTCAGTATATACAGTCCTCTGCCACATAAAGGGGACACCAGGAATGGTAGTAATCACAGGACCACTCCATTAATTTCCCATGCAAGAAAGATGATGTTCAAAATTCTGTAGCAAAAGTTCTCAGCATAGATGGAGTGAGAAAGGCCAAATGTTGAAACTGGGTTCAGGAATGGAAGAGACACTAAATATCATATAGCAAACATATACTAGATAGTGGAATGTTCTAAGAAATTTCAAAAGTAAATCAGTCTGTGTTTTATAGGCTATAGCAAAGCATGTGATGGTATAGATAATAATAATAATCATCATCACCATCATCATCATCATCTATGGATCCCAGTTAAGAAATGGGTATGTCACAACATTTGATTCTCCTGATACATAACCTGTACTCAGGGCAACAGGCTTATGTTAAGACAGAATACGGAGAAACAGAACGGTTTCAAATTGGCAAAGGACTCAGGCAAGCCTGCGTTCTATCACCCTACTTGTTTAACTTGTATGCTGAAAACCTATACATGAAGCAGGATTAGATGTGGAAGATGGAAGCATAAACATTGGAGGAAAGGAACATCAATCTAAAATAGCTAGATGACACAATACTGTTAACAGAAACAAACAAAGATCTGGAACGATTATTGAAGAAAGTCATGGCAAAGAGCACAAAGTCCAGTTTACAGATGAACATTAAGAAAACAAAAGTAATGACCACAGATGATCTACATAATCTTAAAGGAGACAATGAATACATAGAAATGGTTTAGATTTTCCATACCTGGGCTCAGAGAGTGGAGGCTACAGTCAAGAAGTCAGAAGAAGACTTGAATTTGGAAGGACCGCTATGAAGGAACTACACAAAATCCTATCTCTTGCTTCTTCTGTGGTTTTTTGGTTTTTGGCTTTGTTTTGGCTTCCATAGGCTCCCAGATGGTCCCTGAAGGCAGAATCTTTGTCCTTGATCTTTGGCAGTTGCTCACCACTGTCTTTGAAGCTTAGCGCACAGCAAAATAAAGTGACTTACAGCTCCTGATTTCAAGCCAAATTCAGGCTGCCCCCTGATTTTATCGCATGGCTTTTGCCCCTCAAACCACCATCCAGGACATCTCCCAACTTTGAAAAATGGCTACCAAAGTGATTTCAGGGACCAGTATTGGAGCCGGGCTGTACCTGGATGGAAATGAGGGGGGGCAAAAGTCATGTGATAAAACCAGGGGGCAGCCCAAATTTGGCTTAAAATCAGGAGTGGTAAGTCGCTTTATTTTGCTGTGTGCTAAGCTCTTTAGACTGAACATGAAAGTGGGTTTTAATTAATGCATAAGAAAGTGAAACTAAATGATTGTCCCATTCCTGATGTTGTTATCTCAAGAAATGAAAGTCTAGCTTTTAAAAATAAAAGTGTATTTTTGCTCATCATAGCTCCAAGACTATGGGATGTAGAAGACACCTGTAACTGGATATACTTCATAGGGCTGGCTGATTTGTTCTTAAAAACAAAAATCCCCACCAGGCTAATTCATTTAAATGAACATCTGTATAATAGCATGTGCAACAGTGAAATTGGAGCAAACCATTGATTTACTAGGTGATATTAATGCATTGGTCCACTAGGTAGCAGACATGAAAATATATTAAGAGTAAGAAAGCTTCTTAGAGGATGAAGGTCTTGTTAAAAGTAATCAGTTGCTTCAAAGGTGAGGAGCTTTGAGTTTGACCTCAAATGTTTAGAGTGCTTTTGGGGCCTTGCAATGGCGGATCATCCTACAAAAACTATCATTTCTGGCCCTGTTACACTGGAACAGTACATAGTATCTAACCTTATTGTCTGATGAACCACCTCCCTTTTCCACACTCTGGTTGTGCATGTGTGAATATTTAGGTTGCTAGAATAAAAACTGCAGGAGGCTTCTGTACCTATAATGGCTATGTAGAAGCATGAATTTCAGCAAATGTTGCTAGGTTGCCTGAAATCCTGTTAAAATCTCTTTGTTCCCAACAAGTGAAATGAAAGTACAAGAGCCCTTGCTGGCATTTAGCCTGGCAACTCTAGTATCTATAACAAGTATGGGTATGATTTGAGGATTCTGACCTCTGGCAGGCTGCAGTGCTGTCAGTTTCTTTAAGGACTGGAAATGCCACTGGGAACTGGATGTCATTTCTGGGTCAGCTGAGAGGTAATTTTCTGCTAAATCAGGATACCTCTTCTAAAATAGTGCTAAAATATTATATTCCATTCCTGAAGTGTTTATTATTCAGTTGAAAATTTGCCTCCACCTCACCCCACCCATTAAAATGATTTGGGAGTTTGGCAGTTAGATTTCCACCTCTATGTGCATGTTAGTTTGAAGGGGAGAGACGCACAGAGACATTCAGAACAGAGCGTGAAAATTTCTACTTCCACATGATTACTGTCTTCTCTTTCTTGGTTAGAAAATCACTATTTCTATTTTGCCTGCATTAAGAATGTGATGTATGTGTATGGGAGGGAAGAGGATGGCAAAATGTGTATGGGAGAGGGAGACTGAGAAGGAGGAAGAATGAAGTGAAGGTAAAGGTCCATTTTCAGAATCACTTTGTTTTTCCATTCTACGTTTACCTACCTAACAGTGAGCTTTGTTGAACTCAATAGTACTTATTTTTGAGTTGATGTGTATGGGATCCAGCATGGTGTAGTGGTTTGAGTGTGGATTAAAATTCTGGAGACCAGGGTTCAGATCCCTGCTTGGCCCCAGAATCTCATTGGGTAACCTTGGACAAGTCACATTCTCTTAGCCTCAGCAGAAGGACAAATCAAATCTTTCTAAAAAAAATCCTGTGACAGGTTTACCTTAAAGTTGCCATGCACCAGAAATAACCTGAAGGCACAAAATAACAACAACAAGATATATATAGGATTTTAAAAAGTATGTTTATTTTAAAGGAAGGAAGGCTTTGGCTGTTACACAGAGGCAATTGGTCCAGGGGTCCATCTTAGAAAGCAAAACCTGGCTTCTTTCTTTGAGGAAAACGTCTCTGGACAGATATTTAATTTTGTTATTGCTATTAGTATGCAGTAACTCTATTAACAATATATGGCATTTTAAAAGGGGAGGGTGGAAAACCTGACTATGGCCTGTTACAGACTGCCAAAATAAAGCTGCCTTCAGGTCCTGTGGAGGTATGCTATTTAAATGATGCATGGGTCCTAAGAGTCTGGAGGTCACGCCAAAGCCACACTCCATTCCTAAGCACTGGAGTGCAGCTTTGGTGCAGCTTCCAGATTCTTAGGATGCATGCATCATTTAAACAGCATACCTCCAAAGAGACCCAAAGCAGCTTTATTTTGGCAGTCTGTAACAGGCCTAACTTCAGCTGTAAAGGTTATTTTCTCTCTCTCTCTCTCTCTCTCTCTCTCTGTTGGCATTTTTTCTTTGTTTTATGTAACTTATTCCCTAATGTTACCGTAAGCCAATTTAAGCATGGCTTTACCATGGAAAAGCAGCATATAAATAAATAATGACTGAGCATAGGAACAGTTCATTAATATCAGATTCCTGCAGAAAGATTAAAAACCTTGTGGAATCTCTATTTCTGGGAAAGTTATACCCACGGCAAATCTGAATCTCATGTAGCTTTTAAAGACACAGAAGCTCCATGACAGAAAATGTGGTTAAAAGATAACAAAGAGAAATGGTTTGAACAAGGTGTTTTGCCAAAGGCAAATAGGTCTTTTAGGATTTGGAAACAATAAACACTCCAATGGATGAAAGGTTTTAACAGGTTTATTGATACAGCAGGCAGTTCTTAAGAAATAAGATAGTACAAAACTACGAAACCCTGCCAAGCAAACTTACTTCTCTATTTAGCTGTTGGGAGTCCTAGGAACCAACAGTGGAGATACCCCAGGCCATCAATATACAGCACCTTTGCCAGTTGTTCAGGTCTGTGCTGATCCTCCCTATTTCTTCAGCGCTGAGCTCCCCTATTTTTCCAGGGGGTTTTATAGGCAAAGCCTTGCTGGACTACATGCTACTTTTTCACTCTTACTAAATCACATCTGTCTTGTACTGAATTTGAGCCCCTAATTAATTATACCTGTGTTTTTATCCATCTAAGCAACAATGTTAAACAGATAACAGAGTACCATATCTACTTACCACTTAGGGATGCATCCTGGCAGGTGCTTAGTATAAATTTCTCCCTTCGTTCAAAGTCTATACCAAGGATGAACTGCCAAGAGTATATAAGTTATAAGGTTAAGGATATACAAGTATGAACAAAAACCACCCATGTCAAAAGTGCAAAGGTTTCTGGGAGAAAGATGCAAAGCAGACTGATGTAATGAAAAAATTCACACATGGCAACTGAAACCCCCACATACGATTCTGGTGATTTCTGCTATACTCCACTCCTTGATATCTGTAATTGTTTCATTATATCTTTCTCATTATTTAGTGATTTCCACTACACAAGAGTCAAGGGTAAGCACAAAACCTTTGGGCAGAAGGTTGTCCCCTCCCCATATTATAGTCAAAGAATCCAAGAAAACTAAACCTAATTTCTGTGGGGTTTTTTTTTAAAGGACGAAATGCATCTGAATGGGAAATAGTCCTGTGCATGATGTACATAATAAATAATTGTCTAATATGAAAGTATGGGTGTCTGGAATTGGGGAACTAGAATATGACAACCTAAAGAAAAAGGCTTAGTGTCTGGTAATGGGAGAGTTAGGAGATGAAAAGGCTGAACCAACAAGAAGGTATTGGGGGATAATAAAATGAAAAAGAGTAAGGGAAGAAGAGAAGAGAAATCACACTGTGGTGAAGGAGACAAAGGAGGTTGTAAACTAGGTAAAACTAATAGAAGGTTAATGAGCACCAGAGAGAGGGGTGGGGAAAGCAAAGGCAATGGGAAATGAAAAGAACTGAAGGAGGGGAGAGAGAACTCAGATAATGGATTTTGGACCTAGGTGTAGTAAAGCCACTAGTATTGTTAGTATTAAATGTATGACTGCTACTGGAGACAGCATCTTCTCATTTATTTATGTCACCATTTTCTTAAACTAATTAGAACCTACATATATTCTCTTGCTACAGTGTTCTATATTTCCCTGTTGCTGTGACAAGCAGCAGTTAAAATTAATAGTAAACTGCAGGATAGTGACAAATTCTGCAAGAGAGAGATATGTTGATCATATTTTGATTAGCAATAGCAATGTGTTGCTACTAATGTTTAACTCAGAAGCCACCCGATGTAGCCTGGGTGGCAAATCCACTCAGTTTTATGGTTGTTTTCCCTACAGCTGTTCTGAGTTATACCAAAGTGCTGAACAAGAGGTGGCGAACCTCTGCTGGGAATCTGAGCCTTCAGTCCAGTGTTTACATCCTCATGTTCAACTGGCTGGCTGACAAATAGTGGACTGCTTTAAGGTCCACTGAGAGCAATTGTGACAAAAGTGGCCCATCCATTTTATTTACCAGCCTGCACCAGTCATTAGAATTTGTCATTTTCACGTTGAGATGATATATCTAAGGGAAGAATGACTTAACCTGGTAGGTGTTGAGTAAACGGAGCTCCATAGCTAGCATTTTTCTGCTTGAACAAGAATGGTCAACTTCTGTATTCATAAGGACTCTCTCTGTTCTTTGTATAGTAGTGCAGGAATTGAAAATATACACACAAACTGCATTTGCACTAATGATCACATCTCATCATGAAGCTCAAGCCATATAGCAGCAAGGGTTTACAGTCATTCAAATCATAACACTGCATACAAATAATTGGTTGGATCCAGACTTAGAGCAGACCCACTGAAATCAGTCAGATGTAAAACAGTCACTGAATAGATATCGAAATCCAGTTCATTTCCCTGGGTCTAATCTCAGGGTAGGACAAAGTCTGGATCCAACCCCATATTTGTGCATGTAACTTTACAAACTCCAAAAGATGCAACTCTGAAGTTTTTTTTAAAAAAATCTCATTCCTTAAGCATGAGAACCTTTTCTTATCCTTCAGAATGATACAGATTTAATTAATTTAGTTTTGGTAAGGTCACTAGAATCCAGATAAAATTGTGTCATAGACTGGATTTTCTCAACAATCAGCAAGAAGTCAGACATCTTTGTGCTAGTGTTTTCACTTTCCTTCTGCCATGCAGCATAATCTTCAGCTACCTCCAGTTTGTCTCCTGTGTTTGCTTAAAACCTTCAGAGATCCTGAGATACCCCAGAATTATCTTTTCAGAAAGCCATCCACTAATTATGTATTCAGAATTATATTTCAACAGTTTGTCAGGAGTCTGCCTTGATGCTTTTCTCAGGCCTGTTACAGACAGCCAAAATAACCCGGGGTTACGACGGTTTAGTCGGGTTATGAAAAAAATTTTGGGGCTTTTCGGCGCTTTTATCCGCACGAAATCGCGGCTTTCCCCATTAGCGCGCTATGGCATTTCGGCTTGCCGAATGCTTTTCGGGTTACGAAAGCGGCGGCGGAAACGTAATTAATTCTCGGTAACCCGAGGCACACCACTGTACCAGCAGAAGGACAATATGGCACAGTTTGTAAGGGAGTCGCCTGATGCTTTTCCTCAAGTTTCCCTTTGTTTTTAATTACTTTTATTCTTTAACAGGCATACTTTGCCCACAGAAAGTGCAAATCCCGTTAAAAGGTCATTTCTTAGCAATCTATGTTCCACAAGGCTTTACATTACCTTGAGAGTGAAAAGGGAGCGGCTCCCCGTTTTTGCAGCGCACCCAAACATCTATATATGCGTCTTGTGACTGATGGTCACGCTTTGGAAGTGGATGTATCATGAAACCAGTTGTCCCAAGTACGTACAAATAAAACAACTTGCCATTCCAGCCATACATCAGTAGCTCAGGGATGCCCCCGGACACGCAGGTTGCAGTGTGCCCACTCTTTTGTAGGAGCATGAGGAAGGAAAGGCTGTGGTATGTAAATGGCAAAGAGCACCAAGGTCAAAATCATCCCTGATCCCTTTGCAATTTTTGGGGAAAGCTTTCATTCTATTTTGCCCCTTGTTCTAAACATGGTACGGTGGAAAGGTAAGGGCAACTATTTTGGGGAGGTGGAGACATAACTAAACTGAATCCCATTGTGGATGAGCCAGCAATGTTAGTTATTGGCAGGCCCACATTCTTCAGGCAACAGAACAACAACTGTATCCAGGACCGCCGGCTGGATGTCCCAATACCAGAAAGGAAACCAGAATATATAACTCAAAACAGGTAAGATTGCGAGAAGAACCATCTATCTCTACATAAACCAAACGAGGAGCGACATAATGGCACGACCGAAGACCTGCTAATTTCAAAAAAACACAGTAAGCAAAAGAAGATAACACAAACAATCATGTGATAAAATACAATTTGAAGATATCCCTGCAAAATGTAAAGGCCATAAAATAAAAGATCGGCAATAATAAGCACAATTGACAGGAACTAGAAGAACTTTGGATCAAAAAGAGGAGATTCTCAAGGAAAATACAAAAAGATCTACTATCTCTAGCCAAAAAAAAAAAAAAAAAAAAAGCCTTGCTGGTCAAACAGTTAAGAACAGATTAGAAACCAAAATGAAAAATGGCAAACACAGATCACAACCTTGAATGCAACTGTCCAGTGACTTGGTTAAGGAAAAAAACAGAATTATGAATAATCAATGCAAAGAATAGAAAAAACACAACAAATAGAATTCCCTTCCACAAGTCCAAGAAAATAAAGGGAAAATTCAGTCAAAGGGAGGATGATATATGACGACGGAGTAAACACAGGGGAAGAAGACAGTGAAGTATTACACTGAGAACTATCTAAAAATGAAAGAAGAAATATTCTTCAAGGAAGATACTTTAGGCCATTAACCCACAATTTTGAAAGTAAAGTGGAAGCTGTTCAAAGCCCTTGGAAGAAATCAATCACAAGAACACATACCTAGAGAGGTTTCAAGCACGTGCAGAATTCATTCAAATTCAATAAAGATCGCCAAACAATAGTTGGGGGGGGGGAGGAGATTCGGAAATGCTGATTAAACATTCCCATTTCAAGAAAAGGGATAATAGTATTCAAGAAAAGAAATAAGAGTTGTAAGTCCTTTTTGCTGGAAATGTAAACTAAAATCGGAACATGTTCATATGTGGTGAAATGGTGGGAAGTACAAAATATTGGGGGGAAATCCACAAAGAAATACAAGAAGTATTAAGAGTCAACATTCCCCTAGAACCAAACTGTTCTTTAAATATTACGGATGATAATTGACACTAAGATAAAGAAAGAGCAGATAAGATAAATTATACATGATAACACAGCCCGGATGGCGCTCGCAAGATATTGGAAAACAAATATTAATACCGATCTATAGTATGGAAATGTAAAGTTCAGAAATTTATTATTATGGATGAACTGACATTATTTACAACAGGGAGGTCCAACCAAGCATATGAAAAAAAATGGGGCAAAATTAAGGGAAAGTGGCTCCTGTAAAAAAGGGACACAGTTATAGAAAGCATCTTTTACTTTGGAAAAATGAAGAAAAAAAACGTATCTTTTTTTGTTTAATCCTTTATTTTCTTATATTAGAAGACTATTTACATGATACTTGTACGATATAAGTACCTATGTTAGTGAAACTTTACATTAAAAAAAAGAAAGAAAAGGGATTACCAGGGATTATAATATTCATTGGATTGCTGCCCTGATCACCCATGAAGCAAAGTAACACTCAATTTTTTTTATGACAAAGACTGTTACTGTTTTTATGGAGCTAGAGACGTCAAATATCCAAGCCTCGGTACAGAAAAGGGAGAGGCATTTGGGATCATATATACAAGTATATGATTGATTATGCCCCCCCCACACACATATAGAATTTCAGATACAATCAGCATGGGCTTTTATATTACAGCAAAGCTTTTGATTGTGTATTTTTTAATAAAAAAAAGATGCCTATGGATTGTTCTACAAGACATAGAAGTGAAACAATGGCCAGTTACAAACCAGCACTTGGGACGTCCCAGGACGTCCCATTTTAAAAAAAGGGTGTCTCTTCTAGAGCCCCTGGTTCTAATACGGACTCTGTCCCGTACAATATGGCGCCGGCCTTTCCACACGGCCGGCGCCATCTTTACATTGGACGCTGTGCGCCGAACGTGTCGCAGCGCCTGTGATGTCGCGAATGCGCCCCTGGCGCGCGCAACATCACAAAGGCGCTGCAGAAAGAAGCTCCATTTTGGAGCTTCTTTTTGCTCCGTAAGGGAGCCGCGCGTTGTGGGCGTTGACGGCTCCCTAAGGAGCAAACAGCGGCAGCGGCAGACCACCTCAAAGCAGCAGTCTATAACCCGCCACGATCTCATTGCTTGGTACATAAAGTAAATCTGGATAAGCGGCTGCTTTCAGGACACAACATGGAGAAATAGGATGTTTTCTATTAGCAAAGGCATCAGATAAGGCAACATTTTATAACCTAGCTGTTTATTAACCCAGGCCATACATAAGAAGAGGGATTAGACTCAGATCCTATCACACTACACATTGTTATAGTGCTATATTCCACTTACTGCCATGGCAATATCTCATAGACATTCTGGGGTTTGTAGTTTTTAGGGGGAGCATTTAGAATCTCTTGACAGAGAGCCCCTGGACCTCACTATTTAGAAACCCCAGGATTCCATAGGATGTTGTCACTGCAGTGAAAGTGGAACATAGCACTATTACAGTGTAGTGTGATAAGGATCTTAGGAGTAAGTGACAGTTGGAAAGAAATATCAACAATTTAAAATAATGCATATAAACATATTACAATTACAAATAGCAAAGACTTGGAACAACTAGTGATGAAAGTGAGAGAAGAAAGTGCAAAGTTGGGGTTACAGCTGAATATTAAGAAAACAAAATAATGACTGCAAATGACTATTCTGTATCACATAGTCAAAAATCAGAAGAAGAGTAAGATTTGGAAAAACCTATGAAGGAAATAATAATGCCATCTGTAAAGAGCAAATTAAATATCAAGTCAAAATTATCCATGCTAAATATCTTATGTCTATATATAGTGTGAAAGCTTGATAGTAAAGAAAGCTGGCAGAAGAGAATCACCTGTTCCAAATGTGGCAGGAAAGGTAAAAATAGGAAGGAAATGAGAACTGGTGTGCGAGTGAAAAAGCAGGAAGGAACATGTAGAGATTATACACAGGAAAAGAGGCACAGTGTTACATGTATTTTAATCTGTCTCCTACAGATCTTACCGCACTGCCCCATGCTCTGGGCAGTAGGCAGCCCATATGCAACCTGGGCTTCTCCGGTAGCTTTTTAGAATGAAAAATTCCCATTCTTGAAAGCTTGGGAGAAGTCAGGGTTGCATATGGGCTCCTACTGCCCAGGCACAGGGCAGTGCAATGAGATCTGTTGGAAAGGGATACAAACTTCATGTAACCTCCACCTGTTTTCCTGTGTGATAATCTCCATTGTAGTGGCAAGAGATGAAGAGAAGGGAGGGAGTATGAGAGTAGCAGAGTGAGTTGTGGTGACAAACAGCATGTAAGAGGGCATAAAGAGAGGACTGGTGAAGGGTGTGAAGTGCTGAGGGAAGGAGTAGAAGAAAGGGGGAGTGAGCAGTGCAAGGAGAGGCATGTAAGAAGCAGGGAGGGTGCAAGGGGTGAGGTGAGAGTGAAAAAAGTGAGGAAAGGTGAGCACTGTGGAAGGGCAGTGTGTAACAAGCAAGGTTTACAATGGTGCAAAGTGGCATGAGGGAGGAAGTAAGAGGGAAGAGGAATGGAACTGAATTTTTATGGTGGTTTTTCAGGCTTATGTGGCACAGTGTTCTAGAAGAGGTCTTCCTGATGTTTCACCATCATCTGTGCCTGGCATCTTCGAGAATGCTTGTCGAAAGGAGTTGGGTATATATATTGTGTGACCTGGAAAGGCAGGAGTGATTTGCAGTGTAATTGTTCTTGTTGCTAATGGCAGAGCCTCAGAGTAGGAGGATCTGCAAAAGAGGATAGTTTGTTTGATTAGTGCTCACTCTCTGCTGGGAAACCCCTGACCCTGGGAGATTTCTCATTTGCATTGTTGAGTCTTCATCTTGCTATTTTTCAGGACTGGTAGCCAAACCTGCTTACTTAAGGGTTTCCTCTTTCCGGTTGAAATTGTCCAGGTGTTTTCTGGATTTCAATGCCTTCCCTGTGCATCCTGACATGGTAGTGTGTGGCATGGTCCAGAATTCAGTGTTTTCAAAAAGTATTTTAATGCCCAGGATGGTTTGGTGACATATTCTGCGACGGCTGATTTTTTCCTGGCTGGCCCAGTCTGCAGTGTCTGTCATGTTCCTTGATCTGTTTGCACACGGCGTTTTGGTGGTCCCTATGTAACTTCCACACTGCAGGGTATCTTAAACCCCGTGGCTGTGAGAGGGTCTCTCTGGTCCTTGGCTGAGCGAAGCATTTGCTGGATTTTCTTTGGCTGTTTGTAAACCATTTGAAGGTTGTGCTTTTTCACCACTTTGCCTATTCTGTCTGTGACTCCTTTGATGTATGGTAAAAATACCTTCCCTTTTGGTGGCTGCTTGTCTTCACTCCTGTGGGTTTTCTTGGGCCTGGCAGCCCTTCTGATGTCTGAGCTGGAATAACCATTAGCCTGTAGAGCCCGGTCCAGGTTCATCAGTTCATCTCTCAAGAAGTGGGGTTCACAGATGTGTTTTGGTCGGTCTACCAGTGTTTTGATTGTGCTTCTTTTTTGTCCTGGGTGATGGTTGGAGTTCTTGTGCAGGTATCTGTCTGTATGTGTGGGTTTTCTTTATACTGTGTGACCCAAACATTGGTTCGGTTTGCGGATGACTAGTACATCCAAGAATGGCAATGTTCCTTCCTTTTCTTTTTTTCATAGTGAATTGGATGTTGGGGTGGATGTTGTTCAGATGGTTCAGGAACACAGCCAGATCTTTTTCTCCATGGCTCCAAATGGTGAAAAGGTCATCCACATATCGGAACCAAGTTCTGGGCTTTTTCGGTGCTGTTTCCAGGGCTTGCTTTTCAAAGTGTTCCATGTAAAAGTTTGCTATCACAGGGCTTAGAGGACTTCCCATTGCTACCATTGCTACCCCATCTCTCTGTTCGTAGAATCCATTGTCCCACTGGAAATAGCTTGTGGTTAGGCAATGTTTGAACAGGGCTGTGATGTCTTCTGGAAAAATCTGTTGGGTGAGTGTCATGGTGTTCATTATGGGGACTTTGTGGTCTCCCTGTTCACCAAAGTCTTTTGCAGACCCTCCCACCCTGAGGCCTGCCATTAGCAACCGAACAATACACATGCAAATCACTCCCGCCTTTCCAGGTCACACAATATATATACCCAACTCCTTTCCAGACAAGCATTCTCTGAAGATGCCAGCCACAGATGCTGGCAAAACCTCAGGAAGAAACTCTTATAGAACATGGCCACATAGCCTGAAAAACCCACAAAAAACTATGGATGCCGGCCATGAAAGCCTTCGACTGCACAAAAGATAGTTTGTTATATGTATGGGTGGTAAGCAATCCGATTGTTTGATTCTTTCCAAAGAAACCAAAAGGATTTACCTCTTGTAAACAAAGACCTTTACTCATCCTGATTTCTTAAACATCTTGTTTTTGTTTTCCTCTCTTCCTTTGAGTGTTGTCTTTTTTATGTATGTGCTTTACTGTTGCAGCCTTAATGCCCTTTTAATGCATTTTGTTGTTGTGGAAGTCATTTAGAAGTGAGATCATTAATCACTCCTTGTGTAGTACAGTGTGCTCTGGTTTCATTAAAAGCCAAACTGAAGCACTATTTAACCAGCTCACAGAGAGTATAGAAACAGATCTGTTACTCTGTGTGTTTGGCAAACTCGACTGATATCATGACTCATGATTATACGTAACCAGAAAATAAATTAAAAGCATCATTATCGACAGAGATTAGTTACCAGACAAAGCTATTAGTCATTGTCTCTTCAGATTTCCGGCCCCAAAAAAACCATCAAATGAACAATCAGTTGTACCATTTGCTGAGGCAATTTGGCTAGAAGGAAACTTCTTTTGGCAGCAGTATGAGACTGATATGATGATGCAGCAGTGTAAGCAAAACAGAAAAACCTCAGAAACTGAAATGTGACCAGATTGCTCTGTAAAAAGATAAGGAGATATTTCCACCCACCATAAAACCCTGGGATTAAAGTGGGTGTTAGTAATCGACATACACTTCTTGTTTCCTTTGATTCTTTGTTCTCCATGCAGTAATATCAACTATTATGTGATAATCATTTAGTGCAATTCTAAAATTTACTGAAAAAATTAGGCTTGTAGACATCTGAGTTAGTACAAGGAAGAGGGATAAGTCAAGGTTCCCATGTTTACACCAATAACTAGGGGTTTCTCATTTGATCCCTATTCTTAGGAAATTCCCTGATTATGCATCTTGGCTGTTCATTCCACGACAAGGTCAAAACTATTGTCCCAGTTTCTACAACAGAGCTTTTAGAAGAACCTTATTTTGTGGTTTTCTCAGACTTAGGGGAAAGGCCCGTAAATCAACCAGAGCAGCATCTCAAGAGTAAGAATGACAAAGATTCTAAGATATTTGTTTTTATACGTCAGGTACTCAGTAAACGCTACCTTAAATTTGGCCACATGCATGAGCAGCAGCAGTTAAGGTAACTAATGGTGTACATTCATATAATGTTATATAATTATTCCATTCATTATGACAAAAAAGCATAACAAAACAAAAAGCCTTGTCTCCAATCCTCTCACCAACAGAATTCTGGCTACTATGGAAACAGGTAAGAAGAGATATTAGGGAATTCATACCATAAAATAGGTTGGAAAATTGTAGTTTTTAATTAAAAATGACAGACACTTTATGCAACTACAGTGCACCCTTGCCTTAAGCGGGGGATCCATTCCGGACCCCTCCATCTAAGGCAAATAGTATGTATGCATGAGCACCATTGAAAATAATGGGGCTCGTGCATGATACACAGCGCGCTGCACGCACCATGGGTGCACTTGCCATTATAACTTCCATCGCACAGCATAAAAGGCACCTGCGTATGATGCGGGCACACTGTATTAGGTAACCCCACACTCATGAACTAAGACAATGAACCATTTCTGGAAAGAAATAGAGAAATGGAGAAACCTACAAAACTTATGGGAAATAAACTGCTAATATCTGTCAAGCTGCTAAGGAAGGGTGTCACTTCCTTAAATTCCTTTAAATTAGTAATTTCTTAGTCTTTCACCCTCAGACCCAGCTTTCCTATACTGTTTAACTGTCAGCTTGATTCACTCAGCCATATTCTATGGGAAAACTATAGAATCTATACAAAATGTCTAGTTAGACATGTGAAATGTGATTCATTCAACCTCACCATAACATATGGCTCTCTGGTGTTTTTTTTTTAATTTGCACTCTACCTATGCTCAGAACTTAAGTTATACAACAACAGACTCTAAGGTTAGATTTGTATGATTAAAATGGTATCATTTCTACTAGAAGCAAGCAGGAAGATTTTTCTAAAGGCCTTGACCTTTTTTCATTCCAAAGTATCTTTGGATAAGTGAGGTTCTTCAGATTAAAAAAAAAAAACCCAAACTTCTGAGGAAAATTTTCACTGTCATATAAGCAGAGTCATGTAAGAAATAAGTAGAGGCAATTACAAAATGTAAAGTTGGGGAATACATTTATTAGAATATGCACTATAACTATGCACTAAATAATTGTGAGTAAATCTTTGAGATGTCCCAAATAACTTAATCAAGTTGGATGTTATACCAAATAGGGGTGAGGAATGGGGCTAAAGAAAAAATGGCACTGTACATTTCATGATATTGAAGTTTTGAACTCTGAATAATCATAGCCGTAAGACAGATGGTAGGATGAAATAATATTCAAATAAGTTTAAATCAAGATTTGTGAAAAACGTTGTTTGTGCTAAAATATCAAAAAAAGTTATCCTGCAATTTGACAGAAATATGTCAGAGCTAAATCTGACTAGACTAAACCCATACAAATCAATGAAATTCATATAACAGGTGACCTCTAAGGACTCATTGACCAAGAAATTCATAGAGTTGCAAGAATTCAAAGCAACTGGAGGGTTTGTTGTTTATTGTGTTCCAGATTGTTTCTGATTTATGGCAACCCTCAAGCAAATCTATCATGGGCTTTTCTTGGAAGGTTTCTTCAAAGAGGGCTGCGATTGCAATCCTCTGAGGTTGAGAGAGTATGATTTGCCCAGGGTCACCCTGTGGTTTTACATGGCCAAGCTGGGATTTGAATCCTGCTCTTCAGAGTCAAGTACAATGCTCAAATCAGTATACCACCCTGGAGGGTACATCCTTCTAAAAATATGTACCATTCATTTCAACTACTACTCTTACTGCAGGTATAGGAAGCCCTCCATATCTACGGTTTCCTTATCCACGGATTCAACAATCCACAGCTTGAAAATATTCCAAAGAAATATAAATTCCAAAAAGCAAAACTTGATTTTGCTAATTTAGATGAGGACATCATTTTACTACACGATTGCAAATGATAGGATATGAGCATCCACAGATTTTGGGATTCCAAGGCGGTGTGGTCCTGGAACCAAACCCCAGGAGATAGCAAGGGCCCACTATACCACTCTAGTTCAAACTTCAGTTGGATTCAGCCCTAAGAGTACCTCAGCTCACTTTATTTAACTAGGCAAATTCCTGTTTGGTTGTTTTGTTGTTATTGTTTTGGCTTCAGCCGAGAGAGAAAATGCTAGAGGGTCTCATTGACAAGTTAATGGATTAGGCTTGAAAGGTCAAGGCCTGCATTGTTTGGTTGCCTTGGTGACACCACATATAAGATGTATGGTCTGTCTTTGATCTGTGCATGACTAGATGATTTTTGAAGCAGCAGACCCATTACTGCTATTGTAAAAACAGTGAGTCTCATGGCATCTTAAGACTGACATATTTAGAATGGCACAAGCATTCATGGACTACTGTCTAGTTTTGCAGATGCCTAATCCATTAAAACAATGATGACAACAACACCCACAACCATATACAGTCAGTCCTCTGTATCTGCAGATTCTGAACCCACAGATTCAACCATCCACAGCTTGGAAAAAAAATCCAAAAAGCAAACCTTGAGCTTGTTATTTTATATAAGGGACATCATTTTTCTATGCCATTGTATAAAATGGGACTTACATATCCAGTTGGATTCCAAGTGATTCAGCAGAATATAAATTATTGTTATTATTATTATTATTATTATTATTATTATTATTATTACATAGCCACAGATTTAGGTATCCATGGGGGTTGGGATCCTGGAACCAAACCCCAGCAGATACCAGGGGCCAACTATATTACTAAATTCCATATAAAATCTTATGCCAAGATTCATTTGTTTGCCTTGAAAATATCATCAGAAACAAGTTACATTTTTATTAATACATTCACAGACTATGAATTGGATAGAAGTACATTCATTGGGGTTAGGTGTGAATGGCCCCCATGAATGTGGATGGAAAAACTACAAAGAAAAAAAAAAGAACACTGTTCTTTTGACCTACATCTCTCTAGGAATCTCCAGATCCTCCAGTGCAATAACATGGTTAACATCTGCCAGAGGCTGGTCACAGAATCATGCTGGAAGACCTACAAATGTCTAGAGAAGTGTTTTCTTTAGGAACTTCTAGGTTCTCCAGCATAACTCTATGTTCAACATTTGGCAGAGTTGAGCTGGACATCCTAGAGATTCCTAGAGAGAACATATTAATCAAAATCACAAATAATCAAATCCACAAACTTCAAATCCACAAATGTGAAGGGCCAACTGTATTTTTAAAATGGATATACTGTATTTGCTGGCGTAAAAGACTACTTTTTAACCCAGGAAAATCTTCTCAAAAGTCAGGGATCATCTTATACGCCAGGTGTCATCTGATAGGGCAGCTGCTGAAACTTCTGAGCTGGACTGGAGAATCTGTGGTTGCCACATATGGTGGGGGGAGCTCAAAATGGCCATGGCCGCATCCCCTCCGTATGTGGTGACCATATGAAAGCAGGATGGGAGGCACTGTACAAGTACAATAGAATAAAATCTTGGAGACAGGGAGGGCTGAACAGGCAGGGAGAGCTGACCAATTCAAGCAGGCTTTGCATGCAAGTTTTCCTGCTAAGTACCTGCATGTCATAAGCATTTGAATTAAAATTATCATATTGAAATCAAATCTGATTATTATGGTTATATTGGTGGGTTTTCTCTCAAGTCTTATTGAAATGATATTTATTTGGGCTGATATATCTGATATCTTTTTGATAATTAGTGAAATTAAACAAAGCTAACGCATTCTAGGACAGTGACTCTACCTGTGAACTGATCATCACTAATTCCCTATGCTCCTTGGACTTTTTTCACTGAAACACTTTGCCTGTACTATGTGAAGCCGATCACAAAGCTAGAAGTGATGGATGGCAGTTGCATCTTTGTTCATGTGTCTGCCCTCTCTGTATATAAAGCAGGGCACTGGGGAACTGATCTTTAACATAAAATATATTAATTAATGAGGATATCTGAATCAAGTCAGGTAGCAGCTGTTTTCCAAAGCAGTTTCTGCCAAAGACACCAAGCAGAACGATGGTACCCTGGAGTCACTTTGGTTTTACTGGAAGAGACCTAAATTTGTGTTTAGTTTTTCCCAGCGCAATGAATGGGAATTCAGAATGCTTACAGCTGCTATATTATACTCAGTTATGGAGGACTAAACACCATGGAATGCAATGAGACTTAATTCTGAGGAGATATGCATAGGATTGAGCTAGAACTTTTAAAACAAAAGTGTTTTTTTAAAAAAAATACACGAGAGACTACTCCAAATAAACTTTCTTCTTTGCAAATGTGTAAGAATATAAGACATAATTTAGTTTTTCATTGTAAAATAAGATATAATAAATCCAATTAGTAACAGTGCTGAACAAAATATATATTCATAATTATTACTGGAAAACCTATGGGAAATTCTACTCTACCATCTCTCTATGATTATGGAGTCGGGTGCAGACACATTCATATATATATATATATATATATATATCCATCCCTAGCTTTCTTCTGATATAGAGACTCACTGTGTAAAGGTGTGTTTGTTCCCTCCTCTAGAATAAATGACAGTTAGATTCCTCTGCACTTAATTGTATCTTGTCCACCAACATCTGAATGGATGTAAATTGCATTTCAAGGCACTCTACCAAAGTGGAAATTAAATTAGCATGGTTTGTGTTTTAATTTACAACTTACTAAAAAAAATATCATTTTAAATGTAATCTAGGCTTCAAAAAGAATGAGTATTCACCTTTCATTCATATTGACTACAATGTGCAACTCTATTTCATGCCCTCATTTGTTTTAACAACTAAAGACTAATAGTACCAAATTACTTAAGACAGTATAATATTAAAACACTGAGACAAAGTTTTTCACAGCTTAATTGAAATACACACTTTACAAACTAAATGAACGAATGAATCAAACAAACAGGGCCAGGTAACACATTCCACAAAGGAGAAAAAAATGTTACACTGTTTTGGCAATATGAACATAACTCTGGCTTCATTCTGTAGAAATGAAAATATATGAAAACTTAAGGATTCCAACTTGCAAACAGTAGCAATTGGTAGCTTTCATATCAGAGAACATATGCTGTAGGAAAATTTTGGACTTGTTGTAGGCAGATAGTGGTAGACATGGATGGTCACCATGAGCAGCACTCTTTCAGATGCAAAACAGCAAATTTGAGGGGCTAATTTAGTTAATCATCTCCAAAAATATTGATAGAAGCAGGGGGGAGCTTTGCCCATAATGTGGTACATGCTAGAATAACAATCAGAGGCAAACTCATTTCTTATGCAGTCTCTAGATCTGGGGAGTCTCAACCCAACACATTCTTGGTCTGGGAGGATAGAAGAATTAGTCGCTCTCTCCATAGTTTACTGAGACCTTGGTAATTGTCAGCCTCCTAAGATGATGCCATTTGCATTTTTATAAACTTTGTTATGAAATGCATTTAACACTGTCTATAGTTTATCCCTGAGTCTTTCCTGACAAGAAATCACCTTGAAGATCTCCATATGGGAGATCTAAATTGTTTGGGTTTAGTTTCTGAATATCACCATAATTCAAGTGTATGCACCAACCACAGAGGCAGAACAGGAAGAAAATGAAGTAGTACAGGGAGAAATTGACAACACAGCAACACAGCATGTGAAGCTAATCACTGGAAATTGGAATGCAAAAGTTGTAGACAAAGAAGAATAAAAATAGTAAGCAGACATAGATTAGGCAAAAATAAATGAAGCAGGTGAGCATCTGATAGATTTTGTGAAGCCAACAACCTAGTCACTGCAAACACGTTTTTCATACAACCAGAATGAAGGCTATACACATGGGCATCACCAGATGGTCAACACAAAAATAAAATAGATTATATAATTGGAAGTAAAAGATGGCAAAATTCTATACTGGTGGCCAAGAATGGACCAGGAGCTGACTGTGGCACAGATCATGAATTATTCATATCAAAAATAAGAGTAAGACTCAAGGAAAAAAAATAAAACAAGTGCAGAATTTACTGACAGCATAAGAAACAGATTTGCACTACTAAGCATAATAGACTGAGAACCAGAGGAACTATGGTCTGAAGCCAGGGACATAATAAAAGAAGAATGCAGGTAGAAACTTCGAATAAATGAAAAGAAAGAGAAAAAACTATGGATGACAGAAAAAGAACACTGCAAGCAATAAAGAAGAGAAGAAAAACAAAAGGGAGAAACAAACTAAGAATTATGAATGCAACAGTACAATGGCTTGTGTGGAAAGATAAAGGAAATTACTACAATGATCAATGCAGAGAAATAGACGAAAACTACAATATGGGAAGAATGAGAGCTATTTCACAAGATCTGGGAAATCAAAGGAAAATTCAAGCCAAGGACTGGGACGCTCTATGACAATATAAACAACATAATTCAAGACCAGGAAGGAATAAAAAAAATGTTTAATGCAATACACAGAAGAATTATACAAAAGAGATAACAAAGTGAAGGACACATGGAACAAAGAGTCATATGAAGATGAATTCTAAAAAGCAAGGTGGAAACTGCAATAAGAAAAATAGTGAAAAACAAATCACCAGGAATAGATGCTATTCCAATTGAACTGTTGCAATCCACATTGATGGAGTCAACTCTAGTCCTGACCAACATATGTCAACAGATATGAAAAACAAAATGATGGTCAACAGATTGGAAGTGATCAATATACATCCCCATCCACAAAGATGAGAATGACACTGTGCAGAGACTGCAGCCACTACAGGACCATAGCACTGATCTCCCACACAAGCAAAATCATGCTCAAAATTTTGCAAGAAAGACTCCAACCATACATGGAGAGATAAATCTCAGAGGTTCAAGCGGGGGTCAGGAAAGGAAGAGGTACTAGGGACCACATTGGAAACATATGATGGCTAATGGAGTGAATCAGGGAATTCCAAAAGAAAACCACCATGTGCTTTATAGACTATAGCAAAGCCTTTGATTGCACAGATCATGAAAGGCTATGGAATGACCTTAAAGACATGGGAGTGACAAAACACATCTGATAGTCCTGTTGAGGAATCTGTACTCAGGACAAGAAGCTACTGTCAGAACAGAACATGGAGAAACAGAATGGTTCCCAATTGGCAAAGAGGTCAGACAAGATTGCATCACTTCACCCTATCTGTTCAACTTGTATACAGACTTTTTTATAACAAAAGCAGGCTTGGACACAGAAGAAGAAGAAGTGAAAATAAGAGGAAGGAATATCAGCAATCTGAGATATGCAGGTAACACCATAGTACTAGCAGAAAACCTCAAACATTTGGAACATCTACTCAGGAAGATCAAAAAAGAAGTGCAAAGGTAGGTTTAATGTTGAACTTAAAGAAAATGGAAGTAATGACCATCAAGGACCTTCACAAGTTCAATCTAGACAATGAAGAAATAGAAATAGTAAAAGACTTCCCAATGGGGTCAAACATTGATAGAAATGAGGACTACAGTGAGGAAATCAGAAGAAGATTAAGAATGGGGAGGGTGGCTATGAAAGAACTAGAAAAGATTCTAAAATGCAAAAATATACTACTTGCAAATTAAGTGGGGGAGTCTTGGATTGGCCTTCTGAATGAGGGCCAGCCAGGGAGCAACCCATTTATGGATTGCCCTTGGGGCTCATGTGTTCTCACCCAAGGAAAGCTGGGGTATTGGTCAAGGATCTGACCATCTGTCAGCTGTTCCTGCATGAGTTCTCCCCCCTGGTTTTGCAGTTCTTGAATAAGTTGAGTTAAAGTTGTACATTTTATAACCCAGTTCTCTGTGACTGGTCATGTTATTTGCTGAGTTGGTCAGCAAATACAGCCAAGCACAAAGGTTAGAATCATACAAGCCATCATGTTGCCTATTGCCATGTATGGATGTGAGAGCTGGACAGTTAAGAAAGATGATATGAAGAAAATCAATTCATTTGAGATGCAGTGCTAGAGAAGATTGCTGAAGATCCCATCGACAGCCAGAAGGACAAACAAATAGGTCCTAGGGCAGATCAAGCCAGAAGCCTCCCTGGAAGCCAAAATGACCAAACTGAGGCTGTCGTACTTTGGACACATCATGAGAAGGAAGGTGTCATTGGAAAAGACAATAATGCTGGGAAAGGTGGAGAGAAGTAGGAAGAGAGGAAGACCACATGTCAGATGGATGGACTCTAATAAAGAGGTCATGGGTATTGGAGTGCAGGAATTAAGCAGAACAGTGGAGGACAGGGGGTCTTGGAGATGTCTCATCCATAGGGTCACCATGGGTTAAGATCGACTCAAAGGTATTTAACAACATATACATGATTGCTTTCCATACACTCAACCTGTACACCTGTACAAAGAAAAATATACCTTAAGTCTGCAATGCTTCTGGCTCAAAGAAAATTGTGAAAACATCTTCCCAATCTCTGCTCAATGGAAACCAGTAAACATGCCATCATTTTGTTGTCTTTACCTTTTGTTTTGCAAATTTGCCTCTGTCAGTTACATGGGGGAGGAGGCACTTCAGTCATTCTCTTCTGCGTCTCCCACACCACACCTGCTATTAGGAAGTGTTCTAGGAAAGAAATTGAAAATGGTTCCATTTCAATGATATATTGCAGAAAGAGGCCCAGTTTACACAGACAAAATTGCAGTTATAATATTGTTCTTTCCAATAACAGCATGTACATATGTTTAACAGGTAGATGTAGCAGTAAAAATGACAGTTGGTGATTGTTTTCTGAGTAAAGGACAATGTGAAACCTTGTTTTTACTCTTAATAGCATAGTTGTAGCTTCCACATGCATGGTAAAGTAGCGGCTGGCTCATAACTTTTTAAAACTATAGAATCATAATTCCAAAATCCTTACAAGTAAACTTCCTTGCATATGCCATTTTATTATCTTCCTGCACAACTCCCGCAATATGTTCACATACAGTGACACATTCATTACACCAGAAAGAGTCTGTTTTGTAGGCATTTTGAAATATACAAATACCTTTCTGAAGTTGTATAAATGGCTGGTGGTGTTCTTTGCAACCAACTCTTTCAAGCTTTCTAACTAGAAAAATGTAAAGTTAGTTTTGTTGTTGTTAACAGCCATCAAATTAACATTTATTTATGCTGACCTTAAGAGTGAGAGGCCTCCAAGTTATCGTATCATTGACAGCCTTGCTCAGATCTTGCAGACTCAGGGATGTGGCTGCCTTGATTGAGTCTATCCATCTGTAATGTAGTCTTGTCTAGTTCCTTCCTAACTGCCTTTCCATAGCTTCCTTTTACTTTTGCTTTTCATGTGTCCTTAACAGCTTGAAAAGTTTCACCTGCCATCCATTGAGACATCTCTCTGTCTTGGCTGCAGATAGTATCATTTTGCAGTCCTTCCTGTCAATGTCCCTGGCTTAAGTCCAGAATTCTTCTGGCTCACCGTCAGTTAGGTTTAATAGTGCAAATCTGTTTTTTATATTTTCTTTCAATTCGAGGAGGAGGAGGAGGAGGAGGATTTCGATTTCTTTATATCCTGCCCTTTTCCCAAAACTGGGACTCGGGGAAGCGCACAATATTAAAAACCAGTACCGTTAAAAGCATACAAAAATGGCACATTAAAATAGAATTAAATTATTACAAAATTAAAACAAATTACATGTTTAAAAAATAAAATACAGTTAAAAAGGTTAAGAAAATATTTAAAACAAAGCAACACCCCAGCCCATTCTTTAAAAGCTTTCTGTTTGAACAGGAAGGTCTTAGCCTGCTGGTGGAAGAACAATAAGGAAGGGACTATTTTAGCCTCCCTGGGAAGGGTGTTCCAATATTCTAGGGGCAGCCACAGAAAAAGCCTTCTCTTGTTTCTCCACCCACCGTGCTTATGAAGGTGGTGGGACTGAGAGAAGGGCCTGAGGATCTCAGTGCCTGGTCCAGCTCATACAGGGAGATATGGTTTGCCAAACAGCCTGGACCTGAGCCATATATTGTGTTATTTTTGCAAAGAGAATGAGGCTTCTCCATTTTCTACTTCCAGTTATGTATTCTATTTGATTTCTGTACAGGCCATTAGGTGATGCCCAAGTATACAGTAATCTCTTTGATTACTTGAAGGATGTGTTTGCAGTGAACAAACTGTTGGTCTTACAAAACTCAGACAGTCAATCAGTTTCCAGCTTCATTTCTTGATCCAAGGCCAAATTATCCTACAACCTTTGATTCTGCTCTGCTTCCTATTTTTGCATGCAATCACCTATAATTAACAAGAATTCTTGCTTAGTGTGTGATCAGTTTCCTCCTGGACTCCAGCTTAAAATCTCCAATTTCTTCTTCTTCTGTCTCTGTATTTGTAGCATAAACTTGGATTATTTTTATATTGATGTATTTTCCCTGAAGTCTTATTGCTATAATTCAGACTTTGCATTATATCCATTAACTGCTTTTCTTACATCTCTCCTCACTATTAATGCCACCCCATTTCTTTTCAGAAGTCCATTTCCTGAATAAAACACAGTGTAATTATCTGACTCAAAATGTCCCATTCCTGTACACTTTAGGTGATTCACAAGTATCTCAATGTTTGTGTTCCTTTTCTTGTTTGCTATCACTGGCTTCAATTTTTTAATGCTTCCCATTTTCTATATGCCTGTAATATGTGTTGTGCAGCTTCAGACTTTCCTTTCACCTCTAAGCAAGCACTGCTGCCATCAGCATAGCCTTCTGCCTCACAATAGCACGCAATCCCACCGCCATAGCAAGATATGCCATTGGTGGACAGATTAAAAAAATGTTATTAGCTGAAACAGACCAATTGAGTCGTAAATGATGGCACAAAAACCCTATCTTCTATGCAGCTGCCAGTGACACACATCCCCACCTCATCAGGTGCAACTCTGCCCAGTTGTTCACATTAGAACTTTATTAAGTTGGTTCCCTCCCCCTTTCATGTATTTCATATTTTCCAACTATAAAGATTGAACCAAGATTCTCCTGACCTCCTATTTTCCAACAACACCACATTAATTTTCACTGGCAAAAATGTAAGTGTGTGTGTGTATAATGAAACTCCTTTTAAAAAGACCTCTGTTCTCTGTTATTAAAAAGCAGCAAATTTTCAATCAATAATTAAAAGCACTCCTTTATGCTTCATACAGTCAGCAGGTGAAATTTGCCATCATGGGAGGTCGTCACACCAAATACGCTGGCTGGGTTTTAAGAGGAATGGGTAATTTAATGATTGCTAATAATGTTGGTTGCCATGCATACTAAGAGAAATAAGGTTTTTGAATTAATTCATCCGTTTTCAGGAGATACTAATTGCTTCTGCATATTGGGAAGTAATTTCTTTCCTTATAGACTGCTAATATTTTGTGCCTTCACATGTAAGATATAGATATATATCATGTTCCTACATTATTACAGGAGCAGTTTTAACATAAGGTTATTTGTATTCCATTGTGATGTGCTAGGCTTTTACATTAATACAAACTGACTATGTATGCAAAAATCATATCTGATTGAAGCTGAAGACTGTAAGATATATGTTCAGGCATAGATAAAGTAGTAGCATCTTCTGACTGCTGAATAATTGATGGTACATATTTATCTGTCTATTCTTAGTCCTAAAGAAGGGTACACCCTGACACTCAACAAAATCCCAAGTTCCAGGAACCTGAACCTTTTATGCACTGTCCATATCTAATTTTCTATCAGGGATTTAGAGTTTTCAGAGTATAATTTTCTTTCTAGTAGTTTTATTTCTCCCCTCCCCAATTCTGAACAAATTAGTTATAGTAATGAAAATACAGTATGTGTGTGTGTGTGTGTGTGTGTGTGTGTGAGAGAGAGAGAGAGAGAGAGAGAGAGAGAGACAGACAGACAGACAGACAGACAGAGGGTTGGGGTACTCTTTATTGCCTCAAAGTAAGCTGTCTGATGTTAGAATTAAGATACAGATGGCAGTTGGGAGGGGGACAAAACTAGGATCTTGGAATCATGTTACCAAGGAGGCAGATCTGGCTTGGCCAAGCTAGGAATTTGAGCTTAAGGTTCTGTAGGACTATTTGAAGAATTCCATTTTTGCGAATTTCCATGTAAAATTACTGATCCACATCGCTTTTAGGCTAAGGTACAGATCAGAACTTTTTCCTCCTACACATTGCTCATTTCTCCAGATGTTATAATGCAGTTCTTATGAATTTCAGTGTATCCAAATATGGCCTAAATCCAATTGCTAGTCCCAGCTAAAATAGACCAGTTGAATCAATAGGATCTAGATAAATTTGGATTTACCGTTCAACAGTGAATCTACTTGAGCTGGGACCAGCAAATCCACTTAGATTGCAATTTTTAAATAAATGTTTTATATGGAATTACATATTTTAATATGTGCATTTATTCTTATTTCTTCCTCATTTGCAGATTAATATGGAAACGGAATATAAATATGCAAAAAAACCAACAAAACAAAACAAAACAAAACAAGTAGAAATTGCATGGATCACAAACTTAACCCACCACTACACAAATCACAACAAAGGCTGCAAAACCTTTCTGACTCAGATGAAATTTTCTCCTAAACAGGAAGCCTTTTACAGCCTCCCTGTCAGCTGATGGGAGAATTAACAGCCTGGAAGGGTAAGATTGGGGATGTGGTGATCATTTGTTGCAGTTCACTAAACATATGAATTTTTGATTTCTCAGACTCTTTAAATTTTTAGGTGACGGCTGAGAAATTTGCCACATGATCACCCAAGTGTGAGAATTTTCAGGTGGTGCATTTGCAAATGAAGTAAATGAACAGGCACTTCCATTTGAAATTTGCTGTTCTGGTTGCTTTATAGTTTTATTGCTTTATTACATCAGTTCTGTTAAACAGCAGGGGTTCAACTGAGTCTGTGCAAAGGTCTATCTATTTTATTATTATTATTTATTATAAAGAAACATAGGAGCTCAGGAGCACACACACGTATACATATACTGTGGTGTGATACTAATCCACAGAGCCAACTCCCTGAAGAGACTATAAATACACATACAGTTGTATTGTTCCTTATTTGTTAATGCTGGGACTACAGCTCCTATAGCTGGGTCTGGAGTATAAGTTTAAGCTGTTATTTAAAATGAGTCTTATTTGGCTTTTAGTTTCCAGGTCAGGCACAAGGGTAGCCCCATGTAGAGTGCATTATAGAAATCCAAACGGGAGGTTACCAGAACATGTATCACAGTCTCAAGGTCCCTAACTTCTAGGAAAGGGCACAGCTGGCATATCAGCCAAAGTTGATAACAGGTACTCCTGAACGTTGTGTTTACCTGACTCGTCATCAGGAGTGACAAATCCAGGAGCACCCCCAGACTGCGAACACAGTCCTTGGAGGAGAGTGTGACCCCATCCAGGACTGACAGTTGTATCCCAATACCTGGGTTTGGTGCTGATATTGTGAGTACCTCCATTTTGTCTGGATTCAGCTTCAATTTGTTTTTCCCTCATCCAGTCCATTACTGCCTTAAGATAATCATTGAGAGGGAAGATGCCATCTGAGTTCAAGGCTGTAGACTGAGACATGGAGAAATATATCCAGGTGTCATCAGCGTACTGATTAACACCCCACCATATGATACTATTTAAACTATGTTTTAAAAGTGTTTACTTTTTTCTATTTGCTTGTTAAAAGAGGTAGTCAAGACTTCTTTTAGGGCAAAGCTCCATTGACCAATTTTGTCACCCAGTGCAGAGGGCTGTTGTGGGGGTTGGCAGAAAGCTCGACTCTCTACTTTGTTGTGGTGCCATAGGTCTCCACTGTGAGGCCTCCACTGCTGCTGGGATGGGTGGAGAGCAAGAATGGCCTGACCGGGTGCCAACCTTCATCTGGGGTGTCACCTGGTGTGGGTTGCACTCCTTGAACTCCCCAGTGATACGACTGCTGTTGATCAAGTAAGAACTCTGGTCTCCATGACTTCTGCATATTATTGGAAAAGAATGCAAGAAATAAGGATAGCATGTTAGTGTGTGCTCTCCAGTATTCTTACCATTCCTTTCCTATTCCAGTCATACTTTACTAGAAGCAGTAGAGAAATATAAATCTCCTTCTGACTAGAAGACATTCTCCAGGGACATCTTGGTTCACATTTCTTCAATCACATTTCCCTTCTGCCTCTTCCCACTGCCTGCTGCCTCGGCAGCACATTCCTTTCGAAGTTCATTTCAATTGACATATGTCAACATATTATTCTGGAGGATGTTGTTAGCAGGCAAAGGAACACAAATACAAACATACAGGCAGCGATGTGGAAATGGCCACAGTTTTAGAATCAGAAAATGAGTGAACCTCACCCTGATATGGAAACAAAAATAGACTTCATAATCTCAGGGCAGAGCAAATAACTTTTCACTGCGCTGAATCTCATTGAATTATAATACCAGGCAATACTCACTCTGTAGATACTCCACTGATGCCCAGTTCAAGCTGTGTTGATATAAATACGACAGTGACTGCAAATGAGCTCTTCCTCAAAAGGTTCTGTCAGTCACCCAGCTGTATTTTCTGGGATTAGGTATCATTACCATATAAGCATGGTTGTTCATATAATCAAGCACTGTTATAAAGAAACAGTTCTGCTATTACATGGCATGTGAGCGTCACACCTTAACCTCAACCTGGTTATTCCTAGGCATTTGAAGCACTAGCATTGCTATTCAGGACACATCTTTAAGCACTGCTTGTGGCATGTAAGGCCATTGTTTTTCCCAGGCTGCAGCTTGCCTATTTTCCAAAGCACAATTAGGATATGCCACTCAATCCAAAGGGTTTCTCACATTTAGGTTTGCCAGTTAAAAGCCTGAAACAGGATAAGGAAAAATTCTTTACTTTAGTTGTCTATGTACAAATCAATCTTTATTTATCTACAATCAGCAGAAGCAAACAAACAAAACCCAAAAACCCTTTTGGTTTAACTATATACGGAAAGATGTTTTGTTTGCCTTGAAGTCTAAATGAAAATAGCATTTTTCCACCTTGAATGTCAGGAATTCTGATGTCCTTCTAGTTAAGTCTGCCAACTTCATATTGGGAAGCCTGCAGTGTTGCAACAAGGTATTGACCTTGATACCCAGGAAAACCAGACAAGTGGCAGGGCCTCCATTTTCTCATGTGCTACCAGACTTCCCAATCCCTTGGATAAGAAATGGAATTATACAGCTTTGCTGGGGACTCACTCCTGCATGACCCTAGCTGCATCCACCTGCCCTTTATGAATTATGTGATCACTATGTGACCACTCTCCTGGAATAGGGCATGCAGGTGTCATGAGCTGCATCCATAGCTGGGAGTGCACTTGGTTTCAAGGCCACCTTCATCCTCAGGCACTGTCAGGATTAGGCTAATCCTGTCATGATATTGTGCTGGAGGATCGTGCTATGTATAATGTGTTTGACTGAACTGTGATGTATGACATTCTGATATGCATGGTTTCAACTGGAAGGTATGATATTATGTCATGATGCCTCACTTGGAGGTTCTGCTTTTATACGAATATGCTATGGGATGACAAGAATATAACGGAGGGTTTACATATAATTTATTAAATCACTACATATTCTTCAGTTGCACCAGACTGCCCTACCATCATATGACTTCTTCTCATCAGGTGACATTGAGGGTTGTGTGCCAGGCTGTCTGGCTAGTGGCGTCCTGGCTTTTCCTTTTGCTGCTTTACTTCCTTTGTTGGATGACATAGTAATGACCTTTTGCTGGAATGCCCACAAAACAAGCAACATCCTTGAGCAATGCTTGGGACCACCCCAAGGTGGATGAAAGAAGCCCAGTTGAAAGAACCAGGGTTTATTGATCCCCAGTCCAATCCTCATATGCATTTACACATCTAGGACTCCTGGTGATTATACTAGGGGGGAAGGATTCCCTGGTGGGTTTCCTAAACTATGTGGGCACCTAGACTGCAGGAAGAGGAGGAAGCCCAAGCTACTCTTGGAGGGCTGTGATAGGAACACTTGGAGGGGCAGTGGCAGTGGCACCTTATATTCCGTGTGACTCCATCCCCCATGTGTGACATCATGGTGTATTGTGCCACTCAAGAGATCCTGGTCTCCTCCCATTGAAGGCTATCAAAGCTGGATCCCTCCCCTGCAGTACTGCACACAACATGCACCCAGGATGCCTTCTCTGTGATTAAAAGGTGGAACTGTAAATCACAAAATTACCCCCCTCCCCCATTTTTCCCATTTACTTGCCATTTTTCTAAATGTAGTTCTTGCAGTGGGTGGTGCGGGAGACAGAGTAAGTTTGACATTCTGTCTTCCATGCCCCTGAAAATATTTGGATTGATCTCAAAGTTCCCTTCAGACCAATTTGCAGGACACCCACGTCACTTCAGATGAATCCCAGAGTTCTCAAGAATAGCCTGCTTTGCTTGGGGATATGTCTGGCACAAATGCATATCCCCTTATCTAATTGTACTCATAAAAATGTCCCCAAGAGACACTATTACTTCCAGCATTAGAAGAATTACCATGACCGTTTAATCATAGTCTCATTACATTATTTCAGAACTCTTATGTGTCACTGTAGCAGGTGATATTATGCCATTGTCAAATGAAAGGGATCCAAATAATATAAAAGGAATCTACAGTGAAGAGTGGGAGGGGGAATATAATTGTTTCCCTACTGATAAAAACCCAAATCTATTAGGTTACAAATCAAGGTTCTTTTCAGAACAGGCAATAGATAGCACATTTCAAACAAATTTCTTTTGAGAAACATGGTTTGCCTTGTGTTTTTAAATAAATAGAAAGAATTATGGGCACATTTGTGTATACACTAAATCTAAAGTCAGTACTAAGCAAACACAAATTCCGAAAACAACAGAAATCATGGCAAGTAAACCTAATTGACTTCTTTTTATGGGGCTGTAGAAGTGTCCATATGAAACACTAGGTCAGAAGCATGTTGACATTAAAAACAGAATGGGGGGGGAGTGTTTCTATGGCTTATACTCAGAAAACAGGTCACAAAATTAAAGTGTGGGGGAAAATTTGAGAAAGATTGTGCCGATTTTGAAGTATAATCATAGAGTTGGAAGGGACTCATGGGCCAGCAGGTCCAACCCTTTGGTTAGTGCAGGCTCTCCAGCTAGAGCTTCCCCAACAAGTAGCTATCCAGGCTCTTTTTCAAGACATCCAAAGAAGGATGTTCATTGTGAAGAGGCAAAGCAGACAGTCCCTCTAGCCACCCCAGCTTTAATCTCCACAACTGCACAGCCTCATCCCAAAGCAGGCCACTGCCACAGTCTCAAGCTGTGCTGGTCAGGAGTCGATCTAAATTGACCCCATTTTAGGCTGGCTTTCCCTGCTCATCACGGCCTTGGTGCAGCTTCCGGCCACTTTGGGTGTGTGTGTCATCTAAATGCCATTCCCCCAAAGTGTCCAAAAGCCACTCCTTTTGGCACATGTGTTTTGGGCTGAAGTCATTCTCACTGTGAAGACATTCTTTCAAATGTTTAATCAAAATCTGCTTTCTTGTGACTTAAAACCATTAGACCTAACTCTACCCTCAGATGCAGCAGAGAACAAGTCTGCACCCTCCCCTTTGTGGCAGTCCTTGAGATATTTAAAGAGTGTGATCATATCACACCACAGTCTTCTCTTAACCAAGCTGAACATGTGCAACCCCTTCAATTTCTTCTCATATGTTTTGTTCTCCATACTTCTTATCATCCTTCTTGCCCTTCTCTGAACTGGATCCAACTTGTCTGTATGGTGAACATCCCAGTGCCTGATCCCTGTGCCCAGAATGTATTACAAATTTGGCTTCTTTTCCCAGAAAGCCAATGGGGAAAGAAACTTCTACATAGTCATCTGGCTGGGACTCAATGAAATTTCCTTCCCTGGCCCTTCTGTGGGCCCTCAGTTTAGCTGCCAAAATATCTTACCACATTCCTTAAATGGATGTCACCATTTCCACATCCAGAGGGAGCCTGCATCACCAATGAATGTAAAGAGCTTTGAATCATTGCACCCTAAAAACTATTATCAAAGACTTGTCTACTTTCTCAGAATCCCCCGTCAGTGCATATACAGTCGGCTCTTCTTATACACGGATTTTTTATACACGGATACAAGCATACATGGTTTGAAAATGTTCAAAAAGAAGTATACATTTCAAATATTAAACCTTGATTTTCCATTTTTTATAAGGGACACCATTTTGCTATGTCATTATATTTAATGGGACTTGAGCATACACGAATTTTGTTATACACAGGGATCTTGGAACCAAACCCCAGCATATAACAAGGGTCCCCTGTAGTGGAGTGCCTGCTTCCCTAATTCTGTTTACTAAGCTTCAATGCAGTCAACAGCAATGAAATCACTGGGAAAGCTGGCCCATTAAATTAGGAAGGGTAGCTAGCACCCCAGAGGATAGAAGGAAGATTCAAAATGACATTAACAGTTTAAATATTTTAGATGCTTAATCTTTAAAACTTTTTTAATTTATAATTTTATATTTTTAAAAACCTGGGACCTCTTCTTTCTCCTCTCTCTGAACCTCACCCCACTCACACCATCTCTTCAGTATTTTAAAGGGATGGAGATGAACACCACAGCTCATTTCTGCCCAAAGGTAGATGTTTGGGAAGCACAGATGTCACCCCTTTAAGGTGTCACCTGGCATGGCACACACTCCCCTAGTGATGCCTCGGTTGGAAATGCAATAAACAGTTTGGTTGCTTCTGTCATATATGGTGGAAGTGCAGAAAGGCAAAGAAATATTGGTTTAAAATAAGTAAATGAATTCATAAGATTTAAATTAGCTTCGAGATCTGATTTATATTTATTAAATATGATAAAGAAAGAGGGAGCATAGTGATGTAATAAATTATATGGTCACTGCGGGAAGATTAATGTATGCAAGACACTGGAAAGTTAAGAAAACACCATATATGGATAGAGAAGGTAATGGATTTGTCCGAACTGGATAAATTAACTAATTTTATAAGGGAAAATTCAGATGAGGCCTTTTTACAGAGTTTGGGGGGTTATAAACCGCCGCTTTGAGGTGGTCTGCCGCCGCCACCGTTTGCTCCGTGCGGGAGCCGCAGCAGCCACACCGCGTGGCTCCCGCACGGACCGAAAAAGAAGCTCCAAAATGGAGCTTCTTTAAGCGGCGCCTCTATGACGTTGCGAGGCGCAAGGGGCAGACTCGTGACATCATAGACGCTGCGACACGTGCGGACGCACAGCGTCCAATACGTAAACATGGTGGCCCCCATGTGGAAGGGGCGCCGCCATGTTGTACGTATGGAATACGTCCTAGGGTTAGGGGGATGCGGAAGCACCACCCCTTCCTAACCCTAATAAGTATTCCATACATATTTTTTGGCTGTTTGTAACCCGCCATTGAGACTTTTAAAAGTTCTTGTATAAAAACAAAGGTGTGCTAGTATTATGGGATTTGATATTTAGGGAGTAAAAGACTAAAGTGGAAGTATGTATCTTGTCATACAGTTTCTAACAGTGACCCATTTCTATCCCAGGTTGACTTCCAGAGAGCTCACTTCACAGGTACAATTTTAAGAAATCTACAGGCATGTTTTTATTTTGCCATTTTTTAGCACCACCACAACCCTTTGAAGATGAGGACAACTGCTCCTAGTGTATATGTAACTCTACTGTTTGTTGATTTGTGACACCTTTGTGATATCATTTGGATTTCTTATAATCTACTCCAAGAATCATTGAAGAGGGGAAAACTCATGATCAATTTAATGAAAAACTGAAAATTAGGAAACCGGTTCAGTGGCAAGAGAATTGGGCTAAAATCTTTCTTCCTGCTGACACACTTTCCCTCTTCCAATAAATAAATAAATAAATAAATAAATAAATAAATAAATAAAAGTTTATGGAGAAATATTTGAAAATGAATTTGTTAGTCTGGAATAAGAAATGGTAAAATCCAATTTGCCATCTCAAAACAACAATTGGTGGCGCAGTGGTTAAATGCCTGTACTGCAGCCATTCACTCAAAACCACAAGGTTGCGAGTTCAAGACCAGCAAAAGGGCCCAAGCTCGACTCAGGCTTGCATCCTTCCGAGGTCGCTAAAATGAGTACCCAGACTGTTGGGGGCAAATTAGCTTACTTGCTAATTAGCTTACTTGCTGTTCACCGCTATGATCTTTGGAATAGCGGTATATAAATAAAACAAATTATTATTATTATTATTCTGCTGTATACCTCTGTGTGTGTGTCTGTGTTTTTTTCCTGTCCCCTATTGCTCAGTTGTGGTACGGCATACCTACTTAAAGGCAAGTATGCATTTTAAAGATTTGGAGCCCTCCATGTCTATCTGGGTTAAACGAGTTTCAGCTGTCCTGTGTTTGATTAATATTGTACATCTGTGGATCAGCTTTGACTTCATGAGGCTGGCAAATGGGATTAGCAATTTTTATGCAGATAAGTGCACCTGTAAATCTGGCAAATGAAACATCCCAAAATGTGACTTTTTAATGAACCATATAAACAAAAACTTTGTTTTGCTAGGACTTGAAATAATCAGTGCTGACATGTCTGAAGCTCGTGCATATATTCAAATTAGTTTCTGTCCAACATGAAGATAGGTTAGTGGGATGGTGGAAACAAAGTAATAGATTAGATCTGTAAATTCCAAATGAATCAGAATTTCACTCAGATCTGCCTTTCACGTATCAGCTAGGATTGTTAGTCTGGAATTAGAAATGATAAAATAGGGGACAGGAAACACACACATGTAAACCACAAACCAGCCTTACCTTGCTAATTCTACTTAGGCCATAAGTAGTATAGACAGAAAAGGCAAAGAGCTGAATGCTGGAAATCAGAAACACCATTATGACAGAGCAATAGCAACTTCATTTATATACTGCTTCATAATGGAGTAAGCAGTCTCTGAGTAGTTTACAATGTCTAAGCCCATTTAGTGACCTTAGAAGGGTGCCAGGCTGAGTCGATCCTGAGCCTCTGGCTGGGATTGAACTCACAACCTTGTGGTTTGTGAATAAGTGGCTGCTGTAATGGCATTTAACCACTGCATTAACAGTTGGTGGCCTAGAGTTTAGTCATTTTCTTCCTTTGCCTTTGTTGCCAGAATATCAAGATATAGTACCATTCTGATGAAATGAATGGCTGGTGTGTGAACTGGGCTAGTCATGGTGGGGCAATGTTGCCCCTCCTCCTCCTGTAGAAGACATATGGAATAGCTGCTCATGTATAAGTGGTTTTTATTTATTTATGAACTCTTTGCAAATGTCTATGCCAACATATGGTAATCAAAGGGATGGGGGCAGTGACATAGCCCTACTTTCTGGTCATCACATTGGGATTAATGCATACCTCCCCTCAATGTTCTCTGCTGTTGTCGGGTCACACTTGCAGCAGCCAATTATTAATTACATAGCACAGCAAGCATGTGGAAAAGAACTGAGTGTTGCACTTGAACATGTGAATTAGACCTACCAAACAAATTCGATACATTTGTGTATGTCTAAATTGCCTTAATTTACAAGGGGGCTGCCACTGTTTTCTTTTCCCCATTCCTGGTTCACCATTATAATTTTGAACGAGTATCATATGCAGAGAGACTTCAAATGCATGGCTCCAAGTTAATTTTAAGAACTGAACAGTATACCAAACAAAATCACAAACTTTTACTAAGGGGTTGTCTGCATGGGCCAAATGCCCCATTTTCCCCCAGCCTCGTGTCATCCTGTTAGATGGCACAGTCCAAAACCCCAGGGCCAGGATCACTCTCCATCCTGACAAGGTGGACATGAATCAGATGGATCTGACCTGATCTTGGGGTAAACAGCCTTTATCCAGGCCCAATTTGGGGTGCAAATGGCTGTTTTAACTCTGTTTTTTAAAATGGTCCCATGTGTTCCCGACTTTGCTGTGCTGTTGCTCCTACTGAGAAGCCCCCATCTCCATGTATGATGTAGAAACATGATACCTGACCATGTGGGTGCAGTCAGAAGCCTTGTTTCCATAGCAGACATACCAAAAGGTAGGAGCAATGGCATGGCAAGGTAAGGAGCGCATGTTGGTAGCAGGCCCTGGGCCAGCACAGGGACAGGCATGTAAACACTCACCTATTCCTGCACTGACCTGGGGACCAACCCAGGTAAGCACCCAGGTCAGAATAGCATGGGCTGAGCTAAAGCATCTGAGGAAGTAGACTAAAATCTATGAAAGCTCATGTTGCCAACTTCTTTCTTTTCAGTTAGTTTCAAAGGTGCTATAAGATCTCTCTACATACTGATTGCTTTAGTGTTGTTTCACTTTAGATAAAGTTTAAGGAATGTTGTAGAGGAGTGCAAGAGAGGTGGGCAGCAAGGAAATGATGCTAGAAATACAAAGCTTGAAGTTGGTTATTAAGGATCTGTATTTTAGCTTGTTTTTGTTTGTATTTGTTATTGTTTTTGGTAAGAAATAAAAAAATTTTAAAAAAGAAATACAAAGCTAAAAGAGTTCAGGGCTGGTAGCTATCTACCACTGCAGGCTTAGGTGGAGTAAATCCTCAAATGCATTGAATAGAAGAAACACTGTAGGATACAGCGCTCTGGTTCAAGGTTGACTAGAGTTTTAAATAGTAACACTACAGCTTTCAATTGGGGATACACCTGACCTGATATTTTTTGCTGCAGACCTCAAATTATCCAATTTCCTTCTGTTCACAGAGGATTAATTTGATTTACCTAACTTGCAGTGGTGGCTGTGCTAGGATACCCTAAACCCTTCTTTCTGGATATAGGGTTTCATAATTAATATCTATCATTGTGCATATTTTGAGAGGTCATGATGGCCTATGGAAACTAGGAAGTTACACATGCAAGGAGTCACATTGAGCTGAGGATATGCATGAGACCGAGATAGGACTAAAATAAATCCTAAATAGGTTTGCTGATCCCTCCTTCACCCCCAAGGCTCTTCATAATTTTCCTGCAATGGAGACAAAGGAGCCCCACCAGAAAACAATCAATTCCCTTCATTGTCTCATGTTGTGTTCCTATTCACCCTTCCTCTCTGACTATCCAAGGATTTTCTCATATCTAATCAATATTTTATCACTCTGGAATTAAAGACATCAGCCATTCCATGGGAAAACCATAAAATCTTTGTTGCACTGTTTGATAACATCAAGCACCCCTCAAGGGCATGAAATGAAATGGGATATAAATAACTAGTCCAGCCATAGCCACTTTGTTCAGAGACCAGGGCTCCATTCCATTCTCTCTGTGTAACCCCCAGGTGCTGTCTGAGACACTCTCCATTTTCCATGGACTTATCTACAGGATTGGTAATTGTAGCCCTCTTTGTAACTCACAGTTCCTCTCTATCCAGCCTTTCTTTTTGATAGCGTTGTATGGTTTTTAAGGTTGCATTGATTTTTGTATGTTTACACATTTGCACATTTCTAAATAAAACCCTTCTGTTTACTGAAACTGGAGTTCTTTCTGCAGTTGGCACATGGTATACAGAGGTGAAAAGATCCTTAAGTGATCCTCCTCTCAAGCTATAATTTTCTCAAAATTTCAAAGGGATGATGACACTGTAGTGGGAACCTGCAACATCTCCCCACCTTTTTAGGGTAATAGCTGTTAGAGATGTAGTGAATCTGATTAAGGTTTTAATCCAGACTTTAAAGAAGCTGTCTATGGCCCAAAATACACAGGCCAAATGAAGTGGCTTCCAGCCACTGTGGAGGCATGATGTTCAAATGGCACATGTCCTCAAAATGGCTGGAAGCTGCTTTGACACCGCGATCTGGTCCTTTGAGATGGATAAAAAAAAGTAAAAGGTAAGGGTAGTCCCTTGACATGAATGTCTAATCATAATTGACTGTCGAGGGTGGCTCTCATCTCTGTTTCTAAGTGGAAGAGCCAGCATTGTCCAAGTCGAAGAGCCAGCTACCTTCCCACTGAGAAGAGATATCTATCTATCCACCTGCATCTGCATGCTTTCAAATTGCTAGGTTTGCAAAAGTTGGGACTAGTGAGAGGATCTCAACCAATCATGCAGCACCCGGGTTTCAAACTGCCAGTCTTCCAATCTTCCGATCATCAGAACTGGCATCTTAACCACTAAGCCATTGCATCCCATTTTGGATCCATTCAAATCTGGTTTCTGGGGGCAACTGGCTTCAGACCATAGTGGTGGCCTACTTTGGAAGTGGGCAATGCGGTTGCCATGGTCCTGGAGCTGTTGTGGATGGAGCTGCCAGAGGCCACTCCTTATCAGTCATGTACTTCACCCATATGGGGCTGAAACTGTTTGGGGCATGTGTTCATAGCTCCTTTAAAGTCTGGAGTAAGATGCAGAGTAGATTCATGATTACTCTACCATGAAAACTACAAGCCATCGCTGCTTTGATTGGCCAGTTCTATCTGAATTTCAAGCTTTTAACAAGGCATCTAAATTATTGGCTCCTAGCACTAAGGATGTTCCTCAAAATATGTGAAGAATTACCAGTCAGATCCTGATCAACCTCCTTCATGAATTCAATTTAAAAATTATTCTTCAATTAATTAACTTTACAATTTTATCAAAATTACTTCTCATATGTATCTTCTATCTTTTCTGTAGGCTTTTCTTGTTCTGAAATTATCCTTGGTGTCTAAACCAGAGGCAAAAAATCCAGCAACATTAATCACTGTTCCATGAGGGGAATGAAGAAATTGTTATCTGAGTAACACTTTAAAAGATGATTCTCAAAATGCATTTAATTTACTTTTAATAGGAATACTTTGCACGGCAAATTAATTCCAATTGATTGTTTAAACTATTTTTGAAGATTAAAAATTTAAAAAATGGATACTGAGTCCAGATTATTATATACACAGAGTTAATACACATCAAGTGCATTTGCATTTACAAATCATTTTTTGTTTTTATTTGTCACATTGTCTTTATTTTAATGAAAGCAAAAGGTATGTTTAGCAAAGATAATTATCTGGGCTATGTAAACTTGTGCTCATAAAAACTTAAATCTCACACATTCTCAGCATTATGAAATCTCTTTAGCATTAGCCAATTATTTAGCCTTTTCCCTCTTTATCTAAACTCTGACATGGCTGTTCATATGCTTTGAACAGCCTGGTTTTGTAGCCATTCCCATTTCTTTTGTCCATCGCATTCAATAAACTAATTTTGTTATTCTATTCTGAACAACAATAGCATTTCAAATGCAGAAAAAAGATTGTTCTAGAATTAGTGACATTTCTTAGGGCAGAGGTGTTATTGGAGTGCCAAGTCTAAATGTTATTGGACTGCCAGGTCCTGGCAGCCTTAATGGCATAGTCAATAGTGAAGAATACTAAGAGATGAAGTTCAGCAACATCTAGAAAACTGCATGGTTCCCCACCTATTTTAGAGATTGTTCTGATTATGAGTAGCCGATTAGCTGGAGCTCTGTGGAGAATGAGTGATGCTCCTACTGGAGCTCTCTGTGGAAGATGCAGAGCCTGATATCAGATTGAAAATAACAACAATCAATCAGGGTCACTGTAGTAGTTCCTTGTGCTGAACCAAATATCCCTCCTCCATCTCTGTGAGACTTTTGTTCTTCATGAAATTGAAAGGATGATTTATCACATCCTCAAAACCATGGAACTTGAGAGTTGAATAATGTCCTTATTTACACTATTATGATATAGTGGGGATTCCTAAGGCCCCTCCCTGTCCATAAAATCCAAACAAGTGCAGTGTTGCAAGTGATGGTCCAATGCAAAGTTGCTGTTCCTATGCATATACGCACTCTAGAGGAAGCACAATCAGCATTACTGCAGGGAGGACCATCACTTCTGCACAGGAAAGCACAAATAAGAATCCTGCAGAGAAGAGACTTATTCCATCATCCATTCCTCTGGTCTCTCTTCTCCAAGGCTGCTGCCTGACTGCCTGCTTGCTTCTTGTTGAGTAGAATAATCTAGATACTCACAGGAGCAGGTTCCAGGTTCCCCCAGGATTGAGACCTCAGCTGGTGAGCATCACCCGCTCCCCTGCCTGGAAGAGATATAAGGGTCCGCCTGGGAGGTGGGCCCACCACCAGCAGGATGCCACTTTGTGGGGATCAACTTTGTGGGTGGTGTGAGGGCCAGGGCCAATTACTTTGCTGGGGAGTGGAAATAAAATTCCCTCCCTCTTTTAAAATAAAGTTTTCCCCTCCCCTTTGTCTTTAGCAACTCTGTTGACAGTAAGTATGGAGTCTTTAAAGAGCTTGGAAGGAGGAGCTACCAACAGAGCAGCCACTGGAAGACTAATAGGTAAAGGGAGATATGGGGCCTAGAGACAGTTATCAACAGATAAGAGGGTCTAGGTATAGAGTGTTAGTTGCCCCTAAACTGTCCCTCACCTCAAACAGTCTGGGTAGCCTTGGCAACAGTTCTCTTCCCCTGAAAATACTGCCATTTTGGTAAATGCCGGGTTGGTAAACAGAAAAATGGCTTTTATTCAGGACTTGATCCAGAACAATCTTGCTGACCTGGCTTGTATTACAGAGACCTGGCTGGTTGTGGTTTGGAGTGGTGGTGTTCATCTCTCCAGCTTTGTCC
>NC_056527.1:76319566-76359815 GCF_019175285.1 Sceloporus undulatus | reverse complement strand
ACCTGGGATTTTTGTGGCGCAGCAGGTGAAGCCTGGGGGCATGGGGATGTGTATTGCAGTGGTCTACTAGGATTCCATCTCCATCACTTGGTGCCCTATCTGCTGGGTATGAGTGTGTCTGTTTATGTACCATCCACCCCACTGCTCAACAGTCTTCTTTCCTAAGCTGGATGAGTTAGTCTCAGCAGTGGTGTTGGCATCGCCTCAGCTACTTGTGCTGGGAGACTTCAACATCCATGTGGAGACTGCTCTGTCAGAAGCAACTCAGGATTGCACGATCTCCATGATGACCATGGGTCTGTCCCGAATAATATCTGGTGCCATCCAAGCTGCAGGACACACTCTGGATCTAGTTTTCTGTGCAGGGTGAAATGTTTGTCATCCGAGTGTGGAGGAACTTTCACTGGTTCCATAATTGTGAACAGGTCACTACCTAGTGAGGTTTAGACTCACTGGACCTCTGGAACTTTAGTAATTAATGTTTTAGTTTTATCCCTTTAAATTATTGTATGCCACCTTGAATCCCACTTTGGGAGAAAGGTGGGATATAAATCCCATAAATACATGAATAAATAAACAAACAAGCCATTCCTCATCAGAACTCTCCAGCCCAGTGATGTAGAATAGCTCCCATAAGGCATGATGCCCTTATTTTTAAAAAAATAGCATGACTCAGTATCACAGCAAACTATTGCTTTGTAACTCTTTCAAACAGAAGAGCAAAACACACTCAGCATCTTATAAAAATGTAAATTAAAATGATTTGTTTTTAAAAATACACCCACTTTCATCCTTCCCCACCCACAAAACTGCCATCTTCGTTAATTATAGGAAAGTGACCCCCCCATTCCTTGCAAATCAACAAACGTCTGCTAGACAACATAATCCATTCTAGACAAGTATTCCCAGTATTATGTGCATTTAGCTGAAGACCTAGTGAAGACAGGGGCCACCTGTCCATGCTCCTGGGCATACCTACATATTTTCTGGGCAGGGAGATGATGGACCACAATGTTGAACTGCACTGTGAAAATGTAGGTATTTATATTGTTCTTTTTCCAATTCAAGATTTAAGCTGACATTCTTGATTTCAACTGTGTTGCAGGACAGCTCCCCACACCCTCTGCCATCCACAGGTTATTCTGATATGATTAAAAAACAAGGCAAGAACTGAATGACCACCCAATCAAAGTATGAAATATTGAAAAGGTCAAAGGAGTGTAACTCACTACAAAGATTCATTGAATATAAATTAAGCATTAAACTCTTGATACCTCATTCTATGACTGAGTTGTAATGAGAATGGAAAATGGCAGAAAATTAATCCCTTCTCATTAAAAAGCTTGTAATGAGAATGTGAAAATCAGTTCAAATGTAACCTATTCTCATTATCTTCTTCATGAAGGGTCTTTGTGGTCTTCTTCAGATGTCATAGCAATGAACATTTCTGTGCTAATAAGACACGGCAGTACAGAAAATGTAGTTACACTGAGTCAAATTTACATGCTTATGTTTTAAGTTCTCCAATTAAATCATCTGAAAGCCATGACCTTTTCAGGTCATTGCATAGTAGTTCTCCAGCTATATTTATATTTTAGTTTTTCCATTTATCTTTAAATGCATGATGTGTTTGTGGTAGTAATAGATTTCCCCTCATATGGTAGTAATGTGCAAAGATTTCTGTTATTTTCAGCCTTAGCAAAAAGTGACAGTTTGAGCATACTGTATGATCCCAGAATTTTGTATGACCAGAATCTTACTGAGGTATTACATCAGTGTGTTATACATCCAGTGCCACCTTACACATGCAGTTATCTATTCCCCTGCCGCACAAAGGGCATCTTAAAGATGGATCCAGTTCTGCCTCAGCTTCCAACCAAACCAGTGGGAACCACGCTTGCTGCTGAACCGGTTTCTGGACTGAATCCAGAATCCAGCAGCAATTCCTAAGGTAAGTGGGAATGAGGCCTAGGATGGTGATAACTTTGCCTTAGTCACCATGGAGAAATGGATCCCAACAATTGGGGCTTTTTGTGACACCACAAAGAGGGATGTACATGTATTCCTGTTTAAGAAGGTACTGTCCAATCTCAAGAAAATCCAATAGTGGTATGAGCTTAGCCTCTCTCAGTCATATTTGCATACTTTATTGTAGAGCCATAGACAGGAAGGGACCTTGAGAGTAATTTAATCTAAATTGCAGTTAGTGTAGTAGTGCACAGCTAAAGTATCCCTGAGAGGTGGCCATCCAGTTTCTGCTTAACCCACTCACCCCCAAAAGTAGAATCAACTACCATCCAAGGTAGGCTATTCCACTACTGAACAACATTTAATGTCAGAAAGGTCTTCCTAATGTTTAATCAGATATATTCTAGGATTAACCAAACAAGGTTGAGATGCAACTAGGATTGCTTCTATTCTTCCTGCATTGACTGAAGGAATAAGGCTCCTCATTCCCTCCCTGTTCTTCACTGCAGAAATAGCAAGAGAGAATTGTTTTGGCCAAATTGGTATTAAACTAATCAATTATCTTATAAAATTGCATAATTAAACCACAGTTAGTCGTTTCAGTGTGGTTGTAGAAAGAAGTTACAGACTATTAGTATATATTAGAAAAAACTGGACTGGATTAGAGAAGTTTAGGCTAGATAGAATTAGATATTGCAGTGCTAGGAGGCAATTTATCCTGACTAATGTATCACACTTTATTTATCTGAGGAGAGCTGGGATATGAAGTAAACTTCTAAGTGAACTGATTTCCAAGGTCCATAGGTAGGGAGAAGGTAAAATGTAGCATTGCTTCCATTGAAGTATTTGGTTGATGAAGCACAAAATGGAAGTTTTAACTGCTAATGGTGAGAGCCAGAATGGGATCATCAGTATAAAGCTATCAACAGAATATACGATTGTTTCTGTAGTTGTAATATCCTTCTGTTAATTAAGGAGGAACTTCACCAGAATTGTGATTTTCTTTTCAGATCATTCAAGGTAGATTATTAAAATAATGGCTTATAGTTCAGTCAGTCTTATTTGTCATATAATCACAGAGTTGAAATGATGCAAAGGCCCATCTAGTTCGACCCCTTGCTACACAAGTATATGCTGCCAAAATACCCTTGAGAAGTGACCATCTAACTTAGGACTTTATCACACAGGGGGAAATCAGGGGGAAATTGCGTGTTTAAACAATGATTATCCTGTAAAAATTGCCCAATCGCGATTAAGATTTTCACACACATTGCAATTAAAGCATCATTATCCAGGGAGTAAGATTTCCCCATGGATGATTTTTTTATTGGTTATTCCCTGGTTATTCCAGGGGTAATGATGCTTTAATCATGACATCGTGTGAAAATCTTAATCACAATCGTGCGATTTTCACAGGATAATCACTGTTTAAACCCCTGATTTCCCAGTGTGGTAAAGTCCTTAAAAACATTAAATGAAGGAGAGTCCATCATCTTCTGTTTAATCCACATCACTTTTCTGGTAATTGGAATCCATTGGTTCAGGCCCTATCCTGTAAAGCAGCAGAAAACAAGCTTGTTCAATCTTTTACAAGACAGCTCTTCAGATAGTTCAAGATGGCTGATGTATCGAATCATCTTCTCTTCTCCAGGCTAAATAAACACAGCTCTTTAAAGTGTTCTTTTTAAGTGTTGGTTTCCAGACCTTTTACTATCTTTCAACACCACTTTAACTCTTGTGGCTCAATACTATGGAATTCTGGGAACTGTAGTTTGTGTAGCAATGCTCTGGTGCCACAACAAACTACATTTCCCATAATTCTGTAGCATTGAGCCATGGCAGTTAAAGTGGCGTCGAACCAGATTATTTCTGCAGTGCGGATGGGGGGGGGGGTAATTCTCTTTGGTGGGACAGTGTTGGTCTGAAAAGAGGTGGCAATCTCTTCAACAGAGGTACACTTCTCACCATAAAAAGGGAGGGAACTGCAACTTTGAGGCTTGCTTTGCCAACAGAGAGCAGTTGGTGGGCTTCTGTTAGGGAAATGGAAGGACTGGAAGCTGTGAGGAGGGTTAGCGCATGATCTCACTTTCTGTGCTTTCATGCCCTTCATTCCATTTCACTCACTCTCTTTTTCCTTTCTGGAAAGGAAAATAGATTAGGATGCCTTGAGTCCATTCAGCCAAGGTACATTTTCCCCTCTTTTGTAGAAGCTGATGCACTGTGGACATAGGGAGGCAAGAGTGTTGAATGCAGCTCAAGAGAGGCAAATCTCTCCCTGGAGAAATGAATGTGGGATGAGGGCTGCAATTTCCTTGGGATTAGGTCCAGACAGTTGATCTGCATGGTTTTCTAACAAAGTATCCTATGGTGCTTTGGAAGACACAGCCTTTGTTATTTGACATATATCCCTTTCCATTAATGTAATAACAGGCTTTCTGGACCATCTCCTGCTCTTGAGTAGGAATACTCTGGTTTCTCTTCAGATCGTATAAATCTTTCACCTTTTTGAGTAGGAAAGAGAATTCCTGAAGACTGTCTAGCTGCCATCACCATTATTTTACCCTGTGTGACTCAGTAACCTACTGGAAGTTATTGATGGGTTTTACTTGAACTTTTTAGATCTCTGACTCTGCAAAGATTTCCCCTCACTTTCCCATGACACACACACACACAACACATTGAGAAAAGGCACATGAAGAATGCATGGAAAAGAGGAAAGCTTTTAAAGGAACGCTTTTATTCTACCTCACCAATCTTACATTAGCAAAAGTCTATCTAATGTATGAAGGCACCTTCCTTCAGGTATTATTCAGGAGTAGTTACAAAGTTATTAAACAGTCTGAGGGGCTGCGCAGGCAACCCCGAAAGGATGGCCTCCAGCTGCCCCTTTTACAGCCTGATCAGGACTGCATCAACTGCATGCCATGGCACCAATCTGGCCTTTGCAGGCCGCAAAAAGAAGCTGCTCACTTTATGGCGATCCTTCAGGCTGCATCGTGCAGATGCCATACCAGAGGAGCACCATGACACCATGCACTGGGGTGTGTGTCATGTACATGCTATGCCCCAACTCCGCCCCCAACCAAGCCTAAAGTGCCAGTCTGCACAGGGCCTCATCATATTCAACCAAGGATTAAAGAATCATAAGCCCTAACATGAATAGCTGAACATTCCTATTCTGCTCATGATACAGATGGTGTTCCGGGTCTTAGATGGGCATTGGGAGTCTGGACTCCTGTCTGAGGCATGCCTCTCCAACCATCTCAAAATCTTTGTTGATTAGTCTCTTTGTCTATCTCCATGCCTCTGTTTATAACCTCTCACTTAGAAGCATCTCAGAACTTCCCCAATTCTCCACAAGCTGAACATACTGGACAATTGTCTTTTCTGATCTCTGTTGTTCCTATCATGATGCTGACCCCCAATAAATGTAATTTAAAACCATCACATCATTAACCCTTTATTTACTGGAGGAGAGATTATACCCCTCAGCTGTGTTGCCCAGATAATGGGAGAACCATAGCCATACACTATCCTTCTTGAATTGTGTTGCCCTGAACCATGTACACCAAATAAGAATAGAGCGGGACTACTTCTTCAATTTGATCAGACATTATAGTTGTTGATGCAGCCTAGAATGGCATTTTCATTGTAAATAACACTTGTCTTTTCATGTGTTTGTGGTTTACCAAGGTCTCTCATTCATTTTTACATGTATAACATCAGGCAAATGTCCCTGATCTCATTTTTGTACACCTAATTTTTGCTGCCCAAACCTTATGTTTATTTTTGCTGGAATTAATTTTGTTATGTGTAGGTGGGAGCAGGTTAAATACTTATACATTAGTGCTAAAATAGTTTTTCATTTACATCCTTCTCAATCTGTTATTCTGGTTTAATCCTTACTTCATCAACATTCAGCAATGCCTTGTTTTGTTTTGGATTTCTTCCCCCTGTATGTAAAGTAAAGGTAAAGTTTCCTCTTTGACATGATTGTCTAGTCATATCTGACTGTAGGGGGCAGTGCTCATCTCCATTACTAAGCCAAAGGAGCCAGTGTTGTCAAAGATGACTCTGTGGTCATGTTGCCAGGATGACTAAATGCCAAAGCGCATGGAACACTCTTACCTTATCTACGTGCATTTTTACATGCTTTGAACTACTAGGTTGACAGTAGCTGGGATGAGTTATGGGAGCTCACTCTGTCACATGGCACTTAGGTCTCAAACTGCTGATCGGCCAACCCTGTGATCATCAGAGTCAGCATCTAAACTGCTAAGCCACCTTGTAAGAGTTTACAGTTTGGTAGCCAAACTGCAAACAGGCAGATGTCTGCAAACACATGGCCCATACACATGTGGGAGAGAAGGGAGGAATGGGAAGATTAGACCCATCAATAAAGCTGGGCTTTTCACCTTGGGAAGGATTGAAAGGTGCTCTGAGGACTTTACAGGTTTTAGTGCTGTTGACCTATGCTATATGCATGTTTGTTTGGGAGTGATTCCCATTGAATTTATTTTTTGATATAGATGTGCCAGTTAGTTTATTGCACTGATGTTACACAACACACACGAAGTAAACACACTATCTTGCCAACATTCCAAGATTTCAAGATGCATTTGATGCTTCATAGCACCACACTGAAGCTTTGTACTTTCTGTGAGTTTGCTGCTTGAGCAGAAAACAGAATACTTATTTGAGGATTTATAAAAAAAACCCATCAGATTGCTGGTTTGTATTCATAACTCTCTGTTAGACACAAATCCTTCTAAATCAGAGGTGGTCAAACTACAGCTTATGGGCTGCAAATGCCCTCAGGCTGTTTTTGTAGTGGTCCCCCCATTTTTCTTTGCCCCAGAATGCCACCAAATGGGCCTCCAAGAGATCAGAAATAATTTTTTTTGTAAAATGTTTTTAAAAATGTATTTTGTCCCCATTTTGAGAGACCCCCTGGGCCAAACTAGGACCAGGAGGCATCTTTTTGAACCCCTAATCATAGTAAAATGCCCCTATACGCCATGGAGACCGGGGGGGGGGCAACAATACTTTGTTTTAGGATTTTGTTCAAGAGCATGTGCAGTCCTCAAAGGTCTCCTTGGGTGCTAATAAGGTACTTCACTTTCCACAGTTGCCCATTCCAGTTCTAAAGCTATTCGGAATACTTACCCAGGTCTACTTCTGCATTGCTTGTGTGTTCATTGATGTTGCTTGAAAAAATATACAGAGGGAGGAGAGAGAGAGAGAGAGAAAGGAAGAAAGGAAGGAAGGAAGGAAGGAAGTGGGCTACCTGAGAGAGGAGAGGAAATCTAACCATAAAGACACGTAGCACAGAAAATCATGAACGTATCTGTCTGAAATGTAGCAGGCATCGTATTATTATTACACTTGCAAGTTTCATCCTGTTTGGATTTTAAAATAATAATAATAATAATAATAATAACAATAATAATAATAATAATAATAATAAAGTGTCTGCAGAACTCTCTGTTTTACTTAATGAGGAAGACATGCAAGGCTTCAGAAAAAGCAATTGCCCATCTTGGAAATATACCAAAAACATGATGTCAGTTCAACACTTGCTGAATTGACTCCTGTCTGAGCCAAGAAGGTGGATTTTGATTTGTCAAGGTTTTTTGTTTGGTTTGGTTAAAGTATTTTTTCCTTTAGGCACCACTTGTCCAGTTCATGTCTCTAATCCTTACAACAGCTCTGAATAATAAATCAATAATATTGCACCGACATTTTCAAGGGACATTGTGACTGTTGCCAAGATAATAAATGGGAGATGAGAGGTGAGATTTCAAGTTCTCATGGGTCCTTAAAAGCATTCATCTTGCTATGTTGCACTGAAATGTTTTCAGAACCATTGGAACTAGTTTTTAAATTGGCAGCTCCTGGCTTGAGAGATCAATGGGCACTAAGCCCAGACCTACTCCTCTCTTGGTGGCAATGCTCCAATCAGTGTCCATCATTTTCCATTTTAATCTCCCAAATTGCCATAGCAACACTACTTGGGGGAACAGTACGACTACCTGGAACAACAAGGCAATATCGCCACTGGATTATCTGAGAGCACATTTTATGTAACATGAACACAGTTCTGCAAAACTGGCGCCTTGTGGACTACACCTCCCAGAAACTCCCAGTCCTGTTGTCCAAAAAAGTGTCCGTTTCCAAGCTCATCACTCTTGCTGCCTCATATTAGGATGAGTCATACCCGACCATGATTTAGAGCTGGCATAAGAACTCCTCTTTTCCTCATTGGATTCTTCAAGGGCTGTGGTGATCCTTCCTGAGTCACTTCCCACCTTTTGAGTCTTACAACTCTGAATGGGTAAAAGAAGTTGGCCTCAAAGGCATCACATCTTCTGCCTCATGAATCCCACAGCCCTGAGTGCCAAATCTTGAGAAGCCTTGTCACCATTGTCCTCATCTGATTGGGTTACTTTCCCTTTTAAGTCCATTGTCTTGCTTAAAGAGATGTAGTGATGAAGCAGATGGTGGAGAAGGTCCACGCCAGGACTGTGTTGCCATCATTTGCCCTAGGACCATGGCAGCCACGTACGCCTGACCTTAATCTGGACCATTGCCACACACTTGAACCAGATGCCTAAAACGAGCAGTATTTTACCACTCCTTTTTGGACTGGTTCTTTGGAAACAGCTGTGTCTGGGGCAGCTTCCGGCCACACTCAGGGCATGCATCATCTGAAGGCCATGCCCCCAATGTGGCCCATCAATGACCCTTTTGAGGCTATAAACACCCATCAGGCACTAACTGCCACTGATCAGTCAGGAGGGTAGCCCAGCTCATCAAGATATGAAGTGATGTTCTGGGAAGTACATTTGGTACAAAAATATTTTGAATGCTCTTCCAGTGTTTCCAGGATATAATGGAACAATTTGTGGGCCACCCATTCAGGCACACAGTGAACCAACTGCATTCATCCTGGCACTATGCAACAGTATGGTGGATTCTGAGTTGTGTTCTCAGTTCCGTTGCAAATAAAGCTTTATAGAGATCTTTAGGCAGTTCCATTCCCATCCCTTGCCTAGTTTGAGAGTGAATAATTGAATGTTTTATAATCAAGTCACACATTAGTTAAGGAACAGAAGAAGCCCTCCATCAATGTACATGGAGAGAAACAGGAATATGACTGCTTAAGTCTGGAATTCCTAGACAGTGCAGACAGTATGAAAGTTGTCTAGAGACCAGACTGGATCATTTTGCAATTATACATGTCATCTGCACACTTCTTCATAAGCCACCTAAAGACTATCTAGATTCATATTTAAAATTAGCAGCCTTTTACGTTCAAAGCTTGGAGACAGACTATGAAGTATCTGTTTTTTCTAGCAGCAAGAACTGAAAAGTGGTTTCAGAGTTCTATTGCTTGTCTGGGCTTGAAAAACAACAAAAACATGCTTCTGGGCACCAGGGACATTGACCGCTACACACCAGCTGCTCTATTCAGGAACATATTTGAAGCATATAGCTTGTTTATTAACCTGAAAGGAAAAATATGTGTGATGCCATCAAAGGATACCACAGTTGTGATTTTTGTGGGGCTGTGAATACTATAAAAACATTTTTCTGAAGCTGAATAGATTAGAATGTGAGGTTATCTATTGTGTATGAACACAGAAATGAAAAGATACCAAATATATTGTTAAACAAAGGGTTGCTACTCTATAGTTTATCAATAAATATGGAAGAAGCTAACCAAATTTAAACATCCACCTTTGTGACAATGAAATCCACATGAGCCGAAAGGTGATGAGACAACTTCAAGCTTTTTCATCAGATCATTTAAAATAGCCTCTGATCCTGTTCCTGATTTTGCACTGCCTTATACATTCAATATTTGCCAAAGGAAGCATACTATAATCACTTCTCCCAAGTGGATTACCTGTGAGTTAACATGGTAGGCAAACCTTAAAAGGGTTCTTGTTCCTGATCAGCTCAAGTCAAAGAAAACTGAGCAGAGTCTGTGGAAAATCTTTCTGGCAAATGGTGGTTCACATGTTTCACCAAAGTATGCTTCACTCACTTTGCCCCAAGAGGCTCAGATTGAATGATATTCAGCTGTTGACATGCTCAGTGGTGAATCTGTTGTTGTTCTGTGCCTTCAAGACATTTTCAACTTATGGTGCATCTAAGGTGAACCTTTTATGGGGTTTTCTTGGCAAGTTTCTTCAGAGGGAGTTTGTCATCCCAAAACTGCACAACACACATTATAGGAATATGGAATGTGAGAAGCATGAATTGGAGGAAGCTAAAACAAAACATGGAACATATAAACATTGCAATACTTGCAGTGAGTGAACTGAAATGGACAGGAATGGGACACTTTGAGTGAGATAATTACACACTGTTTTACTCAGGAAATGAAAATGTAAGAAGAAATGGAGTGACGTTAATAATGAGGAGAGGTGCAGCAAAGCAGTTAAAGGATATAACATATTCTTACCAAATATTACAATCATACTGATTTCAGAGAAAGTTGTGTCTATCAATATAATGATAATCCAAGTTTATATTCCAACTAGATAGGCAGAAGAAGGCATTGATAGATTCTATACTGGAGTTCAGGATGAAATTGACCACATACCAAAACAGAACTTCTTGTTACTCATAGGTGATTGGAATGCAAAAGTAGAACACAGAGCAGAATATGTAAAAGCTGGACCTAGAAGAAAGTTGATAGGAAGAAAATAAACTCAGTTGAAATATGGTGCTGGAGAAGAGTTTTATGGATGCCACAAACTGCTAAAAAGACAAATAAATGGGTCCTGGATCAAATCAAGCTTGAACTCTCCCTAGAAACTTAAGCTGACAAAATGGAGATGGTTGTACTTTGGCCATATCATGAAAATACATAGAAAAGTACATGCTAACACAGAATATATAGAAAAGACAATGCTTTGAAAGATAGAAGACAGTAGAAAAAGAGGAAATCTGCAATACAGACAAATGGACTCAATCAAGGCAGCCACAGGCCTGACTCTGCAAGACTGGACAAAATAAGATAACTTGAAGGTCTCTCATTCATAAATTCACCATAAGTTGAAGTCAACATGATGGCATTCAACAACAACAAATGAATTCTTAAGATCAATTAAGAACAATTCTTAAGAACACCCTTTTTTGTCAAAATAAAAGAGGGGCAGAGTCTACTTTCACTCCTATATAGGACCAAATTAAATTAATGGTAGCAGTACAAGATGCTAGTTCCTTTCCTTTCTCAGCTATTAGCTGTTGTTCATAATGGGATGTTTGTCAATGCCTATGGATATTGGAGTGCACCCTTCACTGAGAGCTGCTAATGAATATCTTTTTTGCTCTTTAGAAAGAAATGTAATGCTGGCTGGTTTCAACAGCCCTCTTATGATTTTATTCTCTAATGGCTGCTTATATTTTATTGTTGTTACAATTTTCTTATTAAACCAATTATTTATGTAGTAATTAAATGTGTATTCTGCTTTTCCAACAATAGCTTAGTGCGGTGAAATACAAAGTCTAGCACAAAATTGTAATCAAAAGAATAAAACTAAGGCAGATAAAACAGATGAACACAATCAATAAATCTGATTTAAAAAATCAGATTGCAACACATATATTGAACAAACAGGCCTAAAGTCACCGATCCCTTCTGAACCTGGAAGCTAAGCAGGGTCAGCTCTGATTAGTACTTGGATGGGAGACTACCAATGAATAACAGGTGCTGTGGGCTATATTTCAGAGGAAGGAACTAGTAAAATGACTTCTGAGTATTCCTTGCTCAAGTAAATCCTATGAAATTTATGGGGGTTCGGGATGATTTGAACAGGTGATTTGAAGCCAAACACACACTGAGCAAGGAATAGTTTGTTGCTGTTGTTTTTAATTAAAATTTTTTTAATGTCATTCTCGTGTTTTGGGGCTTAGAATGATCATTTTCTGAAATATAGTCCTGATACCTGGACCTAATGAGATCAAAATATGTCCCAAAGTGGCAGAACCTATTAGTCGTGGATGGATCCCAGCAATAAAGGGGCAGGAATTCTGTACTTAATAGCAACAGAGCCAAGAATGGATTCCAGTAGTAACAGAGTAGACACCAGAGTAAAGAACAGCCAGGGGTCAAGAATACTGAGAGCTTCTGTCCAACAGCAGTTGAGCGGTTGTATGTAACAGAGATTTGGGTGAGCTAGTGTGTGAAGGGATACTGTCATAGGGCTTATGCTTGCTCAGCTATTTGGTTAAGCATCTAAAAAGTCATTGGGGATCAGGAAGGGGCCACTGCAGTTTACAGAAACTTAGGCCTGTTCCAGATGGTCATAAAGTACGCACTCTACGCATACTAGGGTTAGGAAGGAGTGTCACTTCCTGATGCCCCTAATCCTAGTACGCGTGGAGTGCGCACAAAATGGCGGTGCCCGTTCCACGCAGGGGGTGCCATGTTGATGTCGCGGACATGTAGCGTCCAGATGTCGCACGTAGGAAGTGATGCCGTGAGTGCACGACTAGCACCTCACGGTGCCGCTTCCGGGGTACAAAAAGAAGCGCCATTTTGGCGCTTCTTTTTGGCTGCGCCCGGGAATCGCACAGTTTGGCCACTGCGGTTCCCGGATGCAGCAACCGGCACCGCCGGGAGACCGCCTCTTTTAGGCGGTCTGTAATGCACCTAAATTTGTCTTTCAGATTCTCTGCTTCCTTTTGTGCTTGTCTAAAATATTTGCATCTTTTGTTGGGCCAAGGGGATGTGTTAGAAATTCTGCTGTTCTACTCTCCACTCTATTGCATGGCAGACCTCATACCTGAGCTTAATGAGGTAGTTTTGAAATAGTGTAGATGACCTCCAGGTTATAAGTACTGGGGGTTAGCAATGTTTACCCTGAAGAAACCTAGACTATCTCTACGCTTCCCTGCCTCTGCACCCAAGGCCAGTTGGGCCAAGGGGGCCAAAAGAGGAGCATCCAGGGGACTGGAAGAGGTGATGGATCATCTCTTCTGTGCTGCAACTGCCAACAGGACATCCGCTACCCCTGTCAACGATGAGCAATGAGGCCAGAAGGCCACCACTGCACTGTAAGAAGGTAAAGGAGCTGGACACAAGGAGAGAAAAACAAGAGGGAAGGACAAAAAGATATATGGACTGGTGGTTACTGAGTGACTGGAGAGAAAATAAGAGAAGGAGTCTTGAGAGTTCTGGATAGGGAAGCAATTCAGCAAGGAATAATGGGATGTATGAACCAGAGTGACAAACAGCTACTGGACAGCAACAGCAGTGGTGGGGGCCACTGATGTTGAAAGAACAGCAGTGACACCATAGCTACTATGCATGCATAGTATGCATGTTAGCACTGCATACAGGGAGGCAAAGATAAACTTCCTTGCGAGACCCTCTCACCAAGAAAACCCTGTGATGAGCCAACCTCCAACAGAACAAAAAACAGGACTATAACACAAACTGAGAGATAGGATAGAATAACAGGGTGAAATCACAAGAGACAAATGATCAAGGGCACAGAAAAACTCAAAAAGATGGGAAGACAAGCAGAAAACAGGTTCAACAATGCAAACCGTGTCCAAAGCAGCACTACACATATAGGAATGTGGAATGTGAGAAGTATGAGCGATGAGAAACTAGAAATAGTAAAAAAAAATTGAAGACATAAACATAACAATACTAGGGGTGAATGAGCTAATATGGACAGATAAGTACATAGTGTTCTGCTCAGGAAATGAGAAGACACAAAGAAATGAGGTGGCTTCATACTGAGGAGAAAAACTGCAAAAGCAGTCAAAGGATGCAATGCAAAGTCAGAGCAAATAATGTCAATAAAGCTTAAGGGAAAACCTATAAATATTACCATAATCAAGTATATGTACCAATCACAGAGGCAGAGGAAGAAGAGATTCTGTGAAGGAGTGCAGGAATAAATTGACAACACAGGAACACAGGATCTCAGGCTAATCATACGCAACTGGAATGCTAAAGTTGGCAGCAAAGAAGAATCAAAAGCAGTAGGAAGACACAGGCTAGGTAGAGGAATGATGCAGGAGAATGACTGAAAATTTTGCAAGGCCAACAACAAATACCTTCTTCAAACAGACAGCGAGGAGACTACACACATGACATTATCAGGCAGCCAAACAAAATTCAAGCTACATTATCTCATAGAACTCATGAGTTCTCCCCATGATCACTCAGTCTGCAGTAGCCAACATTCTTTTTCATTGTGTTCAGTTAAACTCATGCCCTTCTTCAGTCTCTGACTTCCATTCCACCAAGAGCATCTGATGAAGTAAACTAAAGTCTATGAAAGCTCACACAACAAACGTCTTCCTTTTTTTCTTTTTTTAGTTAGTCTCAAAGGTGCTACAAAATCTCTGTACACATTAATTCTACAGACTAACACAACTATATCTTTAAATTCTACTACTAATTGTTTGGATCCTTTTCTTTTCCCTTTTTGAAGATGGGGACAACATTTGCCCCCCTACATTCTGCTGGGACTTCTTCTGTTCTCCAGGAGATTTCAAATATTATTGCCAATAGATCTGATATTACATTTGCCAGCTCTTTTAATACCCTTGGATGTAGTTCTTCTGGTCCTGGAGATTTAAATTCATTTAGATTAAAAAGGTATTCCTGTACTACCTCTTTACTTATTCTGTGCTGGATTTCCCCTATTGTGTCCTCTGCTCTATTTTCCTCAGGTTGAGCACCCTTTTCCTTTTGTGGCGAAGAAAATGTTGAGTAATTCTGCCTTTTCTCTGTCCCCATTACCATTTCAACATCTTCTCCATGTAGTGGCCCTACTATTTCCTTCTTTTTTTTGCTGCAAACATACCCCCCAAATCCCTTTTTATTGTTCTTAATCTCTTCAGTGACCCTGAGCTCATTCTGCACTTTAGCTTTTGTGACTTTACCCCTACATATGTTCACTATCTGTTTGAATTCCTTTTTGGTGGTTTCCTCTCTTTTTCCATTGCTTATACATGCCCTGTTTAAAACTTAGTTCCATTGAAACTTCATCCTGGTTTCTTGAGACACCTCCCATTTTTCCTACTGATTGGAACTGTTTGAATCTGTGCCTTCAGTATCTCGCTTTTGAGAAACTCCCACCCATCCTGAACTCCCTTCTCTTTTAGTATTCCTAACCATGGGATCACCCCTAATATTTTCCTAAATTTACTGAAACCAGCTTTCCTAAAGTCTAGAACGTGTGTCTGACTATGAATGGTTTCTCTTTTCCATTGTATAACAAATTCCAGGAGAACGTGGTCACTCCCGCCTAAGCATCCCGTCACTTGCACCCTATTAACCAGGTCATCTTTGTTGGCTAGGATCATATCTAAAATAGCTGACCCCCTTGTTGCCTCTTCCACCTTTTGGCCAATGAAATTGTCTTCCAGACAGGTAAGGAATTTGCTAGACCTTGAAGTTTTAACCGAATTTGACCTCCAGCAAATATCAGGATAGCTAAAGTCACCCATCACTACTACAGCTCTCCTTTCTGGCAGGAGTTACAAAGGCTAGGCTGCTAGCCCCTCCCCAGTAACTCACAGAAGCCCCACCGCCTCAGGAAAATACACGAACCAAGGTTTGGAAACAAATGATCAATATATATCCTGATTCACAGAAAAGGAAACACAAAAGACTGCAGCAACTATATGACCATAGCATTAATTTTTCCATGCAAGCAATTTGTGCTCAAAATTCTGCAGCATACAGTCTATTCATACATAGATAGATAAGTCCCAGAAGTACAAGCAGGGATCAGGAAAAGAGGAGACACTTTGTAGCACATGGCATATCTACGATGACTAATGGAACATACCAAGGAATTTGGGGGCGGGGGAGAATCAGCATTAGCTTTATAGACTGTAAAAAAAGCTTTTGACTGCATAGATCATGAAAAGTTATGGATGGGTTTAAAAGACTGGGAGTGCCACTACATTTGATAGTCCTGATGAGAAAAGTGTACAGTTAGAACACAATATGGAGAAACCAAATGGTTCTCAATTGACAAAGGAGTCAGACTAGGTTGCATTCTAACACCATGTTTGTTCAACTTGTGTGCAAAAAATATCATAAACAGAGCAAGTTTAGACTCAAAAGAAGGAAGGAGGAGTGAAAACAGCAGGAAGAAACATCAACTAGCTAAGATATATAGATGATACCATATTACTAGCAGAAAACATCATGGAACAATTATTCAGCAAGGTCAAAGGAGAAAGTGCAGAGGCAGGATTATCGCTGAACATAAAGAAAAGAAAAATAATGACCAGGGAGGTCATTACATAAATTCAACCTAGGCAATGATCTACATAAATTGGACCTAGACAAATGAGAACATTGAAATAGTTAAAGATTTCCCATATCGTGGATCAAGCATTGATCAGAACAGAGACTAAAGTCAAGAAATAAAAAGATTAGGAATAGGAAGGGCAGCCATGATAGAACTAGAAAAAAAAATTCTAAAGTGTAAAGATACACAACTGAGCACTAAAGTCAAAATTGGCCAAGCCATTGTATTCCCCATTACCATGTGTGGATATGAGAGCTGGACAGTGAAGAAAGAGGATAAAAAGAAAATCAGTTCATTTGAGATGTGGTACTGGAGAATAGTGCTGAGGGTACTGTGGACTGCCAAAAAGGCAGTTAATTGGTCCTTGAACTGATGAAGCCTGATATTTCCCTGGAAGCCAAGATGGCCAAATTGAAGCTGTGGTACTTTGGCCACATCATAAGAAGGCATGACTTGCTAGGAAAGACAATAATGCTATAAAAGGTAGAAAGTAGTAAAAAGAGAGAAAGATTGCATGCCAGATGTGTAAACTCCATCAGGGAGGTTATGGGTCTGAATACATAGAACCTAAGCAGAACAGTGGATGATAGGGGATCCTGGAGATTTCTCATCCAAAGAGTCACCATGAGTTAGATAGACTTGTCCAAACAGGTTACTTTTACACATATAAAGGCAACTCAGAAACACCAAAATGTATGACTTCAGCCATCACTGAAAACCAGGATCAGTGTCTAGGGCAGTGCATCTCCAGCTATCTGATGTAGGGGACTGGCATGTCTCTCTCTCATTATGCCAGAGATGAGTACTGTATTTTTATCCATTGGCTATTTTTTATTCTTCTTTTGGAAACATGCCAGTGATTGGCAGCCAGGCACCAGCACCAGTCTGAACACCACTGCTTTGAGTGACACTGGTTTGCTGTTTTTTATTGTTTATATTAAGTTTACGTTTGATGTTTAACTTAAACTTTTGTTCTTTGTCCTTCCTAACATTTAGTCCATGGGATGCACTCCATGCATGGGAGTCCCATACATGATTCACAAAAGGTGTAGCTTGAAAACACTACAACTCTAAACAAGAGATGGAAGCAGCATGGTTAGATACGGGATTTAAAAACTTTGCAAGAGCTTGCTCCAGATTGGGGCAACAATAGATGGTATGGGTTGTAATAAAGACTCCCAACCAGCAGCTGACTGCAAGTGTACTTCTGGAACTTCTTTTTGTCTCTGTCTCTAAGGGCCTGTGTACACTGCCCCTGAAGGCGTGGCCTGCACCCACCTTTGTCTTTGCTAGATCAGGGCTGCAGCAACTGCACAGGCCCCGATCTGGTCTTTCTGCAGAGCAAAAAAGAGCAGCAAAAAGCTGATTCTTTGTGCACCCTGGAAAGGGCACTGTAGCCACTGGTGCCATGGCTTTATGCATCATCTAAATGCAGCACCGGTGCTCTGATTCTGCCCCAGGCCGGCCTTAATGGCCAGACTACACAGCCCCCAAGCTAATAGGAACTACAAAGCTACAACCCACAGTAGTATCAGCCAGGGAGGATGAGCTAAGATATTTGTGATTCTCGGCATACAGTTTCTAAAACAAACAAAGCAATTCATTTCTTTCAAACATGAAAGCACTTCAAATGTTCAGTTTCTCTTCACAAAGAGAAGCTGTACTTTACAATTTGCTGAGTCTTTTCCAGATTGAATCTACAAATACAGTTATCCTATGGCCACTTTTGCATAGGATGATCTGGAACCAAGTAGCATGCAGGACACTAAGGGGCTGTAGAGACAGCCCTGAAGGGGCGGCATATAGCCGGCCCTGTTTCAGCCAGATTGGGGCCATGGCAACCACACACTGAGGCCTCAATCTGGCCTTTCCAGGATGCAAAAAGGAGTCGCAAAAAAGCCCCGGAAAGTGTGCCATAGCAGCATGGCTGTGGCTTGGTGGCACTCCTTCAGTGCTGCGTCGTATGGGCACAACACCAAAGGAGCGCCATGACACCACATAGTGTGGCCTGGTGTGTGGTGTCATGGGGCCCTGAGGACAGAGTCAAGGCATATGTCTTGTGGATGCAACACCCCAACTTCACCCCCAGGCCAGTCTTAATGACCGGTCTGGACAGGGCCACACTGAGCATGAAACACTCTAAGCAAACACACTTTGGAACAACAAACTTCAAAAGGAATTCCTCGTCCCTTTATTTTATTTGCAATTGAAAGCGAAAATTCTCACACCTATGCGATCATGTGGCAAATTTCTCTGCTGTACATAAACAATTAAAGAGACCGAGAAATCACCAATTTGTGTCTTTAGCCAACCATGATGAATAATTGTCATGTCACTATTGTGAACATCCTTATCTTTATAAGCTTGGGACCTCAGATGACCAAAACAATAAACTTTAAGGAACTCTAGCTAGATGCGGATTGATGGACATAGGGCACAGAAGCTTCAGTTCCTCCAAATAAAGAGATTAAGGGGCTGTGCAGACTGGCCATAAAGGCCAGACTGGGAGTGGAGTTGGGGTATGGCATCCACATGCCCCAACTCCACCCCCAGGGTTGTGTGATGTCACATCCTGGTCCATATGCCTCGCAGCATCACAGCACTCCTCTGGTGCTACATCCACATGATGCAGCGCAAAAGGAGCACCTTAAAGACATGGCAACATGGCTATTGTGCCCCTTCCAGGGCACAAAAAGGACCCACTTTTTGCAAGATTCTTTTTGCACCCTGGAAAGGCCAGATTGGGCCGCAACATGCAGTTGCTGCAGCCCTGATCTGGCACAGTTGAATGCAGCTGCAGGCCACCCTGCAGCTGCATTCAATATACAGCTGTTTCAATATACACATCTCACAAGAGATGCTTGTGAATGCTTTAATTCTCTTGTCATAAAAATTATGCAGGGCTGAATTTTGTGAGGAAATCACTGTTAGACTGGTTTATCTGAGAAAGTTTTTCACGCCCTTCTGGTACCTTGCTCTCCTGTCTTTCTCTCTCCAGCAGCCTTCTCATCTGCTGCCTGGCCAGACCATGGAAGAATTTCCAGGTGGCAGCATACTCCCTTGCCTCTTCTCCCCAGTTGCTGCATCACCCTTCCTGGGCACATGAGGTGGGGGGAGAGAGAAAGAAGGGCCATGTTCACACCTCTTCTGTCACTGGACTGCCTTCCCAGGGAGAAAACCCAGCAACAGAGTAGCCGGGAAGAGAGTACAGTTGTCCCTCCTGCACCAAAAGGGAAGGAGGGCCCAACTGGGTGTCATCTCTCCTCTGGGATGTGACCCAGTGCAGTCTGCACCCCCTAGTGATGCCACTGGGGCTTACCCTGCTTAGTTTCCAAGGTAAGACTGGTGCTGGCCCCCTCTTCTATTTGTTTTCATGGTTTTAAAATAGACATGGGACATTTTTAAAGAGTAATCAACTGCTGGCTATTAATTAACATGATAGCTCCATTCAGTGAAATCATTTTTCAGGATTTTTTTCTGGTCCTATTAAATATTTTCTTTCCCTCCTCTGAATCTCCTCAGATATTTTATATGAGCAGAAGCCTGTACCTCCAACTTGGGGATCTGCAGAATTTTTGTAAGAAATATTATAATCTGATATTGGCTTACTCTAGATTTCATCAACCAGTTTGCCCAAGGAAGAATTATTTCGCTTTAGTCAAAATTTCAATAGCATTTTTTTTTAGCTAAATGAAGTCTTCAAGTTAGAAGTCAATGGTGTAAATCTAATTTTTAGTCCCAATTATTGCAGACCCATTTAATTAACAGGATTTATGTAAATTTTGACTTACCATACATTAATTGAGTTAATGGTTGCACTGTAGTTGGCTGGAGTGACTAGATTTACACCAATATACCTATGCGAATATTAGGTACTAGGGACATAAAGCCATCTGGAGATCCAAAAGGCAGCTGTTGAAATGTTTTGGATTCCATATGGGGAAAAAGCAGGATATCATTTTAAATAAATAAATAAATAAACAAAACAAAACAAAACAAAACAAAACAAAACAAAACAAGACCAGAAGGATGGATGTTACTAAACCTTGGTTTATCCAGCAAAACAATTCTCATGATCTTATTCAACACAGTGAACTACAGATTGAACACTGTAATTTGAAATAAGTGTAGTATTATCTGACGTATCCAGTCCACTTCATTTATGGAACCAAATTGTCCCAGTAAGGTGCAATTGGGCTTGCTTTATTTATTTATTTATTTATTTATTTATTTATTTATTTATGGGATTTATATCCTGCCTTTCTCCCAAAATGGGATTCAAGGTGGCTAATGAGATTCAAGGCAGCTTAGCATTACTTTATGGAAGAAAGTACTCCAAAATAAGAATATGTGATTTGGAACAGAAATCCAAATCTACAAGCCAAAATAGGGGAAGAAATAGACTGAAGCTGTATGGTAGATTTTGCGATATCCTCTTGCCTTATTTGAAGCCTGAGGTGAAACCACCCATTTCATTCCTACTTATTAAAACACAGTCCAGGCTTTACAAAAGGAATGAGGCCACAATGTCTGCCTATGCCATCTGCCTCCCCAGGCACTGCATTTGATGACGAACATTTTTCAGGCATTGCCTCTTCCTAACAACATAGAGATGTGTGTGAAACTCCCTTTCAACTAAAATTTCAAACAGTCTTTGTTATCTGAATAGTTCTTCCAGGTTTGACTGTTTTATTTTCTTCTTAATTACATTTTATTTCTAACCCAGTTGTTTAGGTTTTATTGGTGGCACCTATAATGGTGCTCTCATTGGTGGGTCTTCCTATAATGAATAATTGAGATTCTGATGATGGTAATCAGCAACTAGGCTGCAGGGTGGAGACCAATGTAGTAATTAAAAAAGAGACTAACCCTAACCTCAACTGAAAATTGGTCAGGAAAATTTGGCACATGTTGCTTTAAAATAAAATGGTATATTACCAAATAATAATAATAATAATAATAATAATAATAATAATAATAATAATAATAATATCCTGAAGCAAAAAATTAAAATTGTTGTGAACTCCCCCCCCCCCCCCGTGTGTGGCAAGGGGTTAATGGTGAAATGCAATTAAAGCAAAAATGAAACACATTCTGGATATTGACTAAATATCAAGTTCCAGTTCCTGATAAATATTATATCTGTTCTGTCTTCTGCTGTTTATAATTGTCTACTCTATTTATGTAGAGTAAATTTAATTGAGTGATCTCTGACATAGATATGTCTTTATCATTAGAACACGTGTCTGTTATTTTTCATAACATTTTAAAGTGATCATGACAGAAAGTATTACTTGCAGTTTTTATAGTTTATACCAGGTGCAGGCTCTAGTTTTTTGACCTAAAATGAGCATTTCTTGGATTTCTTTGATGCATAACTTTCATTTCCATTTACTATAATAGCACACTGCTATAAGGAATATGCAGGTATTTATCATTTATTTACAACATGGATCATAATGTTTACCAATAGCCTATAAGTAAACTGAGCAAATGCAAGGGGTATTGTGGTGAGAGATGACTATTTATGTTTAAAACTTATCTATTGTACAGAGCAGTGTTACCTGCACTTCAGTGTTACCACTCTATAACTAGAGAGAAGATAAGTACTCTAACTAAAGAATTTGTATTACTTCAAACATACCTTGCAATTTAATCATTTGTATAGTGACCTGAAAAATCACTCTCCTTATTACATAGCTATAGCATTGCTGAAGGACTAACATTCATGATGTATCAGCTGTTATTAATGATCATCTGCTTTCTGTTTGCTTTCTAATGAAAAGACAGACAGATATGATTTCTAAACTGTGCGTTCAAAGTGGTCAATAATGGATTAGTGAGTGTCACCAGTTTTGACCAGTCATTGTGTAAAATGGTTTATAAGATGTGTAAACAAGCACACACACACACACACATGCACATACACACAAACCCTCTTCCTCTGAATGATTTTCATTAAACAAAAGAACACTTCATACTGACTTCAAGATATTAAATGGGATATAAAAATGCCCCATGCATGATAACTTGCATGAAGTAGAATAATGTCATCTCAAATCTTAAAACATTTGGAGCTGGTATATAACTTCTTGTGGGGCACACTCCACAAAATTTTGCAGGACTTTCATTTTCTTTTTTATACTGCCTTCTAAGAAGCCTTGGACATCTACTATACTTTAAATATCAATGTGTACATTTGATTTAATTCTATATATATCATGCATTTTTGCTCTTGGAAGGAACACTCCAAAATTATACAGCTATTAGATAAGTTCTGATCTTGAAATCATAAATCTATTAATGTAGTTCCATTGGATGCCTCTCTTGGAATTAGTATATAGGTAGCAGATCTAACAAAGCACATAAATGATGCAATTTGAACCTGATAGAACTTTAGCACAGCCAACTAAATCATGCTGGGCTGTGCACATGAGTGGTGTGATGGCTGAGAGCAGAAGCTATGTGAAGTATGGTTTCATATACTTTACACTTAGAATATAGATTTGGCAAGCATATTAGCATCTTCATCTGAATAGCTGATATAAGCTTTCTCATGAACATGCCACAAGACTGTATCATTTGATTGAAAGTGTGGGGTTACATCATTTCAGTGCTCTACCATTTTGAAAAATCCCTATATAGAGAAATCTAGGTAAGAGGATTTTGGCCAGGCCTTCTCCTTGGTGTGCTTTTTAAAATAAAAATATCACTATTTCTACCTGCCCACTTCCACTAAGAGACAGCATGTCATCATATGCGCTCTCATATTTCATTCTGAGGTTGTATAGGCTGATATAAGTTTACTGATTCAGTGACAATTAGGCAGCACTTCAGTGGTTAATGTGAGGGTGATCTGTATGACAGGGAATTGCTGGATGACTATACTCTAAACCAAACTTTCTGTTATTAGGGGCCCCTTAAGACAGCTGAAAGTGCCTGATGTTCACAAGAAACACTGGGGTGGAGATTGTCTCAAAATAACTGACTGCAACTTCTGTCATCTTCAACCTGCAACTATTCCAATGGAGAGATGGCCAGTAGATCATCCACCAAAGGGGACAGAAACCTACTTTTGATTTTTTTTTCAGTGCTCTTCCAATGCCTCCTTCAAGTTGAACAAAAGTGCAGCTGATGTCATACTGGGGTCCAGAACTGCCAAAGCACCCATTCAATAGATATTAAAGGAGTGATGCTAAAATCACAAGTGAATTTGTTATCCCTATGACAACAAACCCATTGGTCATCCCTGTTCCAAAAGCTGTTGCTATGTGTTTGTTGTTCTTAGATCCAACTCATGGCGGCACTGAGGATGAGACACCTCCAAGAGTCCTTATCCTTCACTGCTCTGTTCAGTCCCTGCAAACCCATGACTGTGATCCCCCTGATTGAATTCATCCATCTGGCATGCAGTCTTCCCCTTCTTCTTCTACCTTCTGCCTTTCATAGCATTATTGATTTTTCTAGTGACTCATGTCTTCTCATTATGTGGCCCAAGTATGACAGCCTCAATTTTATCATCTTGGCTTCCAAGGAGATTTCTGGTTTGAGCTGTTCAAGGACCCATTTGCTTGTCATTTTAGCTGTCTACAGTATCCTAACCATTCTTCTCCAGAATCACATCTCAGATGCATTGATTTTCTTTCTCCCTGCTTCCTTTACCATCCAGTTCTCACATCTGTACATGTTATATGTACAATGGAACTATAGGGAGGGAGGGAGGGAGGGAGGGGGCTCCTATCCTCAATTGATGAGGAACCAATTTGAGCAAGTGACAGGCAGTTTACTGCAAGTACTAAACACCTCTTCCTACTATAATTTATGATTCCATATCACCAAAGTTGCTTTTCTGGCAGTGGAGGCAGGGAGAATGTCACATGCATTTACTTTTAACATCTAGTCCATTACTACATTCATATCCTTGCCATTTGTTTGTTTGTTTGCTTGCTTAGCTATCAAAAGAGCATAATTCAAAAACCTATTTTCCAAGGACTATTCTTTAGTCATTTTAATACATATTCATCACTAAGTATCCAAACCCATTACAGATACTATTTTTGAAAATGTCAGGAGAACATTCTCTAATCTGTGAAGGTAGCTAGCAAATTGATGAGATGCTGTCTTCAAAAGTATCTGACAGATGGCTGATAACACTGTGCAGCTCCAGGGGTCTATAGCCTCAGGCAATCACTCGATCATCTGTTGTTTTTAACAACCAGTTGTTATCAGTGGTGGCCCTCAAAATACAAATTATCTTGGCTTTGGGCAGAATCAGCAAGACAGAAAAAAAAACCCTAACTCCAAACATTATTTTTAAAGGCCACTAATTGCTATTCTTGTTATCATTGCCTTCCCTGTAATCACAGGTTTCCCAGTGTTAATCTTTACATATCCTCTCCTTCAAGTACCTTATACCAGCACTTATTGACCTAAGAAGGGGGGCAGTATGCTGACCATAGAGCCAGTAGTATCCTACATTATCACAGATATTCACTCACACCTGCAGCCAACCAGGATTGTTGAAACTGTAGTCTCAAACAGTAGTAACGTCTATTAACTACTATAACTATAACTAGTAGTTCTAGTACTAGCAGAAAACATTGCACATGTGGAACAATCATTAAAGAAAGTGAAAGAAGAAAGTGCAAAGGTAGGCCTAATGTTAAATTAAGAAAACAGAACAAAAATAATGACCACAGAGGAGTTATATAAATACAGTTTAGATAAAGAGGAAATACCATGGACTAAACATTATTCAGAATGGAAACTGCAGTGAAGAAATCAACATAAAATTAGGAATGGGAAGGGCAGCTATGAAAGAAGTAGACAAAATCCTGAAGTGAAAAGATAAACACTCAAGTTAATAATAATAATAATTTGTTTTATTTATATACCGCTATTCCAAAGATCATAGCGGTGAACAGCAAGTAAGCTAATTAGCAAATAAGCTAATTTGCCCCCAACAGTCTGGGTACTCATTTTAGCGACCTCCTCGGAAGGATGCAAGCCTGAGTCGAGCTTGGGCCCTTTTGCTGGTCTTGAACTCGCAACCTTGTGGTTTTGAGTGAATGGCTGCAGTACAGGCATTTAACCACTGCGCCACCAGTTAGAATCGTTTCATTCCCTGTTACCATGTAGATCTGTGAAAGCTGGACAGTGAAGAAAGCAGATAGGAAAAAAAAATAATTCATTTGAGATGTTGTAGATGTGGTTCTGGAGAAGAGTACTGAGGACACCATGCACACCCCAAAAGACAAACAAATGGGTCCTAGAACAGATCAAGCCAGAACTCTCCTTGAAATCATGGTGGTTTACAGACCGCCCAAAAGGGCGGTCTGCCGCCGCCTCCGTTTCCGCCGCTGGGAAGCCTCAGCCTCCAAAGCGGCTTCTTTTTGAGGCGTGGTAATTTTTTGCGGCTAAGCATCTGGCACATCAAAATGGCGACGCCCATGTAGAAATGGCACCGGGTTAGGGCGTCCAGAAAGGACACCCTTTCATAACCCTAGTACGTGCCAAGCACGTACTATTGGCGTGTCTGGAGAGCCCCACAATGACTAAATTGAGGCTGTCATACTTCGGCCACAGAAAAAGAAGGCACAGCTCATTAGAAAAGACAAGGATGCTGGGGAAGATGGAGGGAAGTAAAAAGAGATGAACACCACATGCCAGATGGATAGACTCAGTCAGGGAGACCATGCACCTGAGTTTGCAGGACCTGAGCAGGGAGATAGAGGATAGGGGGGCTTGGAAACGTCTCATTCACAGTATTGCCTTGAGTCGAGATTGACTCGAATGTAGCTAAGAACAAGACACAAACAGTAACGGCAGATAGCACCAATGACTATCAGAGTAATCAATACAAACTGAAGCCAGTCAGAATGATTCCATATTGAAACATTAAAGCTTGAAAGATCAGGATGTCTCATGGAATTTCCTCATGAGGTTAACAGTGTTGCCTATGTTAGCCTGTTTAGGATCAGCACATCCCAAATCCTGACTCAAGACTGGACCTGAGCCTGACAGCACTTGACAGGACTAAAAATACCAGTGTCGGCCCCACAAAGGCAGTTATCAATAGTGATGTAAAAGATATTCATCCAAATTCGATAAACAGAAGAAATATCTGTTATTTGAAGATTTCAAAAGCTTTTTAAAGAGAAGAAATTATGAGCACTTCAACGAGTAAGAATTTTAGTTTTTAGTTTGATGGCCAGGATTTGAGTATTTTGCATAAGCAAAGCTCCCATTCATATAGGGTTTTTCTAGCAGAGGAATGTTCTTTAAACCTCTGCCAAACTTCCTTTTGACATGCTAATTGAGTTTGAAATGCCAGGTCATTAGTGTTAATGTTCACCTCCCTTGTCTTTTCTTATATATATCACAAATCTTAAAACAAATGCTTCTACATATGCTATATATATAAAAAACGAAAACAAACAAGAATTGTCTTTTATTTTCATCCGAGAAATCTGTGAAAAATACTTCTCGACAGGGAGAGAAAAAAATAGCCTTTTGAAAGTGGAACCTTTGAAAAGAATATTTGTTTTAAAAAATTGCATCTAGTTCTCGATGGGAGAGGAGAAAAAAATTGGTTTGTCACAATACTAGTTATCAAGTTCCAGGCGGGTTATAGACTGCCGCTTTGAGGCGGTCTGCCACCGCCGCCGCTTGCTCCGTGCGGGCGCCGTAGCAGCCACACTGCGCGGCTCCCGCGCGGAGCAAAAAAGGAGCTCCAGAATGGAGCTCCTTCTTGCGGCGCCTCTATGACGTCGCAAGGCGCCTCTGGCACATTCGCGACATAGGCGCTGCGACACGTCTGGACGCTATGCGTCCGATACGTAAACATGGCAGCCCCCATGTGGAAGGGGCGCCACCATGTTGTATGCATGGAATACGTACTAGGGTTAGGGGGGTGCGGAAGCACCGCCCCTTCCTAACCCTAATACATATTCCATACGTATTTTTTGACGGTCTGTAACCCGCCCCAGTTTCTAACCAATCGAGGATTAAGCTCTGAGGTGATAGTTCCTCTCTTTTCTGAAAATATAAAACCAGCACAACTCTGACCCTGATCTGTCTCTATGATGCCCCTGTTTCCAGTGTAGTTAGATTTTTATGGGTACTTTATAATACCTTTCTAGATCTACTTCTAACAAGTAGAATTTTTGAAGCAGTACTGAGATATCCATATGAAATTAACATCTGAAGTGCAAAACAAGTAAACAGACAGACTGACTGACTGATGCTATGTTCTCCCTTAGCTGTAAATGAAAGAGAGTATTTTATTTTGAGTAGACATGTAGATAGAGGAGCAGAGGGATAGAATGACAGCAAAAACAAATCTTATCTTTTCAAGGAAAAATGTATACTATAGAAAACTGGCTGACCTCCTGAAGCTCATGTGTGATACTCTGACCTGGGAGCATTAGCAGCACGGATCTCTGCCAAAGAGAAAAGCAACAAAAGAAGAAGAAAGCTCCCTTGATACTGCCTCTTACATTTATCCAGTTGGGTCTAAATGATGCATGAATTCAAAGCAAATTTATACTCTCTATTCCCTCAAGAGTGGGGCAGATTCATTCTACTCTTTCAGGTTCACAGAAATACTCAGTAAAGTCTCTTTGTCTATGAAGATAGTTACTGGTTTTCAGAACAGACTTTCTCAGTAACATTCTTTTATTTCTTTGTATCCCCTATCAAGAATTGCATATGAAGTCTATTCTGAAATCTGAATATCTTTAGAACTGAATTTATGCCAGAATCTTTGTAGTGGTTACAGGAGTACGCACTTTGATTTCCAAGATGGGATTTCTACTTAATGTTGGCAGGGGCAGGGCAGAGGAACAGTTTTTCATTACCAATGCAAAAGACCAGGTTTGCTTTTAGGGACAAATGTCCCAGAGAGACAGAAGCACTGATGGGCTGCAGGTGCAAAAGACTATTACAAATAAAACTGAATGCATTTTTAAAAAGCGGAGTTCACATGTGTTTCTAAGTAAAAGGGAAACAACTTCTAATAATAGTGAATGGCATGGAAATAAAAAGCAGAGTTCAGAAGAATTTTTTCTTCACTGCCTTGATGTTATTATGCCAGCTTACATTATTGTAAGGCCTATTGTAAAAGATGGAGGGCAAAAGTGAACAAAGAGGGTCATTTTGCCATTTCTAATCAGGCAGAACTAGCTCTTTATTTGGTTGTTCTTCCCTCCCCACCTAGCCTCACTCCTTTAGGTTTCAGTACCTCTGGCCAGCTTCTAGCTTCATGTCAGACCTTTGTCCTGTACTCAGTGGTGTTCTGGTGTCACTCGGTGCAGGTGAGAAACTGCTGGCGGGTGATGACCAAAAGGGCATGCTTGGCCCTATACTTCATTGTGGTGGCACTGGCTTCCTCATGACTGGTGCTGCCACAAGGAAATGAGGAGAGAACAATGCAGCCTTCTCACCCCAAAACAGGAGGAGGGCTTGACTAGGTGTCACCTCTCTTTTGGGGTGTCATCTGGTGCAGGCCACACCCTCCTAGTGGTGCTACTGCCTGTAGTTAGTGCTGCACATGGGCTCTACATTTCATTTCTGGGCCTAGTATAATACCTCCTGATTTGGTCTGCACTGATTTATGTATCCAGTCTGACTTAGGCGGGGTACAGACCGCCAGATAGTACGTATACAATACGTACTAGGGTTAGGAAGGGGCGGTGCTTCCGCACCCCCCTAACCCTAGTACGTATTGAATATGTACAAGATGGCGGCGCCCTGTTCATACGGGCGCCGCCATCCAGCCTTTATGACCGTAGCGAGCGCGCCCCCTTGGCGCCTCGCTACATCACAAAACGCGACTCAAAAGAGCCCCCTTTTTTTTTTTTCCCCCATTTTTGGAGCTTCTTTTTTCGCGTTTCCGGCCCCCGGGAGCCCGCGCCGTCTGAAGGCTCCCCCACGGAGCCTTAAATACTGGAGCCTACATCAAAGTGGGATTCAGATCATCCTTTAAGAAGTAGAAGGTGAAGAATAAGGATGGAATAGAAGAGAGGAAAGTGCAAGGTTGAAGGACAGAGGAAGGAGTATGAAATAGAGGGAGTAGGAATGGTAAGGAAAGGTAGTGGAGGGATATAGAAGGGAATGGTAAGAAAGAGTGAGTTAGATGAATGAAAGTATGAGGGACAAGAGGGAGAATAGAGAAGGGGAAGGGGTAATGGGGTAAGGAGGTTGTTAGGACTGGGTGTATTTGGATTTATTTAGATGTGATAAATGTGTAGTAGGATTAGAACAGAAAAGATTGAGGTTTTATGGATAAGAAGGGGCAGGAGCAGGGAAGGATTATTATTATTATTATTATTATTAAGTATTTAAGGAATAGGGTGGTTAGTATGATTATATGTAACTAGTTGTTAGTAGAATGTTTCTTTGTTTTCATGTGTTTGTAATTTTTGTATTATTGTCTGTCTCTTTTTAAATTAATAAACATTTATTTATTTATTTATTTATTTATTTATTTATTTATTTATTTAAAAAAGAATCTGAATCCTTATGCTTCTCATTGACTTGCAGTGACAGAAAAAAATTCCTTTCCCGAACATTAATTTGTAGACATGGCTGCTGCTTCAGAGCAGATTAAACCTGTCAAATTGCTGACAGGTTGCTCTAGGGGTTTTAGTGCTACCACTATTAATATTTGCTTCTCACTCCTCTCCAACCCCTTGTAAAATGACATTTAATGTTTAAAAAGCAGCTACAACAGTGGAGGGCAATATGTGGAATCATCCTCCCAGACACCTTTTAGAGAATGGAAGAATGATTCTCCCCCCCAAAAAAGGAGGTGGTGGAGGAGGAGGAGGAAGAAGAAGAAGAAGAAGAAGAAGAAGAAGAAGAGGAGGAGGAGGAGACATGTTTGTCTTATCTGTCTTGTTTCAGTCAAATAAAAAGAAAAATGTTGTTTAGGAAAGCTGAAGGTAGGATTTTCCCACTTCCAGTTGGTTTGTGTGTCAAATTTCACCAGTGTGCATAGTGTCAATCTGTGTATATGTGTGTTGGGGGGGGGGGTTAATTTAAGGCAAAAATTGGATCCTGGATGTAGAATGATCTGAGCACAGAGTCTTATCAGTTCAGATTGCTTTGGGACTGGTACAGCCCCCTCATATTGGAGATAGTGAGATGTTCCCTAAGACTATTCATACTACTGTAATGAACATAAAACCCAAGTGCATATGTTATGGTCAGTGTAGGCACTGGGTGGGCAGGCAGTAGCAGTTGGCAGAAGGAGGCAGACAGACAAAAAGAGCAGAGCAGCAGGTGGGTAATAGTCCAGGAGGTTCCTAGAGCACACTAAAACTACAAATCAATGCCTTTGTGGGGCATGTAGTTCAGTCCAGCATCAGGTGAATTTCTGTTCCCTGATTTGTGTTTCAAGCACCTCTGTTTTATCTTGTTTAAGATTAATTTTGTTCACCCTTGTTCTATCTCTTACTGACATGAGCACTGGTTGAGAGCTGACTAACTTGCTTGGGTTTAAATGGAGGTGATAAAAAGTTCTGCAGGAGCTTTGTTAAAATGTAGGAGTGGTGTTTTCCTTCCAAAAGCAGCTTCAATAGAAAACCTCTTTGTTATTTTGTATTGGCTTGCTAGAATAACATCTTGTCACTGATGAATACTGTTTTGGCCTCCTGCAGTACTCTGTCTCAACAATTGTCAGTTATCACATCTTCGCCTAATTTGCCTGCTTCAGAAAACATTTGGCCACCCCTGCCCATCTCATAACTCCCATTACTAATTACTCACTCATATTACTAATTACTAATATTACTCCTAATGATCTTTAGTAATGATGGGAGACGGGACAGTAATCTGCTTGTGGAAGTGAGGTCTCAGTTATAGAACAGAACATTCATGGACATTCCAGCTATTGGTGGAAGAAATCATAATCATTTAAAACTCATTTCTGTAAGGCGAAAATATCAATCTAGTGTGGACTAACAACTCACAAAAGTAAGGTATTCTAGGGCAGACTAGGAATGGTTGTAATACCATCAGGAGAAGAAACAGCCATAAGGCATCCATGCACTGTCCCTGGATCCAGATTCCTCCATTTTTAGCTAGTCATGACCACTGCTGAGATCATTGGAAGAAAAAGGAACAGGCCTTCCATGATCTAGAATCATAGATCATAGAATCGTAGAGTTGGAAGAGACCCCAAGGGCCATCCAGTCCAACCCCCTGCCATGCAGGAAATTTCAATCAAAGCATCCCTGACAGATGGCCATCCAGCCTCTGCTTAAAGACTTCCAAGGAGGGAGACTCCACCACTCTCTGAGGGAGTGTGTTCCACTGTCGAACAGCCCTTACAGTCAGGAAGTTCCTCCTAATGTTGAGCTGGAATCTCTTTTCCTGTATCTTGCATCCATTGTTCCGAGTCCTGTTCTCTGGAGCAGCAGAAAACAAGCTTGCTACTTCCATTAGCTACTGAATCACTCCCTACAGATGTGTGGGGAGCTTTGCAAAATGGAAAGTAAAGTCTAAAGTCTATTTCAAATTCCAGTGGGTGACACAATTGGATTGGGATTGGGAAATTGTAAAAGGGTGATTGAGAGAACTCTCTACAGTTCAACAGAATGTATGAAAAACATTTTGTAGAAGTGACAGATGACATTTTTATGCAGCTACTATTTTTGCTGCGGCTATGACTACTGATATTTAATGAATATTAATGCAATTTATTCTTGAAATGATTTGATGTATGCTTGCTCTGCCTTAACTGTGTGAAAGCAAAGGAAGGTGGGGTGTGCTGTTATATAAAATGAACAAACACATAAGGACTGGAAAGATTCCTAGGAAGTGGGGAAACTATGGGCTAGGAAGCTCAGAAACAAGACAGAAAGAGCAGAGTAGCTGATGAAGTCAGTGGCCACCTTTTCGTTGGCCTAATAAAGGGATCACTAGAATGTGTTCAGGGAAGGAGCTGGCTTTTGGATCTGAAATGAGTCAACAAAACAAGTTTTTCAATGTATGCTTCTATGAGTTTTATTTCAAATGTTGCCTTCAAACCAACGTGGAAAAAGAAATGTCTTAACAACAACAATTGTGGGGAGATTTTTAAAAGAAAAATAAGAACTGGAAAGCAATAAAAAGAGAGTGGAGTCTATAGGTTTTTTTTTGTGGGGTTTTCAGACTATGTGGCCATGTTCTAGAAGAGTTTATTCCTGATGTTTCACCACCATCTGTGGCTGGCATCTTCAGAGAATGCTGGCATGGAAGAGAGTCGGATATATATATGACCCTCGGTAGGGAGGAGTGATTTCCATGTTAATCTGTGTATTGTTCTGTTGTAGATGGCAAGGCCTCAGGGTGGGAGGATATGCAAAGGATTAGTGTCTATTTAATTAGTGATTATTGTCTGCTGGGAAAACCCCTGACCTTGGGTGGTTTTTCATTTCCATTTGCTAAGTCCTGATTTTGCTGTTTTTTCTGGACTGGTAGCCAAGCTTTGTTCATTTTAAGGGTTTCTTCTTTCCTGTTGAAGTTTGTGGATTTCAATGGCTTCCCTGTGCACTCTGACCTGATATTTGTTGGCATAGTCCAGAATTTCAGTGTTTTCAAACACAGGGATCACAAGGTAGAAGCATTCAGTTTCCCTTAGCATGTTACTTTAAATAAATTTTACTAGCATCCATGTGAATATAACTTTCAGTCTTGAAATTCAGTGTAGTTAAGCAGGACTATGGGATGTAGTTTATGGAGGGGCCTGGGAAGAAGCCATTATATATGACTTGCTGAAGAAGTGTTAAATAGCATAGTAGAATGCTGATTATGTGGAAGATAAGATTTACCTCTCTGAGTATAATGGAGAACATCAACTTTAATGCAATGATGTTGAAAATAATAATGTTACAGTTCTTCAGCAATCACATGGGTGAAAGGGAGCAATAACTCCAGTAGCCTAGTGCTGGTCATTCTTATTTAACAGGACACAAATCAAGTTCAAAAACAATGCACTACTTCTATTTTACAGCACACACAAATTGAACCAGTCTGATCTCTCTAGGAAAATCATTTTGGAGCCTAGAAACAGCTATCTGAGAAGGATCTCCTTTGTGTTCTCCCAAATGTGCCTGTGAATGTTGTGGGGCTGAGAGGAAGCCCATCCCTAAGGATCTAAAAATTCAGGCAGGCTCATAGAATCATAGAGCTGATAGGGGTCCTATGGGCCATCAGATCCAATCATCCCTTCAGTATAGGTTCTCCAGCTAGAGAATCCCTGGCAGGTAGCTGTACCACCACTTTTGGAACACATCCACAAAAGGAAAACTCATCACCTCTCTAGGCAATTAGTTCACTGTCAAGAAGATTCTTCTAATGTCCAATCAAAATTTACTTTCTTGCGACTTAAAACCATTAGACCTAGTTCTACCCTCTAATGCGGCAGAGAACAAGCCTGCACCCTCTGATGCAGCTCTTGAGGTATTGCTGTCCAACTTGAAATAAGAGACCAGACACATATATGGGTTGTAAAAAGGGCCACTTTATCTAATTAACCTATTTAAGGCGGGGTACAGACTGCCCAAAATGGGCGATTTGCCAGTGCCTTGTTTTGCTGAGCAAGGAAGCTGCAGTGGACGTGGCTACCTCGTGCAGCAAAAAAGCGGGTTCTTTCTGCAGTTCCATAATGCGGCATCATTATGGGGGCATAACGTGCGGATGCTAGGTGTCCATTGCATCAAAATGGCAGCGACGGTCAGGAGCACCTGTTTTCAACTTCGGTTGATACACCAGCTGCGACCCTTCCTGGGCCGGAGGGACCTTGAAACGGTGGTACATGCTCTGGTAACCTCTCGTTTGGATTTCTGCAATGCGCTCTACATGGGGCAACCCTTGTACCATTCCCGGAAGCTACAGTTGGTTCAAAATATGGCAGCTAGAGTGGTCACTGGATCTTCCAGGGCCACCCATATAACACCAGTATTAAAAGATCTCCATTGGCTGCCCATTCACTTCCGAGCGCAATACAAGGTGTTGATTATTACCTATAAAGCCCTAAATGGCTTGGGCCCAGGATACTTGGAGAACCGCCTCTCCCCATATAATCCACCCCAGACACTCAGATCGGCTGGGAAGCATTTGCTGAGAGTCCCAGATTCAAAATACGCCATAACATCGCGTAGAGCCTATTCCATCTCGGCTCCTCTGCTCTGGAATGCGCTTCCCAGTGAGCTCCGCTCGGCCACCTCCCTTGACCGGTTCAGGAAGGAACTAAAAACCTTCCTGTTCCAAAAAGCTTTCCCCTAATTACTTTCCTTTGTAGCCTCCCTCCCCCCCCCCCCACTGTTATTATTTTTGTTGTTGAACATCCTATGCTAGCTGGATATTGTTATATTGTGATATTGTGAATTGTACTGTGATGTTAATGTATATTTGCTGTTTATCGTGTTTTAGCCTTGCTCTATGGAAAGGCGGGCTATAAATAAATATTTTATTTATTATTATTATTACAGGGCACCGCCATTTTGATGCCCTCATCACATGCTTGGGGTGAGGCACATATGGCCGGTGCAACCTCGGCCAACCCCTAGCACATGACGAGGGTGCCCTATTGGCCCGTCTGGACAGGGTCTAACTGTCTTCTTAAAAACCTGTAAAATTTTAAGGGAGCAGCCTGTTGTGGGAGCAACTGTGGCAGGTGGTCTATTCTTCAGACTGCCTCCTCAGCTTCCCCTGGGCGAAACACCTGAAAATATCATGGAGGACATCATCAAATGTTTTATAGAAATTGTGATAAATGACATCCACAGCATTCCCATCAAACTAGTTAGCTATTTTTTAAAAAAGAAATATCTAGGTTTCTGCCAATGTTGCTCTAGTCACCTTCATATTTCTTTTATCACTGTCAGCTCCTTGCGAAATCTACTCTGTGATTTTTTACTCCACCCTTGAGAACAGTTGTTCAAGAACAATTGTGTTCACCACTGCCCTGGTCATTTCCTCATTCAAGAGGTCAACCAGGGCTTCACCAGAATTGCTTGCCAAGGCAACAGAAAACTCTCCAAAAACATCCAGGAAACCATTTGAATCCATAAGCCTCTTGGGATGGACCATCGTAATCACTCTCAACCCATGCAGAGATTCTAATCCAAGCATGTCTAAACCACACACAGCTCCATGACATCTGTACATAACAATGGACTATAGACATTTCCTCCATGTCCTGACATCATCACCCCCCCAGCACAGAAACAAGGTCCAGATTGGTGCCACCAACATGACTGGGACTTGAAGCAAGCCCATGGCTGTCAGGGGTACAAAGTCCTACCCTTCCTGACAGGGCAGTCTCAGTGTTCTATACTTTGGGGAGACCCCTTTACCTATTCTATTAAACTGGAGTATGCAGAGCAGCAAAGGGCAAGAAGGAACTAGAAGAAACTTGAACATAGCCCATAGCCATTCCTCCTACTCTTCTCAGGTGACATAAACTTCAGAGGAGTTTTGTTCCTCTGCAGCAATAGTTCACTTTGTAGCTAGGCACTCTAGTCTCTATGCTGCACCAACATGCCACTAAGTTGTAGAGAGATAGCCACATGTTACATTTATGCAGGTACAAGAAATTATAATCTGTTCACAAGTGAGGTTTTTCTATACATAACATTCAATAACTACATCGTGGTTCACATGAGACTATTAAGTCGAACGCTTTCAAGGCCACATCCATAGTTTTTATGTTTTTTTTTGGGGGGGGGGTATGTGCCATGTTCTAGAACATACGGAGACTGATGATCATTACTCAAGTATGATTGATTCACAGGTAACAGAAGTTTGTTGTTGTGTGCCTTCAAGTCATTTCTGACTTAGGTTGACCTAAGGCAAGCCTATCATGGGATTTTCTGACAAGTTTCTTCAGAGGGGGATGTCATTGCCACCTTATGTAGCTGAGAGAGTGTGACTTGTCCAAGGTTACCCAGTGGGTTTACATGGACAAGTTGGATTTGAACCCTGGTCTCCAGAGTCATATCCAATGCTCGAAACGACAACACACAAATGTACACATGCTCATAATAGTTTCTGGATTACGTACAGTTCTAATATGCAAATGTCTTGATTGGCAAAGAGTAAAAATAAATTATTTGGGTGTTTCTAAAAAAATTCTTCAAATTTTATGTATTACATTCGGGATTATATAAAATGCTTCTTTTAACTTAAAAACAGTTGAGGTTGCCATAAAAATAGTTTCCAAAATAAGGCTGCGTCTATTCACCTTAGACACATGTGTTCATCTAGCCAACTAAAGCTGTAACCTTGATATGAATTTAACAGGATTCTGAATTTATGGGAATAAACGAATACAGAGACTCTCACTAACATGTACATACATGCAGATAGTATGGGTACATGTACAGGTATAATGGGTGAACAAACACCCTAATACGAGCAAAGAAAGATGTGCACACTCACTAGTCATCCTGAGGGCAGGGAACCGTCTAACTAAAGATTGTAGTACAAGCGCTGTGTAAATTTACAGCGCTTTTAAAATAAAAGATAAATATAATATAATAAATAATAATAATAAAATAATAATCATAATAATAAATATAAAATGGTTATATAGGTTATTTGTTGAAACTGATCTGTGGAACTTTCCTTCTTGGATTTTAAATATGACAGCCTGTTAAGAAAGAAGATGATCTCCCAAATGATTAGTCATCAGCTTTTGCCTTTTAAAAATACAAAAATATGATGCCTATCTGATGGAGATAGAAGATAATAGAAGGAAGGGAGAACAACTGAGAATAACTTTCCAGTCTCCTCAGTCTTCTCTTCATTAACTGGTGGAAGGCAGACTAAACAAGCACAAGTATTGGCAGCTTACCAGTAATTAAATTGAAATAATGGATCTATCCTGGTTACATCCTTTTTGCCACTTCCTATTCAAAAGTAACTGGAAGGGGAATCTTTAGCTATGTGCTGTTAACAACTTACACCAATGATCAGCAATAGGTGAAGGCTGGGCAGGGACAAGACTTAACCATACTGCAATTTCTCTAAGTGTTTTACAGAAATTACAGTAAAACACAGGCATACACACATGCATTTAAGGATTCCTACATCTAACATGGATTTGTCCTTGAGGCAAGCCCCTCTCTGTATTGAATATAACATTACACATCAGGAACACATGGGCAGTTGTAAATGTTTCCTTACAACTAAACAGGAATAAATAGATGAAATAACAGAAATCAGCTAGTTAGCCACCCGTGCATCAATCTACCCTTTACTCAGATTCAGTGTAAAAATAGCCCAGTGCAATTGGCTCCTGTGGCCTTTTTCCCTTTTCCTCATCTGTTTGTAGATTTTCACATGGAGAAGGTACACAGACCTGCCTGGAAGTGATTGGTGCATGGAAGGCCCAAGTGGTTATGGTGGTGTGAGGAAAAAATAAAACAAACAACACCCTGCAAGATCTCAGAGATTCTATTTTCCTTCATGTAAGCCAAGATGAGCCCTGGCATGAAGAAAACAGTTGATCGGGCTATTTTCATTGGATCACAGATTACAAGATGCCATTGTGTAACACAGTGGAGGGTTCTAATCGAGCAGTTAGGAATATAGAAGGGTGTGTGTGTGTGTGTGTGTGTTGTGTGTGCCAAGTCCAGCTGCATTGACTTAAATTCCCAAAGATATGATCTTCCGTAGTCGTGCCAGGGAGTAGGATGTTAGGGAAAACCTGATCTCCCAATAACAGTGTAGATAAATCCAACTTGTCATCATTCTCAGGCTACCCAAGTGCGCTGCATCTGCATTGCAGCAATAATCGGTTTGACACTAACTTACTACTTCCATGAGCAAGCTAGGAAGAGCAACAGGGGGTGAGAGTGAGGGCACGCCTTCCCTCCCTTGCTCTTAGCTTGCTTATTTGAGCTAGCTAAGAAGAACAATGGGGGAGGGAGCATCTCCCCCCCCCCCCCAACTTCCCGTTTGCTTATCTCCCTTACTTGAGCAAGCTAGGAAGAACAGAGGGGAGGATGTGCCTGTCCCCTCATCTCTGTGTAGTCATAGAACAAGGAGTTGGAAGAGACTTCAAGGGCCATCCAATCCAACCCCATTCTGCCATGAGGAACTCACAATCAAATACCCCCCAACAGATGGCACCAGCCTCTGTTTAAAAACCTCCAAAGAAGGAGACTCCACCAACTGTGAGACAACTTATTCCACGTGTCTAACAAGTCGGCAGAGCAGCTAGGAAAGGGTGTGTATAGCATACAAACATGCCAGAGGCCCTAAGATCTTCAGGAGAAGGCTTTCTCTCTGTCCCACCACCATCACAGCTCATTTGATGAGGACACAAGAGAAATCCTTCTAGGTGGCTGTTCTCACCCTCTGGAACCCTCTCATGGGAGGCTGGTTCTCTCCTGCTGGTAAGTAAAAATGTTTTTATTCCAGCAGGCATTTTAAAATCTCCAAAGAATCAGTGAGAGAGTGGCCTTTATATGGGGTAGGTGTTTAGATTAGTGTTTTAACTTTTGTATGTTTTTTAATCTTCGTTTTGTACTGTTTTAACTGGGTTGCTTAATTGTTCTTTTAACTTCTTGTTTTCAGGGATTTTTACTTGTGAGCCACGTGGGGGGCCCCTTTTTTAGGAGAAAGGTGGCATAAAATGATGATAATATTAATATTAATAATAATAAATTCTCCAGTGGTGGTCAAGGTGGCTCCCCCACCCTGCCCTGCACCACTGAGTTCCTGCATGTGAATTCCTGCATGGCAGGGGGGTTGGACTGGATGGCACTTGTGGTGTTTTCCAACTTTATGAGTCTATGACTCTCTGTCATCTCGGGATTAGTGGCCTGTGGCATTGACTGGGGGGAGGGGGGCCTCTTGGCCCCACCCTGGAAGCCCTGACCCCCAATGAGTGATGTCTCCCCAAGTCCAGCAAGAACACAAGTTGAACATGAGTCAACAGGTGGATGCAGCAGCTAAAAAGGCCAATGCAATTTTAGGCTGCATCAGAGAAGCTAGTGTCTAGACCAAGGGAAGTAATATGCACTCGGCCTCATTCTTACTACAAAATAAATTGTTTTTGGAATTGAATTGATAAAGTGATTAGCACCCTATTTGGTCATGATAAAACTTACCGTTTCAATCCACTTGCGGTCACATTCAGCAATGGATTGATTCAACATTGAGTCGCTTCACTGGGGCAACCGTGCCAAGGAACCAAATCAAATAGACAGTGCATTCACACTTGCACTGAATCGATTCCTTTCAAAAGAAATGGGAAGCCCACAGATCTGGAAGGACTGGTTTAAATGGGTTTCATGCTGTGTGCCCCCCTGGGCCAGAATTTGGTGCAAGTGCAAAGAAGGGGCCATTTAAACCTCTCAGTGGCTGCTACCACCCTGTAGAAGTCCCTTCCATGGGAGGCTAACTGGCTGACCTCCCCTCCCTGGTAGCCTTTCATCGTGAGCCAAAACATTTTATTATCCAGCAAGCTTTTCAAAATCATGCAGGCCAGGTTTATTGTTGGTGTGGTGGTGGTTAGAATTATTTTTAACCTTTGTATGTTTTAAATTTAATTTAATTCTAATTAAAATAATAATACTTCTAAAAAGCAGAGTCCTACCTCCAGTCCATCTGCCATGGTCAGGCCTCAGAGGGAGAGATACAGGCCCAGATCCATTGGGCCTAGCCTAGGTTTAAGAAGCAGACCCCTCCCTCCAGTCCACTGCCATGATCCAGGCCTCAGAGTGAGGAGGAACTGTTGGACCTGATCAACTTCCCCCACCACCATTCCCTTCCCTTCTCTTCTTTGTGTATGTCCTTTTAGATTGTAAGCCTGAGGGCAGGGAACCATCTAATTAACTGTTTGTAAGCTGCCTGAGAGCCTTTGTGGCTGAAGAGCGGGGTGGTGGTGGTTTATAATAATAATCCAAATAAATAAACAAACTATAACTATCAATTCCCTGCAAGGGAAAACATTAGTTCGCACAAAAAACAATTCCATCCCTCCG
>NC_056527.1:76284519-76314461 GCF_019175285.1 Sceloporus undulatus | reverse complement strand
CTTTCTGCTCAAGGTAAGACCCTTGCTTCCCTTCCCTTCCCTTCCCTCCTTCTTTCCTTTAGCCAAAACTGGTGCAGGAGGGTTTGAGGAGGGACAGAAGACGACCATCACAATGCGCTCTCTCCCTCTCTCTCCCCTCTCCTGTGTGTGTGTGTAGGGATGTATGTAGGACTGTAGTCCCCTCCTCTGTTTTAGCCTATGCTTCTTTGTGCAGGAAAGGAAGAAGTCCCCCCCCCCGCCCCGAAGTGTATAGGAAAGACCCTCTGCACTGGGGTTGCAAACTCCAAAAAGGCAGCTGGGGCAGCCCCAGGGTTGTTTCTGCGGGAGAAAGCCATTTGTTTTTCTTACAAAATGGGCATGCCTTGGAGGGTGGCATATAGCTGCCCAGTGCGCGCTCTCTCTCTCTCTCTCTCTCTCTCTCGCAACCCTTGTTTCAAGGATTCAATACCATGAAGCCCTATGAGGAAAGGGTTTACTCATAAGGGATGAAAGAAGGCAGTCTTTTTAGGAATTCCCTCCCTTTTCCTCTGTCTTTCCTTGGCTTCCCTGTGCCTTTCTGAAAAGCCTGGCCTCTCCTGCACCCCAAGCACCCTGGCAAAGGCACCTCTTGCATCCCAAGCAGCCCCCAGCTCTGCAGACTCCAGACGGTGCTTCGAGACTTGGAGGGCTGAGTGGATCATTTCAGCACCAAGGACAGACCCTACTGGGGGGATGCACCAGGGACAGATAATATTGGACCCTATGTGAACACTGCCCAGCTCTCCTTCGCTGGTTTAATTAACTCTAAAGGGAGGGGAATGGCTGACATGGGGAAGAAGGAGTAACAGGCTACAGATGATGTGAATATGCATCACTGGAGAAAGGGTACTGTAAATAAAAAATGGGAAGCACATATTGACAATGATGGAAAAGAAACCATTAAAAAAAAAACATCTTACGTGCTTCTAATGTTAAGGCCACTTTTTTCCTCTTCTCCAATACTACAGCTATGAAGCCCCAGGACATGCTCTAGCACAGTCGCATGCCACATTTCTACAGCCCCTCTCAGTATGCCCCTTGTCAACCTGTAAACAGTCGCAGAATTGAAAGGAGCGGATAAACCAAACTGGTGAATCCTTGCCTATTTCTCTGTCTTGTCTCATCACTGTAACAAGTGAAAGGGTCATGATTATTTTGCCTGTCGTTTTAATTGAAATTTCACATGGCTGGTGGAATGGATCACTTTCTTCACTTTCCCTATGTAAATAGAGAGAGCATAAAGGAGACAAGTTATGAAAACTGTCTGGTTGCCGAGACAGATCTTCCTGCGTTCTGAAATACGCCACCGAGATTCATGGCTGGTGTTGTGTGAAACTGGAAGCGGTAGCCATACTGGAGTGCTAGGATTTAACGGAAGAGGCAAAGTATTGCTAGTTTGTGAATCTCCCTGGCTAAAATATGTTGCAAGTTTTTTCTTGGCTTGCCATTGCAAGGGAAAGGAGGAGAGGGGATGACATAAAGAAGTAACCACAAGATAGAGTGAAACATGCACCTTGGGACAAAGAATGACTTTAATCTACTCTTTAGAAAATTCATTTCCCCCAATGAAACAAGCCAAAGGCTCTATTTTAATAAGCTCTAGTGTATTTTATAATTCACAGGCTAGAGTCTTGCGCATAAAATACTATAAATTCTCTGGAATGATTTTCCATCCCAGATTCTGCATTCCTGAGCTAGCGTTCTTATATAGAGCCTTCTAGAGACTGTTGCTATTTTAATTAGTTTCAGCTAATTCCCCCCCAGATTGTTGTGTGTGTGTGTGTGTGTGTGTGTGGTGGGGTATTTCCATTAGTTTTATTGTGGGGAACATCAGTTTACTAGTATGTGCATGCAACTGTGAAAAGAACAGGGGAGAATATAGTGGGGGTGGAACAGGACAAATCAGCGGGGGGAAGCCAAGACCCTAAAGTAAAAGCTGGAGATTAGAAGAGGCATGAAGATGAAAGGAGAGGCAGATGTGAAATAGGGGAAAGAATCAAGGATATCATACCAGGTACACTTACCAGGGAGTAAGTCTCAGCCAACACACTAAGCATGTATATCCAGAAAGCACCTGTGTAAACATATGTTTACTGGTCATTCATCCTCTGTACATTTAATGAAACTGATCCCCCTGTTAAGTGGGTACAACACTGAAATCTTAAGAGAAATGAAGAGGGTGACAGGAAAGAGAAGACATGGAAGAAATGGGGGAATGGAATTCCAATAAGATCTGCTTTTCTTTTGCAGCCAAATTTACGGAATTCCCTCGAAATGTCACCGCAACCGAGGGGCAGAATGTGGAGATGTCCTGTGCATTCCAGAGTGGCTCTGCCTCAGTGTACCTGGAAATCCAATGGTGGTTTCTGCGGGCAGCTGAGGACCAGGAACCTGGAGCTGAGGTGACAGGCACTCAGGTATCAGTTTACAGCCCTTGAAATCCTATGCAAGCCAGCATTCCCAGAAAGGATCTAGAGAACAAGGGTGGGCTTTCCCCCAAACCTACTGATAGCAGTAGAAATCCAGCCACCATTGTGGGATAGAACCTTGAGTCTTTCACCATTTTTATTGAAAAGCCAGTAAATTCATGTGTATGGCTCATGTATCTTTGAACTTAAGAAGCTGCTTTTCATCAATAAGGTATAATGCAGATAAAAAAATATTGGGAATGGCTTCAAATGAATTTGTAACCTTAGCTGTCACTGGAAAACAAACCGTCCCATTAAGACGACTGCCTGCTGTAATTCTTTCATCTCAGGGAATCGCATTACCTCTTCCATTGTTTGTTTCAGAATGATAAATACACAGAGCAGAATTTCTGTTACTAACACAGCATGCATCAATTTACAGCATATGTGATTTCTGGAAACAACACTGACTTTCTTTGACTCGGTTTTATTAATCTTTTCTCACTTTCTTATCTGGCAAGAAAAGATGTCGGTGGTTTCCGATTATGTTTGTTTTTCTTCTTCTCCCAGGGTGGAATTTTTCTCAGTATCTCTGTTGCTTTATTTCCATTCAGCCTTCCCACCCATCCGGCAAAGTTTTTGTGCTATGAATTCCTATGATGTCCAGGCAGCTTCACAATTTATTAAATTTTTTTTAATAGCAACAAAAGTGTATGGAAAGGTCCTCCACTCTTGTAAGATTGTCAGTGATGACCACCATTGAAGAGAATTTGAACTGAGATCAGCTCTTGCTCAGGCAATATAGCACATAGGTTAGCAGAAACAGGAAGGAATGGTTTTCTGCCTATAGATGGCAGGCTCAGCATGTGAGTTCATCTCCAAGGCAGAATCCTGGGATTATAAGCAGCATTTCCATAACAATTTTTTTCTTGGAAGATTCACTGCTATGGCTTCTGCACAAGTTCTTCTTTTACTCTCTGGTTGTTGCATCAACAATGACTACTCCCGATTTGCAAGTCTGTTATATAAAAAATAAGCAGATGAGTATCTGTTTGTGGGGGGGGGGGGGGGAACCGGGTCAGGAATTGGGGGTGTCATATGAATGTGGCACTACTGGTATGCCCTGTCCTCTATGTCTTCCATTTGCAGTACAAAATGTCAAATAGCAGATGTCTGTGCAGAATTCCAATTAAGATTACATGAGGCAAAGGGCTTAGACCACCCAATGCCATGGGCCTGATCTAGGTTCCCTTCCTGCCAGCTACGAAAAAGAGGAGGAGGATCACCATAACCACCAGGGCTAAGCATCTGACACAACATTATATCTAGTTTGACCCCTCTATTCCTTCAGTTAAATTTCTCCAAGGAATGGGCCCCTCGCCTCTGTATATCATTCAGTGGAAAGGATTATAGGGAGCCACATTCACCACAGAAATCCCATGCCAAAAGCCATTTAGATTCATCCTGGAGAGAGCTGAAAGCCAGATAATAATAATTTGTTTTATTTATATACTGCTATTCCAAAGATCATAGCGGCGAACAGCAAGTAAGCTAATTAGCAAGTAAGCTAATTTGCCCCCAACAGTCTGGGTACTCATTTTAGCGACCTCCTCGGAAGGATGCAAGCCTGAGTCGAGCTTGGGCCCTTTTGCTGGTCTTGAACTCACAACCTTGTGGTTTTGAGTGAATGGCTGCAGTACAGGCATGTAACCACTGTGCCACCAGGGCTCCAGATAGTCTGGAGTTCATACAGTAATAGAGATAGGAAGAGGGGGTGCCTACAATCAACTAGCCAAATACATACCTTCCAGAATTTTCTGCAACTTGGGACACGGCATCTATTTAAAATTGGCTATTGGTATCTGCCCTGGATGAACTTCATGTTTCAAGTAGTCATGGGTAAATGTATAAATATGGAGCCAGGTTTCTCCATCTTAGCAAGTTATTCACACAGCCAGTTTCAATGATAGCAAACATGTGATGTTGTTAGTCCCTTCCAGTGTGCTAAGGATTAGATCATTATCCAAATTGCCTTTCATGATGAAATAGAACTCTCTGTGGCAGGAGATTTATGAGAGTGATTCACATATTCAGGGACAATCAAGCCATCATCGTGTTCCTCTCCTCAGATAATTCTCTCCCTCTTTCCCTCCCAGACACATATGACTACTCCTTCCCTCCCTCCATGGAACACCTGAACTTGGCTATAGTCTGTACACAATATTTTTTGACAAGAAGATGTTCTTGAGAATAGATTTTGTCTCTTTGCTTTCTGTAGTGTTTTTACTTCTGTAAACAACAGGATTAGATTTTTCTTTCCTGCTCTGTTGCTGCTATTTTTTCTCTGAAGGCTTTACTGGGAAAGCCTTCCATAGAGGCTAGAAGGGCTGGTGGGAAGTCAAGAAAGTCTTTTGCAGTGGTGGAGCCTACACTTTCTTTTATGTTGTGCCCCCTATTCATCAAGCAATAAATGGGATGAATAGGTACAATTTTGACTAAATGGTATTACCATGCTGGCATCTAATGATTATCTGAAGCCATCATGCTTCCATTAAACAATGAGACTGTTGGGATTAAAAAAACAACAACCACTTAATAAAAGCATGAAAGACCTCCTGCTTTCTCTTAACATTCACCCAACATGCCTCAGGGCACAGTGCAGGATTAGCTGGCTGTGTATGAGCTAATTGGGAGATATATATATATATATATATATATATATATCGTTGTAGAGGTATAGCTATATAGAGGTATAGTTGTATGGGTATTGTTTCTTTTTTCTTTCTGCCAGATTTGCACAGTAAAGTACAGCTGTGCTGAGAATTAGTCAAGTTTCTAAGTGTGTGTGTGTGTAGGGATGTATGTAGGACTGTAGCCCCCTCCTCTGTTTTAGCCTATGCTTCTTTGTTAGCTAGGGATAGGAGAGTCAGACAGCCAAGCCAGTGGCTTCCATGTCAGTGGGGCAGTGATTATACTCCAGGTTTTCCTCTGAAATTTAAAGAAACTATCCTAGGCACAGAATCCATTTTGGGGTATGGTTCAGCACTTTGGAAAGCTTCTTAATGCTTTGACTAAAACCCAGACTGAATTCATCCATCTACTGATATGGAAGCCATTACCAGCCACTGCTAGTCACATTGGCCCCATACAGACATACCAAAATAAAGCTGCTTCGGATCACATTGGAGGTATGCTGTTTAAATGATGCATGCATCCTAAGAGTCCGGAAGCCATAGCAAAGTCACGATCCAGTCCTAAGGACTAGAGCGCAGTTTTGGTGCAGCTTCTGGACTCTTAGGACGCATGCTTCATTTAAACAGCATACCTCCAAAGTGACCCAAAGCAGCTTTATTTTGGCAGTCTGTATGGGGCCAATGGCAATATTTTGCAGGAGGAAAAAAATGTAAAACAAAATAGAAATGTAAGTCAAAATTCTGAGGCACATCAAATGTGATGAAGGGTTTTCAGGACTTCTAGCCAGAGACACAAGACCTAGGCAAGCACAGTCGGACCGCCTTATCCGCAGATTATTTATCCATCAATTCAAGCATCCACAGCTTGAAAATATCTAATAAAAGTATAAATTCTAAATAGCAAGCTTTGATTTTTTATTAAAGTCACCATTTTCCTTTTCCATTATATTTAATGGGGCTTGAGCATCCATGGATTTTGTTATCCATGGGGGGTTCTGGAACCAAACCCCAATGGATAACAAGGGCCCACTGTATTCTCTTTGGGCCAATCCAAAGAGTCATGAAGGTTTGTAGGCAAATGAGTTGACTAAGGAAAGCCTCCCTCAGGTCTTGAAAATGTATGTCCATGGGAAGGCACATAGGAATAGACCAACCTCCAATGTGAAAATAGGTCACTGTTTTCTTAAATTATATGCAGTATTTCATTCCCCAGTAGCTCCTGCATATGAGTATGCAAGGTTAGTGCTGCAGGATGTTGCTTCTGTTTTTGTTAAACATTAATGGAATAAAATATGGTTATGGTCCTACTTTGCCCAACTGGTACATATCTCATCCTTTTATTCCAGATGTAGGCACAACAGTAATTTAATTTGGAGTGGGAGAACTGCATTATTTGGATTTTTTTTTCTTCAATACAAGATAAAATAATTTTATTTTATTTTTTGCTAAAATAAAACTTGGAAAGAAAGACTCTATCCAAACTGTGCCCTTTAAGAGATTTTGGACTACAGCTCCCAGAAGCCTCAGCCATGTTGGCCAATAGTCTGGAATTGTGGGAACTGAAGTCCAATATCCCTTAAAGAGCACAGTTTGGGACCACTGCTCCAGGTTATTGAATGAAAAGTATTCATACACCTTCCTTGTTTCAAAGTTTCCAAGATTTGACAAGCGTGCATATATAGAATGTTAAAAATCACCTTTTGGAGACAACTGTAATGATGCTTTGAGGAGCCGAAAGGACTGTCTGGATTAGTGGATAAAGGATACCCTTTGACTAAAAATATCTTATATTCATGTAAAGAATCACATTTTTACACCTATCCTGTAAGGGTATTGCTGTTTGTAATAGACTACTACACTAGAAGCTGGACAAGTTCATATTCTAAACCAATGAATTATGAACTGCAGCAGCATGACTAAATTAGATTAAAAGCCTAGCTAATTGAGCACTCAAGAGTGACAACCTCGATCAATTAGGAAACTCATAAGCAACATCAGACACCTTCCTGTTGTTTGTCCCAGACCCCTTAAAATCAAGCCATTTGAAAATGGAGATTCCACTTAGCTGTAACTTCTATTAGCTGTTAAAAGGCCTATAGTGCATCCTGACTCAGAAGACAATTTGAGCTAGTGCACAATTAAATTTTGTGATACATAAACCAAAGAAGCAATGGGAAGTGGGACAAACATATATTAGCACCAGAGGACTCTTGGAATGATTTCATTAGAAAACTGTTCAATAAGTATGGGTCCTTCTGTACTGCACAATTAAAGTGCTATTTTCCACTTTAAATGCCATGACTATATTCTATCATATTCTGGGTTTTGTAATTTGGTGGGGCATTAGAGATCTCTGGCTGAGAATACTCAATATCCCTCCCTAAACTGCAAATCCCAGGATTCCACAGAATGTTGTCATTACAGTTAAAGTAGACTTGTACTGCTATAATTCAGTATAGTGTGAAAGCACCTGATCTGTAAGGATAATCAGCTTTTTACTACTGAAAGGAACAACCTAGGTTTTTCAACAACAACCTTGCCCTCATAATGAACTCCATATTGATATGAACCCTCTTGGGCCAAACCATATCTCAGCTGTTTGCAGGTCAGCAGGTATAAGTATATCCTTAGCAAGTGTAGCTGATATTAGGGCTAATAAGAAATTAGACTAAGACCAGATGGTGGCCAAGAGAAATTACAAGTAATCTGAAAAGAAAGAGAGGAAGTACGGTAATTTTTGTAATGGAAGTGTGTTACCTCAAGTATACAAAAACAGCTGTCTGTTCTCCAACAGGTGGAACTATTACCAGAAAGAGATTTGGACAATGATGGAACAAAGATAAGCGTAAGTATGTGTCAAAACATAGACTGCTGCTACAATCTAAATTGCTTTCCACTTGCTGTGCTCCTTTTAATTAACAATCATCCAAAACCCATGAGCAATAAACCTATTAATGGCATCCACTCATGCTGCCTTTGACTTTGAGATAAAATATTGCATTACATGTAGATAAATGGTCTGCAGTTTTCTGAAAGAAACAATCTGTCTCTTAATTGTCTTCTTCTGGGTTCTGCACACCCAAGTGGATGAATGGGCAGTAAAGCTGTGTCTAGCTTTCTCATGAAGTAAAGTTTTGGAGCTCTCTTACTAAGTGAAGCAAAACATTTTCAAAAAAATTAATTTTCCTTAATTGCTCATGGGATTCTATACATCCCTGGGATCTAAAAACAACATTTATACAGGGTGTTGTTAGTCTAGGTGCACTGTAGTATTTCTGTAGGTCTTCTTGATCATCTATCCTGGTCAATGAATTCTTCTTGTAGTACCACAAGAGCTGTGCACACAGGATTTTATCCATCTCACAGTGCACTGGAAGCATGCTCATACAGCATAATTCCTAGCACAGAAAGGGATGTCTCCTGAGCTCACTACATTTCATGGCACATGTATAAAAGTTTCAGTGCCTTTATTTTCCCTGTGTCTTCCTCTCCATAGCTTCTCATGATATGGTCAAAGTATGACTGAGATTAATCATCTTGGCTTCTAGGAAGAGTTCAAGTCTGATTTGCTCTAGGACTCATTTATTTGTCTTTTTAGCAATGCATGATATCTGTAAAATTCTTCTCTAGCACCACATTTTGAATGAGTTGATTTTCTTCCCATCAGCTTTCTTCACCGTCCAGCTTTCACAACCATATATGGAAATGGGAAATATGATGGCATACACAGTCCTAACTTTAGCATTTAATGATATATCTTTTATACTTCAGGATCTTGTCTAGCTCCTTCAAAGCTGCCCTTTGCTGTCCTAGTCTTCTTCTGAAATATAATGACTACAGCCTCCATTTTTGTTAATGACTGAGACAAGGCATGGAAAACTTGTACTGTTTCAATGTCTTCATCATCTACTTTCATTTGTGGTCATTATTATTTTTTTCCCTAATGTTCAACTATAATCCTCTCTTCACATTTTCTTCCTTGATTTTCTCCAGTAATCCTTAGAAGTCTTCACTATTTTTTGCTAAGAGTAAGGTGGCATCTGCATATCTTAGATTGGTGATTCCCAAACTGGGCAGCACTCCCACCCAGGGAGTGTTGGAAAGATCCAAAAGAGCAGTGAGAGGGAAAAGGGGCAGCAGGAGGGAGGTGAGGGGAAAGGGGATGGCAAGGGGGCCCTCAGTCAAATGCACAAGAAGGACAAGGGGTGCATAAAGCTGATAGTAATGATTTTATTATTTTTATTGTACTATTTATTCCTTTTGGATGTTGTTTTTAATTTCATAATTGAGTTTTCTATTGGATCTGTTGATAGTAACAAATGATGGTGGTGATGATTATGATAACTAGGGGGACTATCAGCCTTTAGAACCCTGGTGTGGATGAGGGTTGCATGAAACTTCTTCTTAGGGTCCCTAAAATCATAAGGCAGCCTCACTGATTATTCCATGTGGTGGTGTCTCCTGCTCTTTGCCTGCCCACACAAGCTCACTTCCTTAGCTGGATCTTTCTCTGGTAGAGGTGGCAGCTGGGAAACTCTTGCAAGGCTTGGATGCAGGATGTCACTTCTATAGCTAAGAGTGGCACCATTTGGGGACAGACTGACTAGAGCAAGGTGTTAGAGCACATGGCAATGGAGGACGAGTGGTGGCAAACAGGAACTTTCAAATTTGGGACCCTGCTTAAGCTTTGTGAGATTTGCGGGGACTTACCTGGCAGGTTGGAGCTGATCTGCTGCTCCTGTTTTCTTTCATAGGACAGGCTGAGAGAAGAAATAACAGAAGAAGCAGTGTTTATGTATGTGTGTGTGGTGGGGGAAGAACACTTGAAGCTGTGTGGGGAAGGCATGTCTCTGGTGAAGGAGAGGGAGAAGCAACGGGGGTTGATTCTTGGAAAGAGTCCTTTACCTTGGAGTGGCTTCTGTAGTTAAAATCTCTCTCTTTCCCCATCCACGCCAGTGTCCAGTCCAGGGCATGTTGGCCCTGTAAACTACCTACACACACACTGGCTGTGCCCATCAACAGCCTAATGAAGAAGGATTGAGAGTAGTTCCTTGACAGGGAGAAGCTTCTCCCTTTGTACAGGTCACCTTGGGAGCAGCAACCAAGCAGCTGGAGGAGTGGCATAGGTGAGAGGCTTCTTGGTTGCTGTTCATCCAGCTTGCTCAGTTGCTACTTCCATGGTGACTAAATGCAAAGGGAGCAGTGACCAAGATTGGTTGTTTTGAATTTGTAGTACAACAGTAAGCCTAATATCAAGAAATATGCATGAGGGGCACTAGGTTCATTGCCCAAGACAAAAGAGGGCAGTAGCCAGAAAAAGTTTGGTGACCAATGTCTTAGGTTGTTGCTGTTCCTTCTTCTTATCTTCACTCTCCTTTCTTCTGTGTTTTAACCTACTCTTCATATGTTAATCTCTGTGTAAAAGTTGAACAAATAGGGTGATAGAATGCAGCCTTACCTGACCACCTTGCCAAAAGGAAAACCATTCTGTTTCTTTGTATTCTGTCTGAACAATAGCATCTTCTCCTGAGTACAGATAACATATCGGGGTAAATGTTGTGGCATACCCATTTCTTTAAGAGCAACCCATAGCTTTTCATCAGTCTGTGCTTTAAAGATTATAGCAAAGTCTTTGATTGTGTTGACCAGTGGTTCCTAATCTTTGGTCATTGATTTTCTCCAGTGTTTTGGACTTCAAATCCCAGAAGTCTCAGTCAGCTTGTCCAACACTCAGGAATTCTGGGAGTGGCTGTCCAAAACATCTGGAAGACCAAAGTTTCAGAACCACTGGTCTACACAACCAAAGACTTTGCTGTAATCTATAAAGCACAGGCTGGTTTTTCTTTTTGAAATTGTTTGGTGTGCTCCATTATCCAACATATGTTAACAATATGATCCCTAGTATCTCTTCCTGAACCCAACTTGGACATATGGCATCTCTCATTCCATCTATAGCAAAATACATTATTGCAGAATTTTGAGCATCATTTTGCTTGTATGGGAAATAAATGCAATAGTCCTGTAGTTACTGCAATCCCCTTCTTGAGGACAGGAATGTATAATGAGCATTTCTAGTCTGTGGGACATTTATTTGTTTTCTATATTAGTTGACAGATTTTTGTTAAAACTAGAGTAGATTCTGTCTCTGTAGTTTGAAGCAGTTCTATGCCATCTCTTCCTGGTGATTCATTCCTCTTCTCTGAAGATGCCAGTCATAGATGCTGGTGAAGTTTCAGGAATAAACTCTTAGAGAACATGGCCACATAGCCCAAAAAATCCACAAAAAACTACAGATGCTGGCTATGAAAGTCTTCAACTTCACACTCTGAATACAACTTCCATTTCACTTTATAAAAACGTAGGTTCCTCTTCAAATGGTTCTTCCTTGAATAAATTTGTCACCTATACACAGTTCTTCAGTATATAGTTTCCATTGTCTATTTATTTCCACTTTTTCATGTAATGTGTTCTCCTGCTGGTTATAGAGCATCCCCACTCTTGGTTTAAATTTCTCTTTGATTTCTCAGATCTTGTGGGAGAGTTGTCTTGTTCTTTCTTTTTTGTTGTTAATTCTATTTCTCTACATTGCATATTATATTTCCCTCCAGCAGTACACAAATTCTGAATCTATTTCTGTCTCCTTTTACCATTGCTTTTCATCTGTTCTTGACTGCTTGAAAAGTTTCAGCTGAGGCTTCATTGAGTTTTCTACTTCTTTTTGTCTACAGACAGTATCTTTTTGCATCCCTACCTGACACTGTCCCCGGCTTGAGTCCAGAGTTCTAGGTCAGTTAGGCTTAATAGTGCAAATTTATTTTTTCCAGTATATTTCAGTTCTGCAGGGATGCTCTTCATATTGTGTTTTGGCAAGACGGCTAGTTTAGTGATCTTCTTCAGTTTTACCTTCATTTTTGATATTAGCAGTTCATGATCTGTGCCACAATCTGTTGGTGGTCTTGTTTTTGCAGAGGGAATGGAGTTTCTCCATCTATTTGATTTCTACACTGGCCATTAGATGTCCGTGTATACAGTCATTTCTTTGTTTGCTTGAAAAATATGTCTGTTATGAACAAACTATTGGTCTCACAAAATTCAGTCAGTCATAATCATGCTTCATTTCTGGATCCTAGGCCAAATCTTTTGAAAGCCCAAAACATGAGGGTCAGATGATGTAGATTCTGGCCACATTTGGACATAGAGTTCAGACGATGCATGCCCTGAATGTGGCCAGAACCCACATTGACACCACACCATCCAGGAAGAATCAGGCCAAGAAGGAGCAGATATGATCCACTCCTTCAGGCAGGCTGGTTTAAGACTGCGGTGGCAGCCCAGATTGGGGCCAGGCATGTCCTGTTGCCATGGCCCTGGTGTGATCAGTGCCTAAATCTTTCATAGTGTTCTTTTTCATACTTTTGCAATCCAATATCTAATGATTAACAAGAAGTCCTGTTTGTGTTTGTGTGTGATCAATTTCCTCCTAGTCTCCAGCATAGAATCTTTCCATGTCTTCTTCTGCCTCTGTAGTTCAAGGGTAAACTTGGATTATGGTTATATTTGTGAGGCTTCCCTGAAGTCTTACTGATATTATTTGGTCAGATTTAACATTATATCCTCTGAGTGATTTTGCTGCATTTCTCCTTACTATTAATGCCACCTCATTTCCTCTTAGATTTTCATTTTCTAAGGAAAATACCTTGGAGTTTATCAAGCGGGAGGAATTTCTCTTAAATTCAAATGAAAAGAAAGTGGGGCCAAAACGCATTCACTTAAAGTCACTAGTTTCACGCAATTACATGAATATGCATTGCATTCAAACTGGCTCCCCATTGCCCAAAAATAGCATGCCATTGCCCAGATTTGCATGTAGCAGTCTATCATGCAATAATGTGAACCCCCATGATTGCGTTTGGACTGATTCCCATTGCCCGAATTTGTGTGTAGTGGGTTATCATGCAATAATGTTAAACCCCATGATTGCGTTCAGATTGCCATCGGATTATACTTCCAATTCCCCTTGTCTGATAAACTCCTGTGTTTTACTAAATTTAAATGCCAAATTCCTGTGTACTTTAACTGACCCACAAGTATCTCAATGTTTACTGTTCCAGTCCTTGTTTTACAATGTCAAGCTTCCCCTGATCCTTGTCTCTCACATTTGATATTTTCTAAAATTTGGTGTGCAGCTTCTGACTTTCCTTTCACCTCTGAGCATCCTTTTGGTTTCACTCCAGTTCTGCCATTAGCAGTTGTGCTAGTCATATTTCTCCCCTGCTGTACCCTAGTAGCTTGTTGAGTGCCCTCTGACCTGGGAGTCTCATCTTCTGGCACTATCCCTTGTTTCATTTTGGATTGTCTCATCATAGGGTTTTCATGGTGAAAGACATTCAAAATAGGTTCTCTATGCATGCATCTGCACAGTATTAACAAGTGTTAGCTATGATGCCACTGCCATCTCTGAGACATCTCCTGCTAGTATGCCCTCCCTCACTATTGCTGCTTCCCAGTAGTCATTTGTCACATTTAGACTGGTTCCTCAGACTAAACATCTAAGGAAAAGCCTGTGTGGCCCTACCAGAAGCACTGGATCAGTATAGCCTTTTTCATCACAGAAGGATGCAATCCCACCACCATTAAAAAGTAATGCCATTGGTTGGATGGTAATGCTTATCCCATCAGAATCCACCTGAGAATGGATTTGGAATTTAATGTGTAATTTCTATAATTAAAGCATTTAAATCTGAATGATCATGTATGCAACCAGAGCTTTAAAGTGTTAGTTTTTGTACTACATTCCCAGAATCTGCCAGCCCATATGCCATTAAGATTCTATAGACATCCACCAACACCAATTTTATACAGTATGCCTGCATCTGCACTGCAGAAATAATCCATGTTGACACTACTTTAACAACCTTTTCTCAATACTATGGAATTTTGGGAATTGTAGGCCTGTTACAGACTGCCAAAATAAAGCTGCTTCGGGTCTCTTTGGAGGTATGCTATTTAAATGATGCATGGGTCCTATGAGTCCGGAGGTCGCGCCAAAGCCACACTCCATTCCTAAGCACCGGAGTGAAGCTTTGGTGCAGCTTCTGGATTCTTAGGACCCATGCATCATTTAAACAGCATACCTCCAAAGAGACCCAAAGCAGCTTTATTTTGGCAGTCTGTAACAGGCCGTAGTTTTGTGAGACATTTAGCTTTCTCTGTCAAGAGAGCCACAACAAACTAGAATTCCCAGAATTCCATAGTACTGAACCATGGTAATTAAAGTGGTATCAACATAGATTATTTCTGCAGTGTGACTGCAGCCTAAATTTTGCTAGAATAAAGAGGGGTTTTTTCCCCCTTTCTTGGACTCACACATCAAACTTTCATTAGCCTTAATGGGTTTTTTGCCCCCATGAAAAACTAAACCCTTCAGAATCTTTTCATTTTTTGCTTATTTGTTTTTACAATGTGACATTACAAACATACAAGGGCTGTAATTGCTTTCAATATTATTTCATTACCTGGTGCAATGCAGTTAAAATTACATAGGAACACTATTTTCAAAATTACATGGAACTCTTTAGAAAACATATGGTACAAATGAATAAAGTAAAGAGGTGGAAATATCAGGGTCCGAACATGGGATGAGAATTTTATACCAGATGTTCTTTTAATAGTACAAAGATGCAAAATTTGAGCCATAAAAAGAAATGCAGCCCACTAGCTATGTATTATGGTTTGCCAAGCATTATATTAATCCTTCTCTTCTTAGAATTCCAGGCATGCAAGTTATGTGAAATCCTCCTCTGCAAATTTCACCATACTGGATCCTAAAATCAAAGCTTAGAAAAATTACTTTTTTGGATTACAACTCTTAGACTCACCAGCCAGCATGGCATTTGGCCATGCTAGCTAAGAGGCTCTGGGAGTTGTACTAAAAAGAAAATATATGCAAGCTCTTGCTAAAATAGGTTGCATTTTGGTGCTTTGTGCAAAGAGTAACAGAAATGTGGGCCACTGCCAGAAAAACAAGACAAGAATGTCACCCTTTTCTCAATATTTTTACAGCTGTCATCTGACATACACACCACATTCCCAATATACTCTTATAGTCTCTCATATCCCATTCCCTCTCACACATTCACTGTCATACACAGTATTCTTAATACCCCCCACACACCTTTTTCAAACCCTGCTTCTCAGCTGATCCATGCAGATCAATTGTGTCTCTCTGTGTGTAGGGAATTCATTTCATTGTGTTAGTTTGACTGGGAGAGATAAACCTACCTGCCCTACATACCACAAATGACATAAAGCAGAGGGCATATTTTGGAGCTGAGCTGATTACTGGCTTTTCTGAAAGTTTGGAAGGCTGCATCCACACTATCATGGGTACCATTTGGGGTGATCAGAAGACCTGTCACATCACTTTTGGTTCCTTTTTGGGTTACATGTGGGGAAGTCTTGATCCTTTAGGTTGGTGATCATTTAAACAACTAAGGCTCGTTACAGACCGCCCAAAAGGGGCGGTATTGGGCCGCTGCCGGTTGCAGCGCGGAGGAGCCGCAGCAGCCAAACCGCGCAACTCCTCTGTGCTGCAATAAAGGAGGGCAGAAATCGCACTCCTTCCGGCAACCCGGAAGAGCCGCCGCAAGTGCCATAGCGCGCACTTGCGACGGCTATTCCGGGTTTAGACGTCCGGACGCTACACGTCTGTTACGTCAAGATGGCCGCGCCCGTCTGTATAGAGTGCCGCCATCTTGCTGTACGGAATACGCACGAGGGGCAAGGCACATCCGGAAGCGCCGTCCCTCGTGTGTATTCCTGGCGCAACGACGGCGCCGCTTAGGCCCGTCTGTAAGGCGCCTAAGTCACATGTCATGAAAGCATTCTAAAGTGGATTTTTAGATTAAAAATAGTAGAAATATGGAGGAGATGCTCGGGTCTTAGTGGTATCACTGGGGGTTTCCAGGGCCACCTTGGACCCCACCCATGGCCTCATATGGACCCCATCCATGGCCATGGGTTGCATGATTCTTACACCTGAAAGAAAGAATGGAATTACTCCACAGTTTGGATGACCTAGAGAAAGGTTTCTTTATCCTCAACAAGAAGTACTGTCAGGGATGAAGACTGGGACTTCTTAGCAATCCACCAGAGAAACTGAGAAATCTGTCTTCATTCCCACTCCATGCTATTTTCTATGCAAAATGCTATTTTGTGTGCAAAACAACCAAGCACAAATTTTGTCCAAACTAAGTCCTGAACTGTGAATTCATGCCAGTTCAGGATTCTTCTCACCAGGGTTACTCAACATTCAAAAAACATGTTTTTGACCATTTTAAAATAGGTTTTGAATATCCTTTCCAGCTCTATGCATATCAGATTTCACCACAGCAGATACTGTTGTGGTTATTATGCATTTCAATATATCTAATAATACATCCCTCTTTTCATAAGCAGTTTGAACCTTGGTCACAACTAATTCTACCTGGACTAGGCTTTTGTGATTTAAATGCTCAATGATCCTATACAGCCTTCTAATTAAAAGTAGGTTTAAATGAAGAAGTGTACTAATTTGTGAAGGGAGCTCACAGGTCATATTTTTATTCTTAAAGAACTCATTAAAATTGTAAATTAGAATAAGGGTGTGAATGAAAAGAGAATACTATGAATGCTGTGCTGCCAAAGTTAATCAACATAGATTTTGCTGATTCAAATGCTTTTAAAGAGTGATATTCTCTATACTCATATCTCCACTGAAGAATATATTACAAAGATCTGGTGCAGATCAGAGGCTATGACCCAAACACAGTGCAGAAACAGTCCAGTTTGAGACTGCTTTTGCTACTCCAGCTCAGTGCTAGGGAGCCCTGGGAATTGTAGCTTATTGTGGCATTAGAGCTCTCTGACAGAGAAGGCTAAATGTCTCACAAAGGTACAGTTCCCAGAATTCCTCAGCATTGAGCCAGGGCAGTTAAAGTGGTCTCAGACTGGATTATTTCTGCAGTGTGTTTTGGGCCTATGAATGTGTGTTGTAGATTGGGACATTCATATTTCAGTCATTAGAATGGTAACACTGAATTTATTTCTGGATTCACTTATATAGGAACCATAATTTACTTGAGAGTAGATTAAGACTGGTGGCGGGCCAACAAAAATATTGCTGCTAAAATCCAGTGCTGCCAGAGCTTGTTAGAAATAACTCCTCTTACTCAAAAGCTCTTATGCAAAATTTTCATCGGCTGCCACTATCCAGTCATCAGTAGTTAATTGAAATGACATGCATAATTTTTAATCTTCCTCACCAGCAGTTTTCATCTGCTGTATGTAATCTGCTGCATGGATTGCAGATGTGAAACCAAGGAAAAGTTGAACTTGCCTAGACTTCTGCCTGGACTAAACTGATTTCTGTCATTCCAGCCACCATTTTGACAACATGCATATTATCTTTACTGTCCGTTTGACACTTTTTGCACTTTACAAGACATCCTCTCTCAAAAAACCCACCTCCACTTCTGCAACTTGGACTAATAATAACAGACAAATTTACAAGTTGACGTATGAATTACAAATAATAATAATAATAATAATAATAATAATAATAATAATAATAATAATAATAATTTATTTATACCCCTCTTCAGCTAAAAGGCTATCAGAGCAGCTTATGAATTGTTAATTAGACATTTCCCCGCCCTCAGGCTTACAATCTAAAAAGACAAGACACAAAAAGAGAAGGGAATGGCAGTGGGGAAGGGGGAAAGTCCAGCAGATCTTCTCTCCCTCTGAGCCTCGACCAAGGCAGATGGACTAGAGGAAGGGCCCTTCTTCTTACTATGGCTAGGCCTGATGTAGCTGGCCTGCCCTTCTCTTCCTCTGGATGATGGTGGATGGCTCTTCTTCTTTTCACGCAAGGCCTCATGGACCTGGCCTGCCCTTCTCTCCCTCTGGATGATGGTGGAGGGAGGGAAGGCCTTCTTCTTTCAGGCAAGGCCTGATGGAGCTGGTTTGCCTTTCTCTTCCTCTGGATGATGCTGAATGGAGGGATGGCCTTCTTCTTTCAGGCAAGGCCTGATGGAGCTAGCCTGCCCTTCTCTCCCTATTGTATTATATTGTAAGTAAAGTGCTTTGGTCTTTGAAAAATTGCTTCATAATGTTCTTTCCAGATATAGTTAATGGTCCATAAATTGATCAAATAAATAAGAAATAAAAATTATGTCATATTGTATTATTATATTGTACTATCAACATAATATTACATTGTCAGAATGGCCGGTTTGTTTTGTATATGTTTTAAATATTTATACCCAACTTTTGATTGCATGATACTCAAGTCACTTTAGAACAGGTTGAAATAATGCCTCCACTATTCTATTCCCCACCTCAACCCCAAATAAATTCACATGACAAACCCACACACATACAAACAACCCAGTTGAACATAATTCTGTGGCCAGTGGCTGGGTAACTTGCTTCCTTTAGTAACCTCAAATCCAAGGTCAGCTGCTAGCTGACTCAGAATCTTCTTTCTGGCAGGGGGGAAGGAAACAAACTCTGTCTAGATGGACCTTCTGTAAATACAAATAGTTGGGACATTTGCTGAATGTAATGCCTGATACGTTCTTTCTCAAACTTTTGCAGACAGTGAAAGTACAAGGGAATGACATCTCCCACAAGCTGCAGATCTCAAAAGTCAGGAAAAAGGATGAAGGGTTGTATGAGTGCAGGGTGACCGATGCCAATTATGGAGACCTTCAGGAATACAAAGCCCAGGCCTATCTCAAAGTCAGTGCAAACAGCCACTCCCGACGGATGCAGGCCTTTGAAGCATCCCCTATGTGGCTACAAGATAAGCCTCGCAAGAACATCTCAGCAGCCATCCCTAGTAGCATCCATAATTCTGCCAGCCAGCGTATACGCCCCACCTCAAGCCCTCCAGCAGATGCCAAAATCCCTAAACAAAGCCCACAATCAGGTATGAGAATGTATTTTGAACAGTTGATGGATTTGTGTGTTAATGATCTTGAGACATGTTTTAAATTCAAAGTGAAAGGGGGAAATAATGATGTTACTAGAGAAAGAAAAAATGCTTATCGTGCTCTGTGCTGTTTTACATCCAAAATGGCTTAGGGAAATATGCTAAACACAAGTCCATAGCTTTGGAATACATGGTTCTCTTTACTCTCCAAAACAAAAACAAAAAGCCCCATTGACTTTGCTATGGTAAGCATTTAAAACAAAGGCTTGTTATCCATAAACTGAAATGCACAAACTATGTATGGAAGCCATCACCCATCTTCAGGACTTAATCATTTTCCTGTTTTTAGTGTTTTTGTAAGATTGCAAAAACAAACAAGAGTTATTCCCTGGTATGTATGGCATGATGGACTATGTTGTATGTGGTCTTAGTTTGAAGAACTAGGAAGACAATACATCATTGAGTCCTAAACAACGATTTTCATTGGTAATGTAAGAAAACATTGGAGCCCAAAGTAAGAGGATTTATATCAAAATATGCTAATTTATGTTGCCTGTATTTTCTCCCTGCCCCCTTCTTTTATGGAGAGCTAGATTTTCCTTGTTTCCATTTACAGAATTTTGTTTCTCTCTAAAATCAAGGCTGAACATTTTTTTGTGATCCACTAAATTAGCTGTAAATAGGATAGTGTGTGTGTTGGGGGGATATAACAGCAGACTTGACAACTTATGTCCCATCCAGCCTAATGCAGCCTATCAGTGTAATATTTGACAACCTTTGAGTTTGGGTTTAACAATGTCCTTGTGGGCTACCATACATTGCTGAAGGCTGAATTAGGTTTGGTATGTCACATGTTAGGTTTGCTCCAAATCATTTCCCAGTGACCATGTTATTTATTTTTAGATAACAACTAGATGCATTAGTTGCAGAACATTAGAAGAGAAAAGAGAAAATTGTTTTTGTAAGAATTAAAGAGAGAGAACATTGTCCATGGAAGATTGTTACTGGTACATTTTGAAATGTGTCAGTTTTTGAAGAACACAGATGATTACTCACATCATCTTTGGAAATAATTCTTCTTGTTTTGACTCTGGTAGTCCAGATATTCTGTTGGTTCATTTGCATATAGCTACTTGTATATTATACTACTTTTTGGTGAGGATAATTTTATTATTCTCAAGCTTCTCAAGATTTCTGATTGGGAGTTGAGTTATAGTGAGATGGTGAACTATCATGGATCTGAGTGTGAGTTAGGAATAGTGATGAACTGACCATTAATTTAACCGTCCAATTATAAAGATTGTATGTACAGTGCTGTGCAAATTTACAGCGCTTTATAAATAAAGGTTAATAATAATAATAATAATAATAATAATAGGCCACACTTTCTTAGTCTCTATCCTCCACAACCAATATGGTAATAATATTGAGTTGTCTGACAGGATTGTTAAAAATACCACATCAAGGAAGTGTTTAGAATACTCAAAAAGTACTCTATAATGGCAAGAAATGGTTTACAATTATACAGCACATTTTGAGTATTCCAGCCACTTGGTCTTTTTAACAATCAATGGTTCCATCAATTGGTTACACGTGTGATTATATTTATTTATCCTACAATATTATACTTAACAAATGGTTTTCTACAGTCCCTTCTATGACTTTATATTGTCCCCTTGAAAAATTCCTCCTGTGACCTTATTACTCATTAATTAATAGGGTTTTTTTCAAATTTAAGTCAAGTACTAAGAATTACATTTAATCAATCAATAAATCAATAAAAAGTAATTTCCACTTGGAGGTATCACACAGTGTTAGATGAATAGCAAAGACTGAAATGTTGCCTGTAAACTGTTACCTGTGCAACAACTCAAGTCTGAAGCACTGCAGGAATTTTAAGATAGAATTTGAGAGGCAATCTAGTACCAGGAAGGATTTTAAAAAATACTGTTATGAAAGAATGAGAACAAGATTTTTCCCCCCAATGAATAGGTCAAATCTGCAGGTTCAAAATTATCTTGGTTACTTAAAAAAAAAAAACAGACCAAGTTCAGTTCGTGGAGCTAAAGGTCATGCTTTGGGTATGCTGTTTTCAGTGTGTCTCTCAAAGCTACAACAAGATTTTTGTTGTTGGGATTTTTTTAAAAGAAAAAGAACATAAAATTACATTGCATTAAGAACTGAGAGTGGCAAGTGAAATTAACTCTTCCCTATCCTGCTCTGAACACACTCATTACATGACTGTTTAGCATCACTGAGAGTTGCTGTTGTTGTTTCCACATTGTTATTTGCCTTCTTCCTAAAGATTTTAGCCTTAGTCTGAATCATGCTTATTCTGCTTGCACTTGCTGTTAATAAAAAGCAATCACTGTGGGCTGCATCCACACTATGGAAATAATTCAGTTTGACACACCTTTAACTGCCATGGCTCAATGCTGTGGAATTCTGGGAACTGTAGTTTCTTGTAGGTCCCAGAACTCTCTAACAGAGAAGGCTAACTGTCTCACAAAACTAAAAATTCCAGAATTCCATAGCTTTAAACCATCTCAATTAAAGTGGCATTTAACTGGATTATTTCTGCAGTGCAGATGCAGCCATGGTTTCACTTAAAAATACATTTAAAGTATCATATTGCCAGGCCCTTATTTGAAGACCAGCTATCCAGATGCTGATTTCCTCACCATTGGCTATGATGTCTAGGGGTGATGGAAGCTGCCGGCTAACAACATCTGGTGGGCTTATGACTCCCATCCTTGCTGTGGGTTTCCTTTAACATCCATAGGGAAGCTTAAAAGCTTTCTTGATCCAAGGCTATGTAGCAGATACACTACTGTTATTTATTCATGTATTTATGAAGTGCTCCTACCCACTTTTCTGAGTAGTGAGAAGTTTCAAGGGCAGCATGACAAGATTTCATTTTCTTTGATGGGAAAGCACTGGAGACTTATACTATCTTTGCAATTCTCACTCTGCTTTCAAATATACATGTAGTACAGAGGAAGAAAATTGATACCTATAAACAGCAACTGTCCCTGTGAGAGGTTGGTTTCAGCCAATTTACAACTCTCTCTTCCTTTTCCCAACTGCAAACGGGCAATTTCACTTTCTTACACACACTTACACACAAACACACAAATCGGAAGCTGTAGAGCATGGGTTCCAGACTCCACCTAATAGGCAAATTATCAGGTGAGGCAAAATGAATGCACTGCTTCTCCAAATGAAACTTACGTCTTGCAATGAAAATGTTCTTTATTCCTCTAATTTCTAACATTGCAGAATTCAGTATTAACATTGTTCACAACTGGAACACTTATAGAGAGCCAGTGTGGTGTATTGGTTTTCATGTTGGACTAGGACACTGAGAGACCAGGGTTCAAATCCCTGCTGAACCATACAAACCTACAGGGTAATCTTGGCAAGTCACACTCTCTCAGCCTGAGAGGAAAGCTATAGCAAACCCACTCTGAAAAAATCTGCTAAACCCCATGATAGATTCACCTTAGGGGCTCCATAATTAAAAAAAATAACATGAAGGCACACAACAAGAACACTTGTATTTGCTGTGTTCTCATTCCCTTGGTCACTTTACCTGTCCCTTTCCTTTGCATACCTAAACTGTGTTTCTACCTGCTCAACTGCATTTTACTTGTGGGAGTGCCTTCTTCCTTATAGTCCGCCCCACACACTCAGATCTTCTGGGAGGAACCTATTGCACCAATGAATACCAGGTTGGTGGCTGTCTCCCAGAGGGCCTTCTCATCTGCCATTCTGAAAATATGAAATGACCTGCCAGATGCGATCCATCACATTACCACCTTCAATGCCTTTAAAAAGGCTATAAAGACGGAGCAATTCTGGCAGGCCTTTCCAGACTGAGTGATCCTTCTTTACTCTGGCTCCGATTGCCTTCCCTACCTCAAATTAGCTCTCCTTAATCTGCCTTTTAACTATTTTAATCAATACTTTTATGTGCTAATGTTTTCTTAGCAGGGAGGGACACAGTGGATTATGCTTTACTGATTTTACTTTTATTTTGTATTTTATAGTTTTATGTATTGTTTTATGTATTGTATTGTACTTTGTAACCCACCTTGATCCATAGGGAGAGGGAGGATATAAATAAATAAATATTATTATTATTATTATTATTATTATTATTATTATTATTATTAAGTTACTGCAATGCTATAAATTAGGGGACTGAAAGAAAATTTCTTTTGGGTAGGGACAATTCTAATTGGGGGTCAATGTACCTTGTACACAAAAACCATTAACTTCTATTGTCCTAACCCTGGTCTTTATCAGTGTCAGGAAAAATCACAGATCCAGTCCAAGTAAAAAGAAACTAGACAACCCCAACAGTATATTGCTTTGAAAGATGGGCCCAGGGAAAGGGGCTTATCTCTCAGCAGTGGCAGGTAGCACTCTATGGAGCTGTGGAACTGAAGCTTGGTCATCAGATGATTTTACTAGGGTAACCACAGATGGTCACCAGTGGAAATGCCACCCACCCACCACCAGTTAATACAATCCTGAAAGGTCAAATCTAGACATTTTTAAAAAATTACACAAAGGTACCTCAAAACAAATATAACTCTTAGAGGCCAGTACAAGCTTGTCCCTGCTAACACTAAGCTTTAGAGGATCAATTAAGACACAACAAATATAAGGCATCTCATTCCAGTTGATAGGTAAATAACAGGGAACAGATTGGAACACAGAGAAAAACAATCCTTGCTAATCCTGGCTTGTAAGAACAGCAGTGCTCAACCACATATGGCTGTTGCTGTATGCTTCTGCTACCCTCCACCCCACACCAACTACACATGACATAGGCCAGGAAGCTATTGTGTGAAACCACTTGCAAAATGTAGGGCCCATACAGACAGTCCAAAATAAAGCTTCTTTGGGTTACTTTGGAGGTATGTTGTTTAAATGATGCATGTGTCCTAAGAGGCCAGAAGCCATGCCAAAGCCATGCTCCAGTCCTAAAGATTAAAGCACAGCTTTGGCCGAGCTTCTGGCCTCTTAGGACGCATGCATCATTTAAGCAGCATACTTCCAAAGTGTCCCGAAGCAGCTTTATTTTGGACTGTCTGTACAGGCCCGTAGTCTCCTGTGAGTGGTTTGACAAATCTCCTTGCTCATAGAAAAGAGAAAGTAGTTGCAGCTGTTTAACAGGAGGAAGAAGCATCTTTCTCCAGACCCACCTTTCAATGGAAAACTGGGTTTGAGGGAACTAGTGTTTCTGACCTCTAGCCTCATGACTCTTGTCCTATTTTTCCTGGCTTGGCAAATTTTTTAAGCTATGTCTCCCATAGTCCCATTGGTTTCAGGAACACTTCACCAAGTGCCACTGCATAAAGCATAACTAAACCAGCAGAGCCAAAACATCTCAAGTTTTGTGGCATAAAATCTCCTAGTTTCAGGAACACTTCACCAAACTCTTCAACTTACAGAGTCAGCCATTCATGAAAACTCAGACCTGGACACCTAATCTCCCTTCTCATAGCCTTCTTCATTTTTATATTTCAACTGCCTCCCTGCCTTCTTTACCTCACCACTGCTTTCAGTGCCACTGCATAAATCATAACTAAACAAGCAGAGCCACAAAATCTCAAATTTTGAGTCATAGAATCTCACTTTTGCACATCTCAACAATTGGTGGATGATATCCATTTCTATAGTGCCATCTGTAGGAGTTATGCAGAGCAGTGTAAGCCAAAATTATAGGTCCCTGTTTATGGAAATAATGGGTTAAATGTCAATGAGCATAACAGAAAAATAAAGAAAGGACAATAAATGGAAGGATGTATGGGAAATGGTAGCTGGCATTCTTTTAGTCTCCTGTCAAATTTCCTTTTTGGAATATGAGTATGGATGATCAAGCCAGAACTTTCCATGTAAGATGGGCTAGGGAATAGAAGCAGTTCAAGTTTTGCCCTCTCCCCCAAGTAAAAAATTTAAACTTTAAAACAATGTATGTTCACAAATAGATATACACATGCACACTTTGTCCAGCTGAAGCTTTCTGGTTTCAATGGGATTCATTGACTAGGCAGGGTGGTTTGATATGCATAAATCTGACATATGAATGGTGGTGCATTACATCAGCTCTAGCGTTCTTTTGATTATTTCCAACCTGATGGATGCCAGGTATTACTTTCAGGAAAAAAAATAGTCTAAGATGAGAAGGGGCAAAACAGATCAGCCAAAAGCCCAAGCCACTGTCACGCTGCCCACCTGTCCACATGGCAGGCAGCCTTTGGCATGGCATTAAGATGACTCACACCAAAATGAGTGCTGGAAAGTGCCACCACCTCAAAAAAGGTACCCTTTTTCCAGCTCTTTTAGGGCCGGCAAAGTGCGGTTGCTGTGGGCCTGATCCAGTGCTGAAAGGGGTGGCATCAAGCCACTGTTTCAGGGCCACCTGTTTTGCCTCAGTGTTTGTGCTACTTGCTATAATATAATACTCAGTATTATATTGACCCAGTTGAAGCATTTATGGATGAAGGTGATTCTCTGCATGGTTGAGGCAGGTCTCAAGCAAGATCTTTCCAATATTCTGTCAATGAGCTGAGTGCATGTGATAATCTGAACTTGAAAAATTACACTTGAAAACAAATCCCCATTGAGGTGACTTTGATAATGTTACTTTACTCCAGGAGTGCAAAATGTAAAACCTATGGGCTATATGTGGCCCCCAATGCTATTTTACAGTCCCAGGAATTCCCAGTCTCCTCAAGTTTTGGGGAAAAAATTAAAAAATAACAATGTGTATTACTTCCAACTCTAGGATATTTTGAGGTGTTTTTTCCTTGATTTTTTTAAATTTAAAATGTTGTGAGAGGATGATACAGTCCTTGAAGTCCTACTAGAGAATAATACACCCCCATCCCCTGGCATTTGGGCACCCCTCCATTATTGACTACCTTCATATATATATATTTTTGGGGGGGAGGTAGTTAAAAACTAAGCCTTAATCTCTCTAAATGCTCCAGATAGCATTTTTATTCTAAAGTGAAAAAAGGTAACAAATAAATGTTACTCATTACTTGGAAAGAAATGTGTTGATATTACAAATGATCACATTATTTGCAAAAATAACATTATGTCCTAATTATCCAGTAACACATTACACTGTTTCTTGTAGTATGTTACTTTCATATACTGCTGATGTTTCCTGCCACAGTATCTTTTTATTACTAAAATGGTCACCAAAAGTCATTTAGATTACCTTTCTTGGCTTTAGGAATCATTATCAGAAATTACTAGTTATTCTGGATTTTAGAAGAAAGAAAATGTGAACCTGAGGCAAATTTGGAAGACTCTGCTATCAGAAAATATCCTTGTTAATGTCAAGAGAAATTAAAGGTGTTATAATGAGATTTATTCTTTTCTTTATTTATTCATGCAACAAAGGCAGAACTCTGTCTTGGAAAACATTTGGGCAAATGACAGCAAAATGGAAACTGTGCCAAGGTCAAGTGAAATATAGAGAAAAGCTCACTAAGGGCCCCCACCAAAATGCAGAAAAAGGAAAGCAAACTTAATTTCCTGCTAAGCAGATGCTATTATATAAAGTAGTAACGTGGCTTCATTGACCCTCCTGCAGGTAGCATTCTGCAATTAAATGAACACAGTTTAGAAGTTGATGTTTTACTATTAAGGAATAAACTCTTCTAGAACAGGGCCTCATAGCCCAAAAAAACCATAAAAATTATTTATTTCTCATATCCCAAATTGTGCAGGGCCCACTGCAAAAGACATATGAATGAGTTGATAAGAATTAGAAATGGGAGGGAATCCCCTCCACTATTTTATAAACATTCCTTGAGAATTCTTTGCAGTTTTCTAGATCAACCCTTGTTCTTTCCAAACATTATTTTCATACATGCCTTTAGATTGCTCACTAGATTGCCTTATACCTATACAGCTGCAATTAATTTCCATGGGACCTATACCAGAGAACTTTACAGTTGTGTACTGATTTCTGGGCCATGTTCCTTTCAGACAGATTAGGGCCCTGTCTGGATTGCAGACACACACACACCGTCCTGCCCCCATTCCCACTGTGATGAGTCCAGACAATGCAGTGCCCAAATCTCAGCTCTGGAGACAACTGGCTAGACAATGTCTGACCAGTTTATCACTGAACCTGGTGTATAGTCCCTCCCCCTTGAAACATAGTTTTAAAACTCAACTCACCTTTTGTTTTTGATCTTCCTGGAAGATCCAGAACCATCTATTGCAAGGCAAGGAGGTTGTTTAAAATGTGTCTCTCTGTGCCACCTCAGAGCGAGCAACTCTCAACAGTGGCAACAACAGTAGTGAGCATTACAATGGGGTGCATTTGTGAACAGACTCCTGACATTACAATAGGAATGTTAAGGTGACAAGGGACATCACAGCTGCTTCGGGGGACAGAATACTCTGGCCAGTGCGAACACCACCAGTGACAGCATATACAGTATAATGAGTCTCTCTAAATAGTCTTATAAGTGTAAACTATCAATTATTTACTATGTTCTTGATGATAAGAAGACAAAGTAAAGTCCACAACTAAATATTTTCTATTCAATGAATTTTTAAAAATAATTGAAGTGAGAACATGAAAACTGAGTAGTTTTGTCTCAGCTGTAACAAAATAAAATTTCTGGGACATCTGAGGTCATATTTTAACATGGTTTCATGTTACTTTTCTTGTGTGTATTAACTATCCCGTGAGTCGGCCCTGACTCATGACAACCCTGTAAATGACATATCACCAAGATCCCCTGTCCTCCACTGCTCTGCTTAGGTCTTGTAAATTCAGGCCCATGACTTCCCTGGTTGAGTCTATCCATCTGGCATGCAGTATTCCTCTCTTTCTGCTGCCCTCTATCTTTCCCATCATTGTGGTCTTTTTTTATGATTCATGCTTTCTCATGAAGTGGCCAAAATATGACAGCCTCAGGGAGTATTCAGGCTTGATCTGATCAAAGACCCATTTTCTTGTCTTTTGGGCTGTCCAGGGTATCCTCAACACTCTTCTTTAGCAACATATCCCAAATGACTTGATTTTCTTTCTGCTAGATTTCTTCACTGTCCAGATCCCATGGTAATGGGGAATACAATGTCTTGGATGATTCTGACTTTAGTGTTCTGTTGTATATCTTCATATTTCAGGATCTTGTCTGGTTTTTTCAAGGCTGTTCTTCTCACTCCTAGTCTTCTTATTTCTTGTCTGCAATCTCTGTTCTTATCAATGTTTGATCCAAGGTATGGGAAATCTTTAACTATTTTGATTTCCTCATTGTCTAGGTTGAATTTATGTAGTTCCTCTTTGGTCATTATTTTTGTTCTCTTTATGTGCAGCAGTAGGCCTGCCTTTCCACTTTCTTCCTTGACTTTCCTTAGTAATTGTTTGAAGTCCGTGATGTTTTCCAATAGTAGTATGGTGTCATCAACATATCTTAGATTGTTGGTGTTCCTACCACCTATCTTCACTCTTTTCTTTTATTTATTAGAGTACTTATACCCCATCCTTCAGCCCTAAAGGCTATCAGAGTGGCTTACAATTATTATTTTTAATTAGATGGTTCTGAGCTTTTCTTATTATATCTTCTGCATACAAGATGAACAAGTCGGGTGATAGAGTTCAGCCTTGCCTTTGCCAATTAGGAACCATCCTGTTTTTCCAAGAGTAGATTTCTGTTGGAGAACAGTTTTAACAGTATTCTGTTCTGTTCTAACAGTAGTCTCTTGATCTATGTACCTATTTGTCATGGCCAGCCAAGATCAGCTCTCGGAGGATGAGGAGGAGGATGAGCCTCCTCCAGAGCAAGGGCTGATTGAGGCAACACCAGGTGCTGTTCCTGCCCTGCCAGGTCCCAGCTGTGATCCTCCAACCCCAGAGGAGGAGGTTCAACCAGGTCCTAGTGCCGAAGAGAGACCTTCTATGGTACCACTGCCTAGTGGGGACTCTGGGGACGAAGCTTGCATGCAGGTGCCTTCTTTCAAAGAGAGAAGAGCTGAGAGTGCTTGCAGGCGCAGATCACAGAGAATTGCCGAGAGGCAATTAGCCAACCAGCCTCAGGTGGCACGAGGGAGAGTTTCCCTTACTTAATTGGGAGAGAGACTAATGCTGGTTGCTAGAGTTTATTGCATGATGCATGATCTCCGGCGTGATTGTGCTGCTAGCATAGCTCCTAGTATCTGGATTCTTTGTTACTTGACCGTGGACCGGACTTTGTTATCTCTTGGCTGTTTTGACCGGACTGTTTGACCAATGTTTGTTTTCTTTGGTATCTGACTTCGGCTTGACTCTCGGAACGTTTGGACTTCGGAATTCTGAACTCGGCTTGTTTTCTCAGACTGCTCTCAGACTGATTCTTGCAAGGTCTGCTTTACTTTCACTTCCACTCTGCTAGGCTCGTTATCAGCTACTGTCAAGTGTCTGCTGGCAGCATTCCCGGACACGTTGGCTGTAGTGGGGACTCCCATGTCTTTAAGAGTCTTCCATGAGCTTTCATGATCCATGTAGTCATATCTTTGCTATAGTCTGCAAAGCACATGTTGATTTTATTTTCACATTCCTTGGTGTGCTTCATTAACGTCATATGTTGCAATGTGGTTGTACGCATCTTCCTACTATTGTATATATAGGCTAGATAAGATTTCATAGGATAGATAAGGGCAAGCAGGAAATAAGGGAGGAAATCCACATATATGAAGGAAGACAGAGTAGTAGGGGAAGAGGAAAGATAGCATATAAAGTGAAGATAACTGTTGGAGAAGGATAATGGATAAGAGATCAGAGCCGATGCTTTGGGATGATTTTAGAAGAAGAGCCAGAAAAAACCT
>NC_056527.1:76256216-76284494 GCF_019175285.1 Sceloporus undulatus | reverse complement strand
TGGGAGAGAGACTAATGCTGGTTGCTAGAGTTTATTGCATGATCTCTCGGCGTGATTGCTGCTAGCACTAGCTCCTAGTATCTGGATTCTTTGTTACCTTGACCTTGGACCGGACTTTGTTATCTCTTGGCTGTTTTGACCTTGGACTGTTTGACCAACGTTGTTTCTCGGTATCCTGACTTCGGCTTGACTCTCGGAACGTTTGGACTTCTGGAATTCTGAACTCGGTTTGTTTTCTCGGACTGCTCTCAGACTGATTCCTTGCAAGGTCTGCTTTACTTTCACTTCCACTCTGCTAAGGTTCTGTTATCAGCTACTGTCAAGTGTCTGCTGGCAGCATTCCCGGACACTGTTGGCTGTAGTGGGACTCCCATGTCTTTAAGAGTCTTCCATAGCTTTTCATGATCCATGTAGTCATATCTTTGCTATAGTCTGCAAAGCACATGTTGATTTTATTTTCAAATTCCTTGGTGTGCTTCATTAACCATCATATGTTTGCAATGTGGTCTGTACTGCATCTTCCTACTATTGTATTATATAGGCTAGATAATGATTTCATAGGATAGATAAGGGCAAGCAGGAAATAAGGGAGGAAATCACATAGATGAAGGAAGAAGAGTAGTAGGGGAAGAGGAAAGATAGCAATATAAAGTGAAGAATAACTGTTGGAGAAGGAGAATGGAATAAGAGATCAGAGCCGATGGCTTTGGGGATGATGTTTAGAAAGGAAGAGCGAGGAAAAACCTTTATAGAGAGTGAGAATGGGTCATGTAGGCTTTAGCAAAACATCAAAGAGACTAAGGCCCAAAACAGATGGGCAGACAGGGGCAGCTTCTGGCCGCTCCAGAGACATGACATTTAGATGACATGTCCCCAAAGCACCTGGAAGCATCTAAGGTGGCCCAAAACCAGCCCCAAAAGGAGCATATCTTTTCTGCTCCTTACCACAGTCCATTTGGGACCATGGCAGGAGGTGCCCTTTGGGCCGGATCATGTGTTTGATGCAGTCCCAGGGCGATTGGGTTGGGAGCAGATTCTGGCTATTCCTTCCTGCCTGTCTGTTTTTCCCCTAAGTGGTACTAAGAGAATTGAGAATTGGGCAGTTTTCAGACAAACCCTTTACTGTTTGTGCTTCATTAAATTATATTGAAGAGTGCATCCAAATGGCATTGTTCTTTTCCTGCAGCCCCCATATGCTTTCCCAATATTTTATCTACTTTTATTTTTCTTGATTAAAGAAGGAAAGAGCAGAATATAAGAAAGGGCACTATCAATGCTAATGTGGACAGAAAAATGAAGAATGGAAGCAGGTTGGAACAGTTTTCCATTGGGAAGGTGGATGATCTTTCCAGTCCCATTCTCATGGTGGGTTGAGGGGTTGTACTGAGGAAATGCAATTCAGTCAGAGAAATTCTCTGAGTAACCTTGGGCAAGTCCTGCTGTGTCAGCTTGAGAGGATATTACTTTGTGGATTTCTTATAAGGAATTTCCACTTGAATAGCCATTTAGTATCTTGTAGTTCAATTCTTTTCTTTGAAAAGACCTTTTGTAATCTATCTATCTATCTATCTATCTATCTATCTATCTATCTATCTATCTACCTACCTAATCTATCTAATCTATCTATCCATCCATCCATCCATCCATTCTTGCCCTTTTTAAAAAAGCAACACATGCATTTTGGTCTATTTCTGATCCTCTCTGGGCATAACAACTATTTAATTGCTTCTTTTTTTAATTTTCATAACATGATATTTCAGCTGCAAACACTCAAACCACTGATTTAACGTGGTAGTTTGTTTTGTCCTATGCTTTGCAATTTCATTTTTGATATACAGGCAGGCAGGCAGGCAGAAAGGAAAGTTTGTTACAGAATTCTGATGAAACAGAATTGTGTGACAACTTTAAAATAATAACTACTTGGAAATGCCTAGATGTCTTAGGGAGAAGAACCTGAGCATTACTGCTCTCCTCTGATCAAATACATGGAATTTCCTTCTCTTGAACTTTCTCTGCCTCAGATAACTGCCTTCAAAACAATGGCCTGTTACAAACTGCCAAAATAAAGCTGCTTCGGGTCTCTTTGGAGGTATGCTGTTTAAATGATGCATGCATCCTAAGAATCCGGAAGCTGCACCAAAGCTGCACTCCAGTGCTTAGGAATGGAGTATGGCTTTGGCGTGACCTCCGGACTCTTGAGACCCATGCATCATTTAAATAGCATATCTCCAAAGAGACCCGAAGCCGCTTTATTTTGGCAGTCTGTAACAGGCCAAAAAGAATTAGGCCTCAATCCTGTTGTTAGTCCCAAATTATTTAGACCCATTGACTCAGTGGGATTTACCTATGTGTTCACTCAAAATGGATTTACTCATGGTGTAGTGGCTTTGAGCACTGGGAACCATGGTTTGAATCTCCACATTTAGCCATGACATGGAAACCCATTGGGTGATGTTGGGCATGTCACGCTTTCTCAGCCTTAGAAGAAGGCAATGGCAAGCCTCCTCTGAATAATGAATCTTGCCCATAAAACCCTAGGAGTGGATCATCTTAAGTCAGAGAAGACTTGACGTCACGTAACAAGAAAATAACTGTAATTGGGACTAACCAGCAGGATGCCAGCCATAGTCTTGTAAAAGAGAAAGGGAAAGAAAACCTGGCAGTTTTTGATATTTCCAGATGCTGATGATGTGTCTTTAACTTTAAATGGCTATGTTGCCCAAGGCTGTTCTGCTGTTTCTTGTGTAGTAGAAAATACCACTGGAGAAGGAAATGGACAGAGTAATCTCCCTGCAATAGACCCAGCAGCCAGCTTTGCATTTGTTGCAGAAATAAGAAACTGGAGGTAGAGGAGTTGATGACAGAGAAAACTGCATCTCAAAACAATGAGCAAAGCAAGGAAAGATTAGAGACAGGGGACAATATTTTCTGTAAAGAACTGGAAAGTTCAAGGCCTCTCTGAAGGGCCTGTAAGTATATTAGCAGAAAGAAAATGAATAGGAAAAATCATATTTCCATTAACTGATTAGTATGAATGTACTGAATTGGTGGTCTGTGAGACTGTGAACAGAACACATTGGATCTAGCCATTTTATGCCATCAGAAGGAAACCATGACTATGAGATCTTCTCTCCCTCCCACCTAAAAATGATATTCAATGAAATATGTGCACCAGAAAATAAATGTATTTGGGAATTCCATAGAAATGCATCAGTGGGGACATGTATAAAAATATACAACTCATATATGCATTAATTTCCATTTGAGAAGAAAAGAAAAGGTCTTAAAATTCAACATGATTTAAATACTGGTAGGATTCTAATAAATGCCATGAAAATAAAACTGCCATATTTTGTTATCGATGGAGTTTATCACATGCAATTTTCACGCCGACCCATTTTAACCTGTTCCAGCCCAATTAGTTTTAATCTGTTCCAGCCTGATCCCGTCTCGTACCCGGGTTGGTCTGAAAATTGCATGTGATAAACTCCCCTCTCTTTTCCTCTCCCACAAGCCTATGAACCTTATCACATAGTGAAAATTGAGGAGGGGGGGTTGGGGTTTAAACAACAATTATCCCATGCAAAACACAACATAACAATTAAGATTTTCACACATGTCACTATTAACAATGTCGTGTGAAAATCTTAATTGTGATATCATGTTTTGCATGTGAAAATCACTGTTTAAAACCCTGATTTTGCTCCATTTGCCCCATGTGATAAGGTCCTATCTTCATCTCATTAGTGTACATGAATATAGAAGAACATACACCAAAATAGAAAAACTCTGGAAAATTTATTGCAATTGGAATTGCAGTTAAATCAGGAATGTAATTTAGTTGTTCCAGGAGTGTTCTGTCTGGAAGAAATCTTGGGGGACATTAGAGAGAGAGGGGGAAAAAAACACAAAAGAGAACATTCATTTATAGGGTGAACTCAATCATATTTCTTGGAACTAAATCTAGTTGTTGGTCCCCACTACAACTGATCCAGTGAATCAGTGGTATATATATAACTACTGACTTGTCAAGATCCCCTTGATTAAGTAAACCTACTCTAATTGGGCCTAATGCAATACAATCCCTGTATTGGAACGAGGCAGGTAACAACAAACAAAACCAATAAAGTCAAACATGGCTATCAATAGATAAAAGCATAACAGGATGTATTAGATCCTACTTCCCCAATCTCCCTCCCACCCTAAAATACCATTAAAAACAATTCTCAATAACATGATTAATAAAATAAAATGAGATCAAAGTCTTGTGGGTAAACAAATGGAGAGTGAAAATTCTGAGATCAGTTGGGAAGGCCTGCTGGAAGAGATTCGTTTTTATTGCCTCCTTAAAGGCCTCCAAAGATGTTAGATGGCGGATCTTATCCAGCAGGTCATTCCAGATTTTTGAAGCAGCAACAGAGAACATCCTCTGGGAAGTCATCTTCAGTCTAGTTCTCTCTAACTGCAGTAGGTTCTTCCCAGAGGACCTGAGAGTGCAGGAAGGATTGTATGGGAGGAGGCATTCCCTCAGGTAAGCTGGGCCAAGCCATGCAGGGCTTTATAGGTAATAACCAACACCTTATGCTGTGCCCAGAAGCTAATAGGCAGCCAGTGTAGGGATTTTAAGATAGGTGTAATAGAATCAAATTTGAAACTCCCTGTCACCAATCTGGCTGCCAGATTTTGGACCAATTGCCACTTCTGAACATGGCATAAGGGTTGCCCCATATAGAGCACATTGCAGAAATCGAGATGAGAGGTTACCAGTGAATATACAAACGTTTCTAGGTGTTCAAGTGCATGACAAAATGAACATATAAAACAGATGTTCAGAAATGGATGTTCATGCTGATTTACCCCCATTACTACCAGTCAAGGCATACCGCATATACAAAATGATGATTATTATTTCAGCAACCTTAGCAACTTCTGCCATAAAATTTCACTGGCAAAATCTCTAAGATGACTACAACCTTATAAATAAAGGAGAGCTTATTTAATGGCATATCCTTTGGGATCTATATATGTAGCAGCAGAATTTCTTCTGGAGGCTGTGTATTGAGCAGGAAAAATACTCCCATGTCATTTTAATTGGGCCTTTTCGCTCTCTTGCAAACATTGCATACATTATCCCTATGTGAATATGTGCATAGGGGTGCATAGAAAACCAGGCAGCATGTAAGGACCCTCACCCCCAGTAGCTAAAAGTGCCACTCATTATGTTATTTTTCAAAAATCCCTGAAAACATATTTTCGTTTGCTGTTGTCCCTTTAATGTCCACTTCCTTTTCCCTTCACCTGGAAACGGCTCTGGAATTTGTTTTCCTGAATGTGGGTTTTTTGTTGTGATGGTGGTGGTGACTTAAAAGATTTTAAAATGACATCACAGCACAATGTCTGATATCAGAAATGTTATAAAAATCACATCGTTTTCTACAATAAAATAGACTGAACAGCGGCATTAAAAAATGATGATGATGAGCATGAGGCAAAGAAAATAAAAGAAAACAGCACTATGGCGAGGCTGAAACCACAGGGACAAAATAAGCCCTGACAACAGTGAAGCAGCATGAATGTAAAATACTACTGACAGGTAGTAAAACTCTCTGATGCCTTATTTTGGTAAGGGTCTACTCACCATAACAGGAAAAGAGGGAGTGGGTACAATTAAATGATACTTTAAAAAACCTATTCAGGTCTCTGCCAGTAACATGAAGGTTTTCATAACTATGAATACTTTGTGCTGTTCCTCTGTACCTATAGACCCATTCCTATTTTAATGTTAATAGAGTGAATAGTATTTTTTTTCAAGTTATCTATACAGTGATTTAAAACAATAATATTAGGCAGAAGAAGAGTTGGAAGGACATTTGAAAGTATTAGAAAAATTGTCAAAAAATATTTTGGGCATGTCAAACCTGTTGAAAAGACTTCTGAACTGATGAGAATCTTCACAGTCCAGGACTTATTCTGTTCAAAATTTGCACATGGTTGTTTTGTGTGGGAAACAATATTTTTTGTGCTGGATACAGCTTTGATTGAGGGAAAGATAATATTTCTGCACTAAAATATTATTTTGCATGCAGAAAAACCTATTTTACATGTAGAAAACACTGGGATTGGGCATTTAATCTACACAAACTTTGCACATGGTTGATTTGCACAGTAATATTACTCTGGAAACCCACTGAATGACCTTGGGCAAGTCACACTCACCCATCCTAAGAGGACGGCATTGGCCGCATTCCCACTACATTTTAAACAAGTTTGCAAATCAGTGTGAAGCAGTTCAAATGACCACAGTTCATACTTGAATTGAATCGCTGAAGCGATTTGGAGGGAGGGGCCATAGAATCATAGAATCATAGAGTTGTAAGAGACTGCAAGGGCCATCCAGTCCAACCCCCTGCCATGCTCTAGACCCATTTAACCTACATCTTTTTGATGCTGATTTTTCTGTGTCTTCTTTGATAAATTGATTCTGAACAATGTGAACCAGAAGCAGATTGGTATCCATTTGAAGAATCAAAGTCACAAATCGATTCAGTGTCAGTGTAAATGGGATGCAGATTGGAATTGATTTACTATAATGTGATAAGGGGTCACCGAATGGGGAAGTGGAAATTAACAACCTGTGTCTGCCCATCCTTTGACCCTCCCTCTCTCTCTTTTGACCCAGTGCCATTTTTACTGCTCACACGACCAATGTCTGATGGACAGAGAAAAAATATATTGCTAAAAAGGCTTCAAAATGAACCAATTCATTTGTCAATGTGAACTACAAGTGGGATATTTTGAGAGACTCCTGTATGAAATAATTTAAATTGAATCAATTCATTCATCAGTCATAGAATCATAGAATCACAGAATCATAGAATTGGAAGAGACCGCAAGTGCCATGCACTCCAATCCCCTGCCATGCAGGAACTCTCAATCAAAGCATCCCCGACAGATGGCCATCCAGCCTCTGTTTAAAGACCTCTAAGGAAGGAGACTCTCTACACTCCAAGGGAGTGTGTTCGACTGTCAAACAGCCCTCACTGTCAGGAAGTTCCTCCTAATGTTGAGGTGGAATCTCTTTTCCTATAACTTGCATCCATTGTTCCAGATCCTGTTCTCTGGAGCAGCAGAAAACAAGCTTGCTCCCTCCTCAATATGGCATCCCTTCAAATATTTAAACAGGGCTATTATATTACCTCTTAACCTTCTCTTCTCCAGGCTAAACATCCCCAGCTCCCTAAGTTGTTCCTCATAGGGCATGGTTTCTAGGTTCTTCACCATTTTAGTCACCCTCCTTTGGACACGCTCCAGTTTCTCAACATCCTTTTTAAATTGTGGTGCCCAGAACTGGACACAATATTCCAGGTGGGGCCTGACCAGAGCAGAATAGAATGGCACTCTTACTTCCCTTGATCTAGAAACTATACTTCTAGTGATGCAGCCTAAAATCACATTGGCTTTGTTAGCTGCCGCATTGCACTGTTGACTCATGTTCAGTTTGTGATCTACTTGGATTCCTAGATCCTTTTCACACACAGTTTCATTCAGCCAAGTGCCACCTATCTTATATCTCTGCATTTTATTTTTCTGCCCTGAGTGTAGTACCTTACATTTCTCAGTGTTGAAATACATTTTGTTAGCTTTGGCCCAACTTTCTAATCTGTTCAGGTCATTTTGAATTTTGATCCTGTTCTCTGGGGTATGGGATATGAGCTAGTCCTCTGAATTTGGTGTCATCTGCAAATTTGATAAGTATGCCCCCAATTTTGTCCTCCAAGTCATTGATAAAGATGTTGAATAGCACTGGGTCCTGGACAGAACTGTGGGACCCCACTAGTCACTTCTCTCCAGGATGAAAAGAAGCCAATGCTGAGCACCCTTTGGGTTTGACCAGTCAACCAATTACATATCCATGTAACAATTCCATTGTCTAGCCCACATTTCACTAGTTTGTTTGCAAGAATGTCATGAGGAACCCTCTCAAAAGCCTTACTAAAATATACTATATCCACAGCATTCCCTTCATCTAACAAGCTGGTAATTTTGTATAAAAAAGAGAGATTAGATTTGTCTGGCATGACTTGTTTCTCTTTAACTTGTGTTGACTTTTTGTGCTTATGGCATTGCCTTCTAAACGTTCACAGAGTCTCTGTTTACTGATCTGCTCTAGAATCTTTCCTGGTATAGATGTCAGACTAACTGGACAATAATTGTCGGGATCCTCTTTTTCCCCATTTTTGAATATGGGAACAACGTTTGCCCTCCTCCAGTCTGCTGGCACTTCTCCTGTTCTCCAGGAGTTTTCAAAGATTATTACCAATGGCTCCAATATTACAGTTGCTAGTTCTTTTAATACCCTTGGATGTAGTTCATCAGTTCCTTGAGACTTATATTCATTTAGATTAACCAGGTATTCCTGTACTATCTCTTTGCTTATTTTGTGCTGAATTTCCCCTGTTTTGTCCTCTGCTCCTTTATCCTCAGGTTGAGCATCCTTTGCCTTTTCTGAGAAGACTGGGGCAAAGAAGGTGTTGAGTAATTCTGCCTTTTCTCTGTCCCCTGTTAACATTTTGCCATCTTCTCCATGCAGTGGCCCTACCGTTTCTTCCTCCTTCCTCTTGTTGCAGATATCCCCCCAAAAGCCCTTTTTGTTGTTCTTAACCTCTCTTGCAAGCCTGAGTTCATTCTGTGCTTTAGCTTTTCTGACTTTATCGCTACACATGCTCACTATTTGTTTGAATTCCTCTTTGGTGATTTCTCAATTTTTCCATTTCTTATACATGTTCCATTTAAAACTTAGCTCAGTTGAAAGTTCCTTAGTCATCCATCCTGGTTTCTTGAGACATCTCCCATTTTTCTTTCTCATTGGAACTGTTTTAAATTGTGCCTTCAGTATCTCCTTTTTGAGAAAGTCCCATCCGTCTTGAACTCCCTTCACTTTTAGTATTTCTGACCATGGGATCACCCCCCAGTATTTCTCTAAGTTTACTAAAATCAGCTTTCGTAAAGTCTAGAATGCATGTCTGACTTCTCCTTTCCATTGTATAACAAACTCCAGGAGTGCATGATCACTCCCACCTAAGGATCCCACCACTTGCACTCCATTAACTAGGTCATCCCTGTTGGTTAGGATCAGATCCAAAATAGCTGATCCCCTTGTTGCCACTTCCATCTTTTGGACAATAAAATTCTCTCCAAGGTAAGTGAGTAAGTTGTTAGACCTTGAGGATTTGGCTGAATTTGACTTTCAGCAAATATCAGGATAGTTGAAGTCTCCCATCACTACAACATCTCTCCTTTCTGAGTGTGTGGTCATCTGTTCTAGAAAGGCATCATCCAATACCTCCATCTGACTGGGGGTCTGTAGTAGACTCCTACAATAATATCCCTGTTGTTTCCTTCCCCTTTAATTTTTATCCAGATGCTCTCCACCTATCTTTCAGGATTGATGTCCTGGATGTCTTCACTGGTGTAAATGTCCCTGACATATAATGCTATTCCTCCTCCTTTCCTGTTTGGTCTATTTCTCTTGAAAAGGTTCCAGTTCTGTGTTCCTACATTCCAATCATGAGACTCATTCCACCAGATTTATGCAAGTTTAATAACCACAAGTGGGTTATTATATTTTATTTTCGAGCGAGAGAATGAGATCAGGACAAATGTAGTGTAAATCATGCTCTGCTGCCAAAGCGATCCATTGATTTGCATTGCAAAGTGATTTATTTGTAGGTGGGAATGAGGCCCAAAGGGGAAGGAAACAACAGGGATGTTATTGTAGGAGTCTACTACAGACCCTCCAGTCAGATGGAGGTATTGGATGATGCCTTTCTAGAACAGATGACCACACACTCAGAAAGGAGAGATGTTGTAGTGATGGGTGACAAATTCCCTTTGAATAAGCTTTTCCCATAAAACCATAGGATAGATTTCCAGTAAATCAAAATCAACATGAAGGTAGATAACACAAACAAGATATATTCCCCAGAAAGACGTTGTATCTATTCTCCTTATGTGCAAGAGGCCACTTGCACAAGCGGGGTCTATTATTATTATTATTATTATTATTATTATTATTATTATTACTATCATCATCATCATCATCATCATCACTACTATAGTTAGTGGCACTGAAGAAGTTTCTTTCCCTTACATTTCCCAGCTTCATCCAGCAAAACCACTTTTGAATCAAATTCAATATAGCTAGCAGTGTAGTTTTTAATGAGCACCTGTGAGGTCAATATGAGTGGAGTGATGTAATTGAATAATCCAAATGGGTCATCATATTCAACTCAATTCAAGGGCAATGTGTGGGAAAAGGAGGTCAACTATCATGAGGATGAAAAAGAAAGAAAGAAAATGGTGCTATGGGAGTGACATTGAAGCAATGCAAATCTATTCTCAGTGAGTTCAGAAAAATCACAGAAAATGAAAAGCTTTTCTACCATTCATAGAATAGAACAAATGTGTTCCAGTTTTGTGCTCAAATTATAACCTTATTATCCATGCATACAAAGGACTGTGCTGCTGTACTGTGATGTACTTCATTGGCTTCAATCCCTTGATGGCATGGATTATTATTATTATTATTATTATTATTATTATTTGCTAATGTCTACCACAAAAGAAAGAAACTCAACCAAAACCCTGCTATCAAAACATCTGTCATGGCATCCATACGCCTGTGAATGATTTTTATTCATGTTGTTGAATAAGCCGGGAAGAATTTTAGAAATAATATGCAAGCTGAATTTAAACAGAGTTTTTGAACAGAGACGTAAGTAACCAATCCATCTTTGATGCAGTTAGCCACTGGCTACAGTGCTGTATAACTTTCTCAGCTAAAATAATTAAACTCTACATAATGGAAATCTATAGTGAGAATCTTTTTAAAAAAATACCTCACACATAATTTATGCAAAACAGTTTGCAACCCCCCCCCCCTTGGATTCACATCCTTTAATAACAAGTGAGTTTGGGGAGGGGGGGGGCTAAATAGTTGTTATGTGACTTCAAGTCATTTCTGTCTTACGACAACTGTAAGGCAAATATATAATGGAGTTTTCCTGGTGAAGTTTGTTAAGAAGGGATTTGCCTTTGCCTTTCTTTGAGGCTGAGACAGTATGACTTGCCAAGTTCACCAAATGCTTTCCATAGCCAAGCAAGGATTCTCCAGAGTTGTAGTCCAATGCTTAAACCACTGTTCTCAGTCCAAATAGTACATTAACATTAACATACCAACACCTGTCCAGTCCCACATTTCCAAGTAAATTTCAGTCATGCCTGGAATAATTGCGATTTAACCCTATGATCCCCCCCCCATTTTCCATGTGTGATAAAGTCCAAAGCAGGCGCAAGTTGTGATGATACCATGCTCAGCATTCCCCCATTCAGTTCCACTTAATTGTTTTTTCCCATAGATTGCGGGGAAACATTGAATGTGGTGGTGTATGACATATCTCCTTTTTAAGCTTGACAAGGAGATGGGCAACTATAAATTTTAAGACATTTGTATGTTGGTACAAAGTCGTCACAGAAACTGAATTTCTGTTATTCATGACAATGACTTAAAATTTCAGTTAAACACTTAGAAATACAGTTTTGACATCTAAGGAAAAAGGGCAGGGAATACAAAAATCAATATAAGGGTTTTTAAGTGTGAATTATTTTCAGTCTCTACACTGCAAGAAATTAGAAGACTGAAGGAACATTTCATGGGGAAGGGGCAGAATTCCTAATCCCCACCCCTGCTCATAGTTACACTCCTGTGATGAAAATGACTATGGCACGTTATAGACGGGCCTAAGCGGCGCCGTCGTCGCGCCATGAATACGCGCGAGGGGCGGCGCTTCCGGATGCGCCTTGCCCCTCGTGCGTATTCCGTACGTCAAGATGACGGCGCCCTATACAGATGGGCGTGGCCATCTTGACGTAACGGACGCTGTGCGTCCGGACGTCCAAACCCAGAAGAAACGTCGCAAATGCGCACTTTGGCATTTGCGGCGTCTCTTCCGGGTTGCCAGAAGGAGCGCGATTTGCGCACTCCTTTTTTACAGCGCGGGGGAGTCACGCGGTTTGGCTGCAGTGGCTTCCCCGCGCTGCAACCAGCAGCGGCCCAAGACCGCCCCTGTTGGGCGGTCTGTAACAGGCCCAAGATTCTGCGAAAATGGAGGGCAAGAGGAGTACTGATATCTGAGAAACAGTTGATGGGTAAAACTAATGGGATGTGCTTGTAAGTCAGACCTGAGCAACCGGGTAGTAGGTAGGGGCCAAAATTAAAAGAGGCTGAACCTTGGTCTGCAAATTAGTTTTAATTACATATTAATTGATTAATTATTAATAATAAATATTATTGATATTAATTCTGCCCTCCCCATTCTCTGTCTGACCCTTTCCTCAGGAGAAAGTCAAGCAGCAGAGAAGCTTGAGGGACAAGCATTTGCCCCTCTTTTGCCTCTGCCACCTGGCCTTCTCAGGAGAAAGCCTTGCAGGGTGAGTGTTTGCCCATCCTCCTCAACATGGCTCTTTCCTTAGTAGGAGGCTGAGCAGTAGAAAAGCCCTGAAGTAATTCCACATCCTTGTGGGCCATCCAAAATCCTTTAATGGGCCACATGCGGGCTGTATGTTGTACAGGCCTTCTGTAAGTCAAATTGAGAAAGAGAAATATCATCCTGAAAGAGACAACAGTTTTGCCTCTGAAACATGCAAACTCCCTTCTTAAGATGTTGAATAGACTAAAGAGGTTCTTCTGAAAAAAAGGACAAGGAATTCTGCAGTAGTAAATTGTTATTTTATTTTTTCATTTTCATTGTACATAGATATAGAGCCGTCAAAGATAAGCATTATTAATTCGTTTGCTGGGAATGATCTTGAGCATTGTAATGAGTGGTTTTCTATTCAAAGTTGTTTGCATATTGTAGGTTTACTTTAATCTTCACATGCCATGTGAAATATGGCAATAAGTCTACCACAGCCCAAACTGTCTATGTGTTAGCAAAGAGGTGGCCTGATAATGGCCTCATTCCTGACTCAATATTGATCCACATCTGTAAGAAAGAGGCAGGACACATGTAGTGGTGGCTAGTAAGTCCCATGTCAAGAGAACAGTTAATCTGCTCTGAGTTAATTTAACTTTTAAAGGAGCTATCCAGTGTGTTGAACCTTAAATAGCTCCTTTAGAATTCAGACTAATACCCAGGACAGATTGATTTCCTCACTGGCATGGAAGCCACCAATCACAATGGCTACAGGTTTAGGAAACTAGGCCCACAACTTTATTAAGTTGCAACAGGAAGAATTTGCAATGACTCCCAATGGTAAAGTGATTCAGTAAGGCAGGGATATCATCCTCACCACCTCCCTACAATCCCTGTCTTGAGCAAAAACATTTTCAATTTCCTTCATCCAGTCAGTGGTTTCCTAACTGAGGGAGGTTGACCCAGTTCAGCATGGTCAAACCAGGGACTTTCTCCCTCCCCCCCTTACACACAAAGATTTTAACATCAAATCTAAAAAAACCCCTTTGACACAAAATATGCCTCAAATAGGCTATAGATCAGCAGCCCAATCCTGATCTTTGCATAGTTCCATCTGCAAAGGACTGTTCACCCACGCAGTCTCTGAGTTACAGCCATATGAGAAGGAAAGGAAAGGAAAAGAAAGGAAAGGAAAGGAAAGGAAAGGAAAGGAAAGGAAAGAAAGAAAGATTTAATGGATTTCCCTATACTTCAGATACTTTTTATATTTAATATTTCTGTAATTTCCCTTCCATTATGTATTTTAATGATACCACATTACACAAGCATATTTCTTGTGTACGCAAAGTTCCCTGTACCTTGATACTTCAAAGTCATGCATGTAAATGTTGTTTTTCTTTTTTTTGGGGGGGGGGGGGGAGATAACAGATGATATTTTAATAAGATGCAAGTGGCTCTTAGAGATGGTTGTCTGAAAGATCATGAATGCAGTCCTACACTAAGCTAGGTTGACTACTCCTACTCATTTTACTGGGGCAATTATACTTTTGTTTTGGAAAGTAAATGGATACCTTTCACTAGATACATATGGTGGCCTGCAATGGACTTAAAAGCCTTCCGATCTTTCATTCCCAGGCAGACAGCAAAACCAGTAATCTTATTGGCTCATGTAGACCCAGTGTCAAAGTTACCTTCCTTTGTTTAGAAACATTTTGCAAGTCCCTGAAATCAACACAGGCCATTTGGCCCAAGTCTGCTTGTTTTGGCTGATAGTGGTTCTCTGCATTCTTGGGAATCTGGAGGTGTTTCCAGGTCTTGTTACAAAAGAGCCTTTGACTTTATGTTGGCAGAGGCTGAACCTGGGATCCTCAGCATTCAAGGCAGGTGCTTGAAAAGTGGAGAAATGGGCCCCTCCAAGCATTTCAAATGTTTGTTTGGTAGTTATACAGATAACCACCTCATCAGCATTATGCTTATGAGTAAATATGCTACATTCTGTTGCCTGCTACTCTAACATTTTTAAAACAATTAGTTCTGGCACACACCCCTTGTATTTTACCTAGCTAAACACAGTCCACCTGCCACATGTATTTCCTTAAGAATGGGGCTACATCAACTTTCAGTGCTTGCAGACTACCTGGGATGACAAAAATAATGGTAGGGCTTTCAAGGCCATATCAGTCCACACTTCATCACTCATGTGCTGGGCTCAGTTTGATAGGTCATGAGTTGCACAGTCCTCCCACAACATCTCCTGAATTACTACAGTAAGTATGTTCTAGTTAACAGTGGGATCCTGTCTTATGATGTTATCTTTATAAATGGATTGTGGATTGGTTGGTTGGTTGACTTTACTAACAAATGCTTTGAGGTGGAAGGTGTTTCAATTTGTTCCTTTTGCCATAAGGTAATTGGACTACATTGTTGGGGGAGTCATACAAGACACCAAAGCAAAGCACCTCTGTGGGACTGAAATACTTTGTATGTGTTGTTATTTGCAGTGCATGCCAAGACAATCATGGGCACAAGAGCCAAGCTGGCGAGCTAATTAAGTAAATAAATGTATATGTTTAAACAGCCTTATAAAGGAGCATTGGAAATCTGCAAGATGAGCGAATATCTTATAACTTCTTCCGCAGGTGCGAGGATAGCTACAAGCCATGGACTTTCTGTCCTGCTTCTTGTTTGTGGCTTTGTGAAGGGTGCTTTGCTTTAATCTAAAAAGTGCTGACTTTTTCCAATATCACTTTCTCTTCTTAAAGCAAAGAGCAAATCGCCTGTAAAACCTACGGAGCGGACAGCAAAGTTGACCCTAACTTCCAACTACCACCCTGCACCCAATGTACTCTAATTCTCTACACAAAGGAGCACCTTCTTCAGGACATACACACAAAAAATAAACAAAATATTTAACAAAGTTTCAAAAAGGAGAGAAGAGGCTACCACATAGTTTCTTTATTTCTTACTTTCTTTGGAATGTATCCCTGGTTTTCTCTTTGATGGGAACTGGAATGGTGTGATAGAACATTGTTCAACTTGTCAACAACCTTTTCTCTTCCTTTCCCTCATTTTTGGTTTAATAAAGAGAACTGCTGAAATCCCTTCATTATTCAGAGGTTGGCTACGCATTTTTAGTACTTTCAAAATGGACATTTGTTATTGCACTTGGGGGAAAAAACTACCACTGGAATCAGAAGGAAGAAAAGAGCCTAAACTCTCCCAAACCCAAATCTCTCCTGAAGACCTGTCCAACATGCAGAAGATATACGACTTATCTATGACAATGGATGAAAACACATCTATGTTTTAAAAGTATTTATTTTCTAAATGAGAAATCTATTAAAATAAAATCTATTCAAAGCTGCTTATTGTAGAACAGAACTCAATTTCTGGAAGACATTCAAGACATGTTGAAGCCTCTCCCTGGCATTCTTCTCTCATTTAATTTTTCCCTGTCCCATTATTGTTTTTGGATTTCTTTTCTGTTTGATGGTGGCAAGCAATTGCTGGCCCTGGCCAACCCTTATGGAGCACATGAAGGTTTCTATAAATACATATTTTCTTTGTGTGTGTTCTCTATTTTGCTGTGTTTTCTCTAATTTTGCAACTCCTGTATATGCAAATCTTAAATTCTGTAAATTGCTTACATGTGTGATATAACTTCAGAATAGACATTCTATGGTTCATCCTGCAAGCCAGTTCTGAATATTATCTCAATGTGGTGCCACCAACTCACATCTGTTTCCTTTTGAACAAAGCATTCATTTTAATTTGTAATTCGGTACTATGTGGGATTTTGTAATTCATGCATTCACTTTTCGCTGGTCTGAGCCCTTGCAGATGGCAATGTGACCCTCTGTTTACTCTGTAAAAATGCACATTAAAATTTGTTATGGTCTCCAAGCAGTGGATTATTTGGTTTGTGCATATGTCAGGTTGGAATTATTTCTTGAATGCTCTTTTAATTTATTATGTTTATTGGAGATGAAAACATTTTGACCAGGAAAGTGTAACTATACAATCATTCAGTTGCATGCAAAGAAAAAATTATGCTTTGATTGTTTGGATTTAAGGAAAGACAATTTTCCCTATTAACACAATTCACTCAAAAGTCTTGGATATTGTTCATTGCTTTATGGGGATTCAAATAGAATCATACATTTTGTGTCCCTGATGTGAAAAGAGGCATTTTCTGAATTTGCTATAGGGGTAGAATTTTATTATAGTGATCTTTGGACAGATTTTTTTAAATTGCCAAAGACTTCATATTTCATAGCTAAATGAGAAGCATACCAAATGATGTGCTGGTTATTTTACAATAAATACCCTCCCTTTTTAAAATGTGCCATTTGAACATTTAAGAATGGATAGCAAATGTCTCATAATTAGCATTTATGCACTTGTCAAAATCCAATGGGTAGGTCTGTGTCAGCTTTGTTTATCCTATATCTGACTATCTGAGGATAAAACAGTCATATATAGATTTGCTTTTCCCAAAAGAATGTGGAGGATTCTGTGGTATGCCTTGAAGGTTAATCTGAAATACTTTCTTCAGTGCAAACCAGAGGTGGCTATTACTTGAAGAAACTGAAATCGACACAAGTGCCAGTAATAACAGCCACAGTGTATGCATATAGCATATATTGAACATATCAGAGAAGTTTATAATATAAAAATATTGCAACAAATTAGTTATAAGAACAAACTCCATTCAGATCAATGAAATTATTTTTGAATTTGAAACACTGTAGAAATCTTTTTATGGTAGTCTGAGAGCAAAATCCTGATGAGGATTCAGTTTACTGACTTTGCTGTTGCTAGCTGCCATGTCATTTCCTTCATCTGACATTCCTTCTTCTAGGTGAGAAGCCATCTCCTTAACTATCAATTAAGCTAACCCTGGTCTGTACCAGTCAGCAAGAGGATTACACAGTTGTGGGAGGTCTCTTATTTTTGATCCCAGGAGAATCATTTGGGCCTTTGAGGAAAGGGGTGTTCGGGAATGAGAATGAGAAATGGACAACTATTTGAAAGCCTTAGTTTGGGAGTTGCCTGCCTGCTTGATCTAATCCAGAGTGTTTTAGTGTTACACACTGGCAGCGCAGGTGGTAGGGAGAGAGGGAGAAAAGAAAATGTATGCTGCAATGCTGAAAATATATGCACTATTTCCTGTCTTCTGAAATCTCTCCAGTTACCATGAAGAGGGAACACTTTTAAGTGTAATGCATAACATCTCTCTTGGATGTTAGAAGTTCTTAGGGGCTCAACCCAGCCAGGTCTATGTCCCTTTCCTTTCTCTTTATTTTCTCATTCTTTATACCATCTGATACCCTTAACATTTCATAGTCCTGGATCTTGCAGCTACTTCAGGCCAGTTTTAATTCTCTTTTCTTTTCCATTCATTCATTCATTCATTCATTTCACACACTAATACCCTATGATATTCCTGCGGTTTTTCAGGAATTCAGAAACTACTACTCATTGTTGGGTGACTGTTTCACTCTTAAACTGACAGGCATGGGATACACCAAGCTTAGTATTTGATGTCATGATAAAAAGATATGCAAAATATTTAAGAATAGGCATGTACATTTGATAACAATATAGCAGCCCCTTCTTTCTAATTTTATATTTCTTGCCTTTAGTCTGAAAAAGTCCACGTGCTGAAAAATAAAGTGCGCAATACACTCAATGCAGGCAGAGATAAACCCAGAAATGTTCTCACAGGGATTCAGCTTCCATGCTGAAATTGCATGGAAATTTTTGCATTGATTACCCAGATGAAGGGAGTGGTTACATATTTTCATCTCAAGTCAAATTCTGAGGCAAAGTCTTCTGATGAAAGGAAGCCTCTGAAGAATTTCAGGAGAAACTGGTGAAATTTCCTAGTGGGACAGTCCACTGAGTTTCCATGTAGAATTATTCGCTGCCGTAGCTGATTTCTCTTCACTTCTTGCCTTTGACCAGAGGTAAGTGTCAGCATAAATACCTGACTCACCCATGAATGTGTTGGATTGTGTCATGAGAGAGAGGAAAATTGCAACTTTCTATTTTGTGTTTCATGCATACATAACACACACACACAACTATAAGAAACTGTCTAGACGCAGATTTTCTATGCTGAATCAGTAGAGGAACTTTTACTGACTTTTATGCATACTAAAACTTGCCATTTGTATCCAGGTAATTTAAGGACCAAACTAGAAGTCACATTAATTGTGAAAAAAAATTAATTTATAATTGTAGTCACATGAAAGCCTGATACAACTTAGGACTATTGGTAAAGTTTAACTCCTTCTCATCCTGCCATTGTTCTATCAAAACTTTTCACCTCTCCAAAACTGATAACTTGAATTTCAGAGGAAGCCTCCATTAGATCCACTGTAGACTAGCTCGAAATTTAAGTAACAACTTCAGAGAAGGCATTTGTGTTGGCGTCTAGCAGGGAGAAAAAGTATTAAAATTTTCTCCTACAAGTCCACTACAGCCCCAAGTCTGTTCAGGACTCCCCAGAGCTGCTGCAGACCAGAAATGAGGCCTTCCCCTTGCAACACAGTAAAGGGTGCAGGTTTTAAGGAAGAAGCTGGTGAGGCAAAGGAAAAGACCCATGGACCAGATATACTGTTGTGGTTCAAAGGGTTCCCATGTCTGTTATAGAGTGTGTTACTTTCTTGCAGAATCTGCAATATTCCACACAAGGCCTTGTTTCTATAGCTGGATACCATAAATTACAGTGACCTTGTGGGGAAGCCCAAGAATAATGTGAATCTCGGCTCCAGTAATAATCTGTCTAAGTAAACACCGTAGCATCACTTGGATTGGTCACTCAGAGTGATAACTCATGATGTCAACCTCCTGCATTGATCTCCCATACCATGCCATACAGAATCCTTCGTAATGTTTTTTGTACTGACATTACACACACATTGTAATACTCATATATCAATGAATGGAATGGGAATAGTTGTGACATAAGTAACGAGAAAAATTAAAATTATACATGACAATGTCATGCACACAGTCTAAATATATTTGCATGCACATAGTTTCATCTGGCTAAAGTGAAAATTTAGTAAGATGTGATGGTTTAAAACAGGGGTAGGCAACCCTTTTGAGCCGGGGGCCGGGTAGCTGTCCCTCAGACAACTGGGGGGCCGAAGCCAAAAAAATAAATAATTTTTAAAAAATTAAATAAATAAATAAACCGGGACAAATGTAGGACAAAATTTTCAAATGGAGGGCACTTTATAAATAAAAAAGGGAGGACACGTGAAAAAAGTTGCTGATTTTTAAAAAAATGTTAAGATAAATGCATGTTTCTGAGGCTTCTATAGACAATCGCCCCCCCAAAGGCCCCGGCGGCAATCAGCGGCAGGACCACGCTGGGGCCAGTCCCAAGGCCTCGACAGGCCGCATCCAGCCCGTGGGCCACAGGTTGCCTACCCCTGGTTTAAAAGAAAATTTATAAAGAATTATATATATTAAAAATTAAATTTTAAAATTTTAAATGGACAGACAGGCAGACAGGCAAATAGACAGATAGATATAAACAATAACTGGGGCCTCTCCTTTCTCCTTCCACTGGCCTCACCCCCCTCACACCATCTCAGTGTGTTAAAGGTATACAGGCAAGCACCACACCCCGTTTCTGCCCAAAGGCAGATGTTTGGGGAGCAGTGATGTTATCCCCCTTAGAGTGTTATGTGGTGCAGCCTGCCCTCCTACCGTAGTGATGACTCCGGATAAACATATGAGTTAAGCACTTGTTCTAGCTTAGAAATGGGAAAAGGAGATCAGGGCTCTCACATGACCCAGTTATAGCACCATGATTCCATACCTGCATCCTATGGAATTCTGGACTTTGTAGGTGAAGCAGTAGAGTTCTCTGGCTGAGAGTTCTAAGTACCCCTCCCCATATTGCATAAAATGGAACCATCACAGTTAAAAGGTGTTAAGAGCAAGGCATTTTGGGGGGTGGAGAGAGCTCTTCCAGGCACTAACTCTCTGCAGAATCTTACAGGATGAAGGTTTTTAAAATGGACAATTAACCAAAATGACTCCAAATGAAAATGAAGTAGAAGTACAAGCAAATACATTTATTTGTTTATTTATTTAAGAGACAGAAAAACAGAACAGCAGAAACCAACAGAACAGCAAGCTGTTTTTCAAAGTAAAAAATACAGGAGGAGCATGGAAGTGAAAAACACTTCCCTTAACCAATCTAACGGGTCCTGAGCTAAGCTTAAACTGCTAAAGGCTATAAAACACATACACAAACACATGAATTTTCTCACCCTCTGATGAGGGACACGGGCCTCAGAGAGAGGGGGAAGCTGGTCTAAGGAGTTTATCACACTAGCAAGATCCCACGGGAAAATGGAAGTTAAACATGGCATAATACGAAGATAGCCAGGAAATGCCCCAAGTTTATCACATGATGTCACAGTTAATATGAAATAATGCAAAGTTACTCCAAACGTAAAGTGGAGGAAACCACCAGCTTTTTTAATTTGGAACAAACCAAATTTTAAAAGCTGTTAATTTCACCTGCTTTGCGTTCAGATTAACTTCACGTTATTTCATTTTAGCAGCAATTACTGTGATAAACTTTCTGAATTTGCAAGTCCTGTTTAAATTCAAATTTAACTTAACTCTCATTTAAGGCCGGTTTTCCCACTAGTGTGATAAACTGCTAAGAGAAAGAAGCAGGTCTAAGATAAAGGAGCACATCAAACTGAGAGAGATTATGCCTGTGTGTCTGTCTTTTAAATATCTTTCTAATTTGGAGGCTGGTCTAAGAGTGACATGAACAACAACAACATGTCCTTGCAAAAAATCAGAGGTGAACGTCAGGTTCTAATAATATCTCTTAAGTGGTTTGACCAGTGGAGAGAATGGTTTGTGTACACCAGACAAATCCAATCAAACATAGATATTTACCCTCTTTGAAATCCAGATAGGTTTCTCAGCTTCTCCAAAGGCTGCAGGATACCTCAAAATGGGAGGTGTACCAGTCTGAGCCAGTTCAGAAGTCTCCATTCTGTGGAGGCAAACAAGACAATTTTTTCTCAATCAGTGCTTGTTTGCTGATTGCACTAAATCAATTAAATCATTTCCATGTCAGGAGGAAGGAAGAGTTTGGAGTTCAACTTCCAGTCTGCAGTTTAAAGTAAGGCTTGGATTTTTCCAAGGGTTCAGTCCACCATCAGCCCTAGCTTGTCTAGTATGCTTTCTTAACAATTTGTGTAGATTCTGTTAAGAGCTTTCTAGTCTTATGAATCAAAGTCTAATATTCACATTTACTGAGCATAGAATGTAACAATGAGTTACATAGTGCTATAACTGTGCGGTGTGGAAAGGCCCCAGGACAATTGCTGGTTCACAACTCAGTTTTCCAATTAAACAGTTCAGGTATAGAAAAGAAATTATGAAGTCAGCAAGATTATGCAAGGGACATACTGTGTTGCCTACACAGTGCTATATTTACACTGTAAGCCTGCTGGATTGAAGTGATGTCTGTGTGCTTGCTGCAGTAGCTGGTGGCTCTCATGGAACAATTTTGTTCCCTTGATGTAGACATATAGTACTATCTCTGTATCCATGGGGGTTACTTCCAAGACTCTGCATGGGTACCTGAAACTGCAGATAATAAGGAACCTTATTATTTTCAATTACAGGAATGACTTTCAGCCCAAGCCTACCATAAAATTACACTGGCATTTCTAGGTCTGATATCCTTTCAGACATCAGTAAGTGAAACTATGGATACTGAATTTACTTATAAGGGGATCATACTATAGTTGATCTGAAGGAAAGGCTGAGAAGGAGGTTGAGAAGGGCAGAAGGGCTTTTGGACAAGGCCATCAAACAGAGAAGGGCACAGAGGGTTGGTGGGGCTTAGGCACAAAACAGCAGCTATTCACAACTTATCATTCATACACATGCACACAGGTATTGGGCAGAAGGGTGGGTGGTACAACAGTAGAATCCCTAATCTGTTCCAGCACTCTGGAAACAGACACAGACACTTACACAGACAAAAACATTCCTGATTGAAAATTAAGTGTCTTTGTTTTATTTATACTGTAATCATTAGAATCCTATACTAGGAATAGGCAGCCTCCAGATTGAATCCATATGACCACAATGCTTACTTCGGCATTAGTTGTAGGTATAAGAGAAAACAGAAAACCCATGGTTGCTATCTTTGCCATAAAGTCATTGAATAATACAGTGAATCCCAGGTTGGTGAATGGATGAGCATCCCACACTGGCATGTATCAAGGACACCTGGTTAAATGTGGCTGGTGTGTGTGTGTATTTTTTCTTAGCTTTGTCCAGCAACAGGCATGACCTGGGGGGCAGGAAGGTGGAGTTGCTGTAGTATATAGAGATTCCATCCCCTTGACCAGATGCCATATCCCATAGTGGCATAGGACTTCATGACTGCCATGACAATCTTGGGTCTGTCTCAGGTCCTGCTCTTGCTGCTGGGAACAGTTTGGACTTCTGTGCTGGATGGAGAAAAGGTGATCTGATGGTGGAGGAACTGTCTATAGTTCTGTTGTCATGGACAGATCACTGCTGGATGAGGTTTAGACTTGTTGGGTCTCAACCAGTGCAGAGGTGGGAGACTTATTAAGAGGGTTCACTCCAAGAGTGAATGGATTTCTGATAGCTCTTGTGGGAATTTAATGCTACCTTGGGAGGTGATTCTGTCAAAGGCTTCAAAGGATGGGGAAATAGGCAGGAAGTGGACATGATTTTTGAGCATCCCATCACATGGAGTGAAGTCAAACTTCCCCCTTAGTTTTCCAAGGAGCTGATGGCAATGAAACAAGTGAGAAGGCTAGAGTGAAGTTGGCAGAAAACTCAGAGTGGGTCTGATTAAACACAAGCTAGAGCATATCTGAGGGCCTACTCTATGATAATACAGGTAGCAAAGGCAAATTCCTTCTCTATACCTATAGGGTCTGCAAGTAGTCAGGCAGCAGAGCTGTTTTGAGTAGTCAGGGGTCTTTTACACACAGGCCCAAGAGAGAAAAATCCAGATTACTCAACAGCCCACTGTGAACAACTGCCTGAAACTTTGCAGATAAAATCACTCAGATCTATTCTGGTTTGGATGCTGTAACAGATATAGATCCAATGGATGTAACTTTGGTCCATGATTATCCAGTGATGATCAATAGTTTTCAATTTGTGTGACCTGATGATGTAGGCAGGGTTCTTGGTGAAATGATAGCCATGGCTTGTATGTTGCATCCTTACTTTCCCTAGTTTATTAAAATCCAGAGGAGGGTTGGCTGAGTGGACAGAAAGAATAGTCAATTCCTTGATAAAACAAGGCAGATTTCCAGTGTGCCTGAAGGAAGCAGATATAAAACCATTACTTTAAAAAGCCCTTCTTGCCCATCTGAAGACCATGGATAAAGAGCAATGAAAGTCAGGTAATGAAATTTCAACTCAGTTTATTTCCTTTTGCCCTGGTCCTCAGATAGGTAAGAAGGGGGGTAGCTTTTGCCTGCCCGGAAATCCCTCCATGCCATCTTAACTGACAACAGAGTAACATCTGAGACAGAATATAGGTCTATGATGCTAACAGCTTCACTTCTTTTTTTCCTGTATAATGAGGGATTAAGACAACACAAGCACCTTGAATTCAGACAGAAAACAAGCTGGTGCCCAGTACATTATTATATGGTTTGTATAAGATACTCCAGTCAGCAAGCTAGCTCTTCTATTTGCACCCGTGGTGTCTTCCAAAGGCAGCACTAATTGTGTACACTAATTGTGAAGATACCAGGATGTAAACTACTTTGACAGGTTATATGTATTTATGGGGCTGAACAGACTGCCCCTAAGAGGTAACTCTGTGCCGCCCCTGGAAGCACTGGGTTGGGGACGTGGCAACCGCATGCCATGCCCTCAACCCAGCAGTTTCACGAAACAAAAGTGGTTTCTTTTTTGTGCCATGGAAAAGGCACACTATCAAGGATCTTCCATGGCTCTTTTCAGTGCAGCACATGTAAACACTGTGTCAAAGATGTGGTGTGACACCTCCCACCATGCGGTGGGGAGTGAGATATCAGGCTGCCATGGGAGTGGAGTCGGGGCATGCAGCGTACAGTTGCCACACCCCCATTCTGCCCCCATGCCAGCGTTTATTGCCACTCTGTTTAGGCCCTATGACAGTCTTATGGTGATAGTCAGTCAATACTGGCATGAGGCACTTTGAGCCACAGAATACATCTGGGCCTCCAATGACAGACATGCATCCAGGAATGTTCCCAAGCTATGCAGATGATCTTTGAGGGGGAGTGTAGTTCCATCCAGGTAAGTCATATACACAATTTCCAGACATAGCAGCCATCAATTCACAGAGCTTCCATCTTATCATGATTGAGTTTCTTGGTCATCATGCAGCCCCTCAGAAATACCAATCACTGGTCTAGCACCTATACTGTTTCAGCTGATTCTGATGGCAAGGAGAATTAGAACCAAGTATCCACAGCATACTGTAGTCATGTGTGAGTTCAAATAGCCATCTTGTAATGTTTGCAGTACATAAGAAAAGGTGACAGTTCAGCAACCGACCACTGATTGTACAGTCCGTCCTCGCCTTACGTGGGGGATCCGTTCCGGATCCCTCCGCGTAAGGCGAATTCCGCCTATGCTCGAGCCCCATTGGAAACAATGGGGCTCGTGCGCAGCGGTGCGGTGGCGCGGGCACACGCGGGGCACAACGGGCGTGCGCACCCATTCAATTGAATGGGATGCACAGCCCCTTCTTCCCCGCGTGCACGCCGCGGCTTGAGCGCGTATGCTCAAGGCCGCGTATGGCGGGCCCGCGTATGGTGAGGTTCCACTGTACCACATTTCTTTCAACTGGCTTGATAGTGGTAGAAAAAAGCATAGTCCACACTTTAAAAAAAAATAGGAGAGATTTCTGATGTTGGCCTGGGGATTCAGCACAGAACAAATGTGAGACTCTTGTCTCAAGATGTGCAGCAGCCACTGGGAGGTGGGGGTGGATGGACCACACCAGGTGACACCCTAATGAGGGTGACACCATTGTGCCTCAAACATCTGTCTTTGGGCAGAAATGGGTTGTGGTGTTTGCTTGAGTCCCTTTAAAATGCTGAAGAGATGGGGTGAGTGGGGTGAGGCTTAATGGGAGGAGAAAGCAGAGGCCCCAGTTTTTAAATTTTAAATTAATTAAAAAAACATTTTCTTTAAAATATCACATTTTACCAAATTTTCACTTCAACCACATGAAACTATGTATATGTAAATGTATTTTGGCTGTGCATATAATATTGTAATTTAAAGGTATAATTTTCATTTTGCTAGTTGGTTATGTCACAACTATTGCCATTACATTCAGTAATATACAGGAATTACGATAAATGAGTAACAGTACAAAAAAAATATTAAGGATTCTGTATGGTGTTTGTTGGGGGTGAGGGTGGCACCATGAGTTACCACACTGAGTGACACCAACCCTAGTGATGCATGGCTGCTACCATGCATACAGTGAAGCTCTGTCCTACTATTCAGAAACTGTATGCAGTTTTGCCTAAAATACACTTTAGTATGCATTTGTCCTTGGCATGAAGATTTGGTGTACATTTTTGAAGTACAAACTGTTTCACAAATCTAGAAAGGTGCACAACTTAGATTCCCTTCCATATGTTAATCAAGGAAATGGAAAATGAATTGGCTTGCTTAAAATTACAATCTGAATAAAATTCTCAAATCTTCTTTATGAATTGTACTGATCCCCATGTCTGAAAATGCTCCCAATTTCCCAATAATTGAGGGAGTCATTGAGGACTAAAATCATGATGAGTCCATATTCAGATTAGGCAGTGTAACTATTTTCAAGGCTGGGCTTTTTCCTTCAGACATATAGAAGAAAAAAGTTGGTTTAGAGTTATGGTTGAACACATGTAAAAGTTGACATAGGCAGGGTACAGACCGCCAAAAAGAGGCGCCTCCTTGGCACCTCTCTTTCCTGTGCAGGAGCGCCACAGCATACAAATTGTGTGGCGTTGCTGCACAGGAAAAAAGGAGCCCAAAAATACAGCTCCTTTTTCCGGTGCCGCAAAGTGCCAGAGACGGCGTGGTTACAGCGCAGCTGTGCAGCCCTGTTTGGAAGCTATGCAGCTGCACCGTAACTGTCACGCGCTGCATCTGGCAGGTGCGCTGCAACTGTGGTGCCCTTGTCATGTGCGAGGGCTGCCGGGTGTGTGGCCGTTCCGCCCACCAGGCACCCCTTGCATGTGATGAGGGCACCTCAAAGGCCCATCTGTTCTAGGCCCATAGATCAGAAATACACTGCTCCATCCATCTAAACCTGAGCTGCACAACTGACACATCAAGCTATGATGTGGTCAGAAGGTGTCATGTAATGATAACATCCTCACATATTATGTTATTTATGTAGATACATTCACATATTAGTTCACATACATGATTGCTAGCCAAAGAAGTGGAGTCTGGTACATGAAAGTTATGAATGTTAATCTTTAAGATAACAAAGGGATTGGTTAATGTGCAGCTATAGGAAATAAAATGATGCAAAAATTCCATTGGAATGGAATGAGCTAACATGGTTGTCTGTAATGAACTAGCATGGTTTTCTGTATGGATAGATATAACATAAAAATACTAATTGTGACCTACATAATTATTAAATTGTGTGAAGCCTGGTTCCTGTTCTTTCCAAGTAGAACTCCTTTGTCAAATGCAATTGAGGAAATATTTCTACTTGACCATGTTTTCTATAAAGGTCAGCTGTTGTTTGCAGTGAAAAACATGATGATCAAGGGAGAAGATCAATGTACACATTTCAAAGGTTACTCTATCAGGATTATTTTAGCCAAACAATGCTAAACATGCAATAAATTGTTTAACATGAAATCACTATAAATTGCATAAGACATTTGGCCCAATATTTCTTCCATGGAATTTTTGCATCATTTTATTTCCTATAGCTGAACATTAACCAGTTCTCTTGTCTTCATTATTTAAATTCATCATCAAACAAAAAGTTACATGCTTTGATGGTTTTCTTCAAGAAACATCTTGTTGATGTAAGGCAGGTGTACACAGTTTGTAATGTGTCAAGTCTACAAAGCCATAGGCCCAACTATAAGACAACTGGTAGTGATTCTGTTTCAGCTTTTAAATATTTGATACCACATTTGTCCTATCCTGTTTATGCATATTTTATGATTTATTTATTTTTGGTAAATAGTCAGCATAAACATTCATATATACTTTTTTTTAAAAGTGTATATACTACACTACAAGTTTATACAGAAAAATGCCTACAGAAATATATAATTAGGAGAAATGCATGCAAAAGTTAGTATAATAGGAGACATGCATACAAAAAAGTTCATATAGTCAGTGAAACAAAGGCATAAAAAAAAGCATACTTTTGAAGAAACTTTAAAAATTGCATTCAGGTTTGACCATGTTCTTCAGTTTACACATTTTGGGGACAATTTCCTTTCGCATAGGAGCTAATTGAAAAGTCCCAGTTTTTGTTTCTGTTCTTTCTGGCTTTATACTGGACTTAAGTAAACCAGCCTTGGGAATTGGTATAAAAGGCCTCTGATCACATTGGAAGTAGACAGAAAATATTCTAGATAAACAAAATATGTATGGATCTCCAAAATAAAATTGGAAAGAACAAAAACAAAATGTGGGACTATATATAGACCATATACAGTTTTTAAGATGTGTGTGTGTGTGTAGTCTGTGTTAGGGGAAACTGTACTCTATATCATTTTTG
>NC_056527.1:76192376-76256206 GCF_019175285.1 Sceloporus undulatus | reverse complement strand
TCTATCTATCTATCTATCTATCTATCTATCTATCTATCTATCTATCTATCTATCAGAGAACTGCATCACAAAATTTGGAGAAATGTAACTCAGCATTTACAGTCCCAGAGGAGGTGGCTATATGTTGACTCAGGGAGCTGGTGATGTCACTTAGATGTACATGCTACTGAGCTACAACCCCAACTGACATCAAGGAGACACCATGAAGTGGTACAAGCAGAATATGACACATTTAAGAAAGAGCTAGAAAAAAGAAAGGAGAAGGAAAAGAAGAGAAAAGAGATGACTGGGGGGAGGCGGAAAACAGCACAGAGTGCAGGTATGGATGGGAGATGTGTGTTGGACCACTGATTTGGTTCAGTCCCAAATGGAACACTTTGAAAAATGTCCTATTTCTGCTGAGATTGACTTGCATCCAGTCATCTTTGATTTGCAACTCAAACTCTAACTGAAATTTAGGAGTCTGCCACTCTGTGTCTTCCACTGGTTCTCATGGGAAATACAGAAATGGCTATAACTTTTGATTTTTTAATTATAATTGGCATTAGCAGGCTTAGTAACACTTTAGGAAGAGAATAAGCTTGACTAATTGCAGAGAAATAGATTCAGCACATAGTTTGTGCCATATGCCTTATAGTTATTGTTATTATTTTTTTTAAAGAAACTGGCTGTAACATTAGTTTTTGTTAGCAAAACTATAAGTAGTTTGCAGGTTTAGTGTCGTCTTAAGAGGGCAATTAATCTTACAAAAATTTAGACAAGTGCATAGAGTTTTGGTGGAACAGCCTTTCCATTAGGTGAGCATCCAAGAAAGGACACACATACTTTTCATATATTCCTCGTACACTATGACTATGAAAATAGAAAGCAGGGAGAATCTGCCAAGTTTCAGAAGGATTTCTTCAGTGGTTCATGTGAAGGAAGATTTCTCTGAATGTGGGACACATTATTTACTTCTCTTTCCTTTCCTCTCTATTGCTTTTGAGGATCATTGTATGAAAATGGGATACAGGTTTCCCCAGACATAGGAAAGAAGTGGCCAACTATTGAAGCTGGGAGACTTTAAAGTGATGGCACTAAAAATCATTGAGAAATCTAGGGTAACAAACAGGACTTTAGAGGTCTTTAAACAGAGGCTGGATGGCCATCTGTCAGGGATGCTTTGATTTAGATTTCCTGCATGGCAGGGGGTTGGACTAGATGGCCCTTGTGGTCTCTTCCAACTCTATGATTCTATGATTCTAGGAGAGTGTTCCCACTTTTCTTAGCAAAGGTAGTCTCCGGTCCAAAACCAAGTTTAACATGAAATGTGAATTTGTTCAGATACTATCATCCAAAAGTGCCAGAGGCTGGCCAACAACCATCTCCTCAAAGACCCTTACCCAAAATGTGAGCTTGGACACTGGCTTAAACTTATTAAGGCCTCCTGGATCCAGCCCTAGCTCTTTAACTTGGGGCTGTGTAGACAGCCCCAAAGGGTCGGCCTCCAGCTGCCCCTTTTACAGCCAGATCGGGGCTGTGGCAATTGTCCAATCTAGACCTGCAAAGGGCACAATAGCCATGGCGCCATGGCTTTATGGTACTCCTTCAATGCTGTGTCTGCTAGAGGAGCGCTGTGACTCCATGCACCATGCGGTGCAGCACACGGTATCATGCTACCCTGGGAGCAGAGCCAGAGTGTGGATCGTGAAGATGATACATCCCGACTCTGCCCCCAACCCAGCCCAAACTGCCAATCTGCTCAGGGCCTTAGAATCTTAAAGAGATTAGTAGTCAGCCATTCCTTGGGAAACTATGCATAATTTACTGCATACGAGCTCACAACCAGATTTATTAACTGTAAATCAGTCAAGATGTGCAAAGTCAAGGTTACAGGTGGATGTCAATAGCCTTTTAAAAAAATGTACTGCTATCATATATATATATATATATACACACACACACACACACACACACACACACACACACACACACACTTTTCACATGCACACCATTGTATATCAACCTCCGCGTCTGAGGGCATAGTGCTGTCAAAGAAAGCAAAGCTTGTATCCCATCGTGGCTGAATGACATGTGAGCATCATCCATCTCCAGACTGTGATTCACTAAGAGCCATGAGTATTGCCATAGAAATGAGGTGTGTGATTGCAATGTTGCTGTGTTAGGTACAGAGTAATGTGTTGCCTCCCTGTTCTGGTGAACAAGAGTGTAGGGCATGTTGATTGTACAGGTAGCAGCAGTGTATACTTACATCTCCTCCATCATAACTGGAGTAAAGAATTGTTCTTGTCAGGTTGCAGTCTAAGCACTATTACTGGAGAACTAAACTTTACTAATTCACCTGACCTTACTTCCAAGAAAACATGCACATGACTTATTTTTTAAGGCTGCAGCCCTATTATATGCATTTTTCAACTGATTTGGAATGGAGTGAAGAATGGAGGGTGATTAATTTCAACAAAGAAGATCTAAGTTGGCAGATTTCCACCCATTTCAGTACTTGTTTGAAAAAAGATACCAAGATTTTCTTGAGTCAAAGATTTACTTTTGTTGGTGACTGATGGATGATCCAACTACATGCCAGCACTGCAACAGATAGTTAATTGCACACAGAGAATTATCTAACATCAGCACTTCAGTGCAGTGATTTTCCCTAGAAAAGGACACACAGCACATCTATTTATCAAAAGCAATCAACATCACCAGTCAATCTGCAGAGCTGCTTGGTCTGCGTCTACTGATGCTCATAGAGGCTGTGCAGACTGGCAAGAAGAGCCGGCCTTGGGGTGGAGTTGGGGCATAACGTCCATATGATGCACATCCTGGCTCTGTCCCCAAGCTGGCATGATGCCATGCACTGCACCACACACACCAAAACAGAGAATCCCTCATATTCAGAATGATAGGGAATTTTAAATTGTGGCATTATACAGAGTGAACTAGTGGAGGAATCCTTCCCTTGATAGGAGTGTCATATTCCAGCTTCTTAAATCTGGTCAACCTAATCGTCATATTGAGAGCCAATATGGTGTAGTGGTGGATTTGAGTGATGGATTAGGAAACTGAGAGACCAGTTTTTGAATTCCTGCTCAGCCATGGAAACCAAGTGGGTGACTTTGGCCTTTCCTCTCAGCCTCAGAGGAAGGCAAGGGCACTCCTGCTTTGAAAAAATTCTGCCAAGAAAAACCTGTGATAAGGTTTGTCTTAGAGTTGCCATAATGACTTGCAGGCAAACAAAAACAACAACAAATCTTCACCTCATTCTAATTGCTAATCATTCAGATTATGTGATAAGATACAAAGGGTCATGCAACCATTTCTCTCTCCATTCACTACCTTCAAAATTGCTTTAAAGAAAGAAGAGGCAGATTGTTTGGACTTTCATATATATATGAATATAGCCAAATAAAAGAAAGATAATTATAAACTAAAATAGGTGTCAGCATGGTATAGTGGTTCCAGTGGTGGAGTACAAGCCCAGAAGATCAGAATTTGAATTCTCACTCAGCCATGGAAACCCATTAGGTGAACTTGGACAAGTGACACTCACTCAGCCTTAGATGAAGGCACTGGCAAACCTCTGAATTTTTTGCAAATAAAACCCTATGTCAAGGTTACCATAGGTTGACATTAATGTGAAGGAATGTAGCGATAGCAGCAGCAGCAGCAGCAGCAACAACAACAATATACTATAAGAAGAAGAATTGTTGTTAACTGCCTTTGGGTCAGTCTCGATCCATGGCAATTACATAGGTGAGACATCTCCAAGACATCCTGCCCTCCACTGCTCTGCTTAGTTTCTGTAACTTCATACCTGTGACCTCCTTAATAGAGTCCATCCATCCAGCATGCAGCCTTCCTCTCTTTGTCTTTCCCTCCACTTTCCTAGTATTATTGTTTTTTTCCATTGAATCATGCCTTCTCATGATGTGGCCAAAGTAGAACAGCCTCAGTTTTGTCATTTGACTTCCAGGAGATTTCTGGCTTGATCTGCTCTAGGACCCTTTTGTCTTTTTGGCTGTCTCCGGAATCCTCAGCACTCTTCCCCAACATCACATCTCAAATGAACTGGTATTCTTTCTATCCATTTTCTTAACTGCCCAGGTCTATATGTTAATAGGGAATACAATGGCTTGTAAAATTCTAACTTTCTTGCTCAGTTGTATATCTTTACATTTTAGGATCTTTTCTAGTTCTTCCATAACTGCCCTCCCCATTCTTAGACTTCTTATGATTTCTTGGCTACAGTCTTCATTCTGATCAATATTTGTCCCAGGTATGGGAATGCTTTTATTATTTCTATTTCCTCATTGTCTAGGTTGAATTTGTGTAGATTCTTGGTGGTCATTATGGTTTTCTTTATGTTCAACAGTAAGCCTGCCGTTGAACTTTCTTCCTTGATTTTCCTTAATAGTTGTTCTAGGTCTGTGATATTTCCTGCTAGTATTATAGTGTCATCTGAGTATCTTAGATTGTTGATATTCCTTCCTCCTATTCTCACTCTCCTTCTTCTGTGTCCAAGCCTGCTTTCTGTATAATATGTTCTGCATATAAGTTGAACAGAACAGGTGAAAGGATGCAGGCTTGCCTGACTTCCTTGCCAGTTGGGAACCATTCTGTTTCTCCGTGTTCTGTTCTGACAGTAGTCTCTTGCCCTGAGTACAGATTCCTCATCAGGACTATCAGATGTGTTGGCACTCTCATGTCTTTACGGACATTCCATAGCCTTTCCTGATCTATGCAGTCAAAAGTTGGGCTGTGGTCTATAAAGAATATGCTGAATTTCTTTTAGAATTCCTAGGTGCAATACATTAGCGTACTGTTTGTTTGCATACTATTTGGTCCCTAGTACCTCTTCCTTTCCTCCAGCTGCTTCCTTTCATTGGGAAGGAGAGTAGGAGAGAAGATGGTTCAGGTGAGGAAGATTCAGCTGGTCTGGGGTTGTGATGGTGGTGGAAGCCATGAGTCTGTGTTAACAGACTCTATGGCCTGTTACAGACTGCTTCGGGTCTCTTTGGCTGTATGTTGTTTAACTGATGCATGCATCCTAAGAATCTGGAAGCTGCACCAAAGCTGCACTCCAGTGCTTAGGAATGGAGTGTGGCTTTGGCGCGACCTCCGGAGTCTTAGGACCCATGCATCATTTGAATAGCATACCTCCAAAGAGACCCGAAGCAGCTTTATTTTGGCAGTCTGTAACAGGCCAATGTCTCATATTTTTCCTTGCCCTTGGGTGACTAAGTGATTCTTTCTCCCATGAATTTCCTCCCCTCCTCACTGGAAAGGAACAATAGCAACAGCAGCCGCTTGTGGGGTTTGACAACTGTGGAAAGAAGTTGTATGGGATGCAAAGGGTGAGAGAACATCCTCCTGATATCCCCCTGACATCCCCATGATATATTTTGATATCATGTTGCTGGAGGCCAGCATGGGCTGCAGAGGCTGTGATAACTTACGAAACACTGGAATAGGTAGCATTGTGAATATGGCACATAGACCCCTGACATGTGAAATGCTGAAAACAATGAAGAAAAAGGCTTGATGGAGGACATACATATTTCCTAAGTGAAACCAAAAATTGAAAGATGAGTTCTGCCAACTAGATCAAACAAGAACGGATTCCATTTCATTCCGTTGTGCTCCTAAATAGCCTTCCTGACCACTTGCTTTGGGGTACTCCAGATCTTGTCGGGGTGTTGTGAGGAAAATGAAGCTACTATCAGTCAAATTAGCCTTTTTTAATTTTTTGGATATCAAAGCCAGCTACCACTTCGGGAATCCTTTTGGACCTTCTGAAGAGCTATCAAATCTTTGTTTCATCCTGACCTGAGGCCTTTTTAAAAGTATAAATATGACCAGGAAAATCTAGCCTCTGCTGCAGTCCCATTTCAGTTAGTTCTGTATTCTGGGTATTAAAAGTGACTCCATCTTGTATCTATGTCCTTTCATAGCCTTCCCAGTTATAAGTTAATTAGTACACTCATGCTTGCAGTCTTCATCAGTGAATACTGTTATAGTTGATGCTTTTCATATTGATATTGCCCACCCTCTCACAAGCCAAGCTAAAATTTCTCAACTTATTAAAATAGACTACTACTACTTATATCTTACATCCACAAAAAAGAAAAGAATTTAGGGATATGTCATCCCTATGTCTTCTTGTAGGAAATTACTCAAATACAGTGCTTTATGTAGAGTGTGAAGAAAAAAATATCACAGTTAAACTGTTAAATGTTAGTAGTGTGAAAGGGATCTGGGAGTCCAAGTAGCCCACAAATTGAACATGAGTCAACAGTGCGATGCAGCAGCTAAAAATGCCAATGCAATTTTAGGCTGCATCAATAAAAGTATAGTGTCTAGATTAAGGGAAGTAATAGTGCCACTCTATTCTGCTCTGGTCAGGCCCCACCTAGAATACTGTGTCCAGTTCTGGGCACCACAATTTAAAAAGGATGTGGAGAAATTGGAGCATGTCCAAAGGAGAGCAACTAAAATGGTGAAGGGTCTGGAAGCCATGCCCTATGAGGAACGATTGAGGGAGCTGGGGATGTTTAGCCTGGAGAAGAGATGGTTAAGAGGTTATATGATAGCCCTGTTTAAATATTTGAAGGGATGTCATATTGAGGAGGGAGCAAGCTTGTTTTCTGCTGCTCCAGAGACTAGGACCCGGAACAATGGATGCAAGCTACAGGAAAAGAGATTCCACCTCAACATTAGGAAGAACTTCCTGACAGTAAGGGCTGTTCGACAGTGGAACAAACTCCCTCAGAGTATAGTGGAATCTCCCTCCTTGGAGGTCTTTAAACAGAGGCTGGATGGCCATCTGTCGGGGATGCTTTGATTTGGATTTCCTGCATGGCAGGGGGTTGGACTGGATGGCTCTTGTGGTCTCTTCCAACTCTATGATTCTATGATTCTATGATCCTATGATCTTTGTAGGTAACACTGTGCCCCATCCAAAAAGAGATATACATGTGTATAAGCCACACTAATGCGTGCAAAAACAGGGTTTTGTCCTCTGTAAGACACCCTTAAAATGTTAACTACCTTGGCACAGGGACATCAGTCTCATGGGTTCACCACATTGCTCAATTACTTCTGTGTCACAAAACAGTCTCCTGGATGTAGAAAATATTTTACATAAAGTCCTATTCAGACATGTGACCTTCCATGCACACACTTGCTGTTTAAAATGATAGAGCTTGGACACAGGTTTAGCTCTTCATTAGCAGTAAGATAGAATAATTTGCAGAAGAGGGTCCATCCAGATGATTACCTCTTTGGCTTGGGGGGAAAAAGACAATTATTTTTATAAGCTGTTATGATGTTTATAATTATATCTAACCATGCAAAACTTCTTCCTCAAGTACAAAGCATCATTTCTCATGAGTCAAATTATTATTCATGGATTGTAACAACTTCAGACTGGAGATGAGCACTGCCATGCTTTTAAAAAGATTGCCCCATCTAATTGAATTCTGACAACATTCAAAAAGGTTATTCCACATCTTCTGGACGAGATGGAAAGGTCAACTTTACTACCTGAAAATCCAGTGATCTCATTCTTGTCACATTCTGGTCAATATAGAGAGCAGGGCTGACTTGATATGGATTTGTAGATAAGAAACACATAAGGAAAAAAAATGAAATTGTAGTATTCTATTTCAGGGTTATGTTTACATATTTAACTTTCTTACTTGGATCATTGCAATCAAACACTCAGTAGTTAGTTATGGGTTTCCTGGAATTCAACAAGCCTTCCATCCTTGATGTGCTTGCACTCTGCCTTCTTGTAATGAGATAATGTTCCAGGCTCTTAGGCCATTTGGCATGACAAACAGATGCTTTGTTAGTACAGCATCATTATAAGAACACTTTAGCCTGTCTCCTTTGAGGATTATGAAAAGCTCTTGTGAACTTGTTGGGCAATACTGGGGATTGTGCATCAGAGATGAAGTAGAACAATTATTTACTATAACTGCTAGCAGTGATTACTGAAGTGGCGTGTTTCTGATAATCACAGTTTATGCTTGTGTCTTCTCTTAGGATTGTAGTCACAAATGTTCATTTGAAATTTAAGATGAAAAAGTCTTACTAAGTGGAAGTCTAAAGAAGGTGGGGCAATATGTTTTCTAATTGTACTTCCCTGTATTAGGTACTTCAGTATTAGAATTGAAGGGCATACTTCCATAAACCTTTGTAATATTTCTCTAATAAATTATTTTGCTTTTCTGTTTATTCTTTTTAATTTGCTTTTTCTAAGTTTTTGAATCTTTTATAAATCTTTTTAACATTTTTTAACAAAAAGTGTTACTATAATTTCTTTTTCATGTTTATCTTCACTCTGTTCCAAACTTCTCAGTTCCAACAGCATGAAGAATACCCAAATATTCATCCACTCATGTTGGGTGTCCTGTTTAGAGATAGTTTCAATAAACAAGATACAAAGCAATTTAAAGAAAGAGTTCAATTTTGGCTTTCATATCCCATATGAGGTGTGGATATATTAATATCCTCAAATATATGTTCTGTTTCATACCTGTGAGAAGTAAAAAGGCTTAAAATATATAAGCAGCTGGATCTAAAATAAGCAGGACCACATTGAGTAACTGCCAATGCCCATGCTCCCAGTATTTCCATTGGGGGTTGTCTCCAAGAAGACCTTAGTGAAATTTAGAATAATTTACCCTACACTAAAAGGAAGTCTGTGGATGGCAACATACCATTTTGGTTTTGCTCAAAGCATTGTGGCCTGTTACAGACTGCCAAAATAAAGCTGCTTCGGGTCTCTTTGCAGGTATGCTATTTAAATGATGCATGGGTCCTAAGAGTCCGGAGGTCGCACCAAAGCCACACTCCATTCCTAAGCACTGGAGTGCAGCTTTGGTGCAGCTTCCAGATTCTTAGAATGCATACATCATTTAAACAGCATAACTCCAAAGAGACCCAAGCAGCTTTATTTTGGCAGTCTGTAACAGGCCTGTGTGTCTTTTGATAGCAGAGCAATGAGGACGAGAAATGTTTCAGAGCTCCTTCCTGGACTCTATTTTCTCAGTTATGCTTCACAACAGTAGAATGTAGAGAGATGGCTTTTAGACACAGAGATAGGAGAGATAATGCATAGATACGAGGGGAAAGGACAAAATCAGCCCTTTGCTTCAAGAACATTTCAGGTCTCTCTCTCTCTCTGGCTTTGCTTCGCGAACGAAGATTCAGGAAGGACTCATCCTGCGCTTTGTACAAGCGTGTTGGTGACTAAAAAGGCTAATCCAGGACAAACAGGTCTGGTTGCAGAAAGCACAGCAGAAGGCCACAATATACCTTTGTTTAGGGAATGTGATGGTGTTTATGTCTTGTTCATCTGCCACTGTAACATTCTTAGCATAGCATAACAGTAGTTCAATCTATATCATTTATATGGTGATTTTGATACAGTACATATGGTGGTAGGTTACATTTGCACATCTATGGGAAGGTAATTAGAAGAGGCATTTCATAGAGATTGTTTAATAATGTGGCCCATGGACTATTTAAAAGCATAATTAGAACTTAACAGAGGCACATAAAAGGTGCCTCTGTTAAGAGGCATGAGTGTACCCATTGAGAAACATCCACTGCATGAGTATGAAGTAGCTATTGGTAATAAATGTACTACAGTTATATCCTTTGGGAGGTGTCCTGAATCATCACAGTCTCTGATAAAGGCCATGATTAAATGGGTCTGGTTAACTTCTCTTCAAAGTCTGCATGAAAATGACTGACGGTTTAACATTTCTGTATTTTTAGAAATAAAATATATACCTTCACACTGTGGAAGTGACTATAGTTACCTGATTCCCCCACCTCTCTGAAAGGCTATTGCGAGAATAGATACATCTGATCCTTACTTCAGAGTCTAGGTGATAATGAAGGCGTCACTGGGCCATATGGATTATAGATTATTATTGGATCCCATGCCCTTTCTTGCCCTCTAAAGGGACATCTAGCCTTACTGATGTGACATTTGCATATGTCTTATTTATTAATTGATGCAGATCTCCTTAGCCTCTGCTTATATAATACTGTTGTGTGAAATATATTCAGGTATTTTAGTTTTCAGTTTAGAAATTGCTATTACTGAGGTCCTAGCAGCAATGAGAAAAAAAATCTGACATAGTGCAATGGTTCCATCTTATCTTATTAATCGAATGCTTGTAATGATTTATGCAGGAGTCTGGTGGAAACCTTCCATGAAGTATGATGCCACTGTCAAAAAGAGCATATGGAATACCTATACAGATCATATCAAGGTCACTGTTAAGAGGGTGAGAGATGGTATGAAAAATTTAAAGAGCTTCCAAGTCAAACCTGTTATGTAGTCATAGCAGGAATGGGGGGAAAATGAAAATATTCTAGAAACGATAAAATGGTTTTCTTAACTATTGGGACACCATGATGAGGAGATGTCTAGGTGGGAGAAAATCTTTGTAGTTTAGAATTAATTCTGAGCCAAAAATTGCATGGCTTTAAAAAAATATATTTTCAGTTCAGAATACATATTTCATGCATAGCATTATTTTTTGTGCAGAAAAAATTGTTTTCTAGGCAGGAAATGTTTCTGTGCAGAAAATGCAAAAAATAAAGCAAAACATTCCCCCCAAAACTCCTGAAATGCAAGCAATGTTTTAAAATTATATTGTTTTGATGCCTTTTTTTACAGTGAGGAAGAAAGTGGTAAAACTATTTGCTTTTACCTGCAAGAATTAAATTTATGAAGGTTTGCATCCTTAAGTCATTTACATCTTTAAGTCACTTTATTCTTGCACTGGGTATAGAGGGAAAAGGTCTGTCCTTTTGTTGGACAGAGACAAGGGTCTGTTACTGGCAGACCAGCTCCATTAGGCCTAGACTAGATTAAGAAAGAGAGCCCTCCATCCAGTCCATCTGCCATGGTCCAGGCCTCAGAGGTAGAGAAGAACTGCTGGACTTGATCCCCTTTCCCCATTTCAATTTCCTTCTTCTTTTGTGTTATGTCTTTTTAGATTGTAAGCCTGAGGGCAGAGAATCATCTACTCAACCATTTGAAAGCCACTCTGATAATCTTTGTGTCTGAAGAGCATGGAATAAATATTCCAAATAAATAAATAAATAAATAAATAAATAAAGCCATTACATTTGGTGATATATGGGAATTACAATTTATAAGTAACATTAGAAGAAGAAAAAACATTACTAAGGCTCCTGTGTGATATGGTATGGGAGGAGGTCAATGGGAAGGTGACACCATGAGTTATTGCAGCAGGTGACATAAACCCACTGCTGCACAACAGAGTAGTTAGGGCTCTCTTTAAGCATCAGAGTCTCGCCTTTGTTGATTGCAAGGATACAAGGGGAAATAACCAGTTTTCTCTGTCCTGGAGGGCTGGAATCTTTGTTCTCACAGAATGGTTAAAAGTCAGGCAGCCTCTGTGCTGGCCCATGAGACCCCCTGCAAATCAAGAAAAATCATCTTGAATTACAGAAGGGAACCCTCCAGTCCAGAAACAGGAGAAAAAGTCTAAGCAACCAAGTTTTTTTTTAACCACTGGCTTGTCCTGTCCAGACCATCCTGTTTCCTGCTCATGAAACTCAGGCATCCATGTTTGCTGCATGAGGGAACTGCAGCGGACATACCACACGGTTCCCCAGCACAGCAAGAAGTACCCGCAGAAAGAGGGTTCTTCTTGCGGTGCCATTGTGACGTTGCAAGGCGCCAATGGCACCCTTGTGGCATCAACAAGGGCGCCAAGACATGCGGATGCTAGGCATCCGTCACATCAAAATGGCAGCACCCATCTGTATAGGGTGCCACCATTTTGACGCCCTCATTACATGCGAGGGGCAAGGTGCATCAGGAAGCGCTGCCCCTCGTGCGTAATGACGGCACCCAATAGGGCCCATCGGGAACACTCCTTAGAATCTTAGAGTTGGAAGAGACGACAAGGGCCATCCAGTCCAACACCTCTCCATGCAGGAACTCAGAATCAAAGCATCCCTGACAGATGGCCATTGAGCCTCTGTTTAAAAACTTCCAAAGAAGGAGACTCCACCACACTCTGAGGGAAAGCATGTTCCACTATCAAATACCTCTTACTGCCAGAAAGTTCTTCACATCTTTTCTTCATATCTGAAATATCTTTTCCTGTGCTTGAATCCATTGCTCCAGATCCTATTCCCTGGACCTGTAGAAAACAAGCTTGCTCCATCCTCATTATGAAACCCCTTCAAATGTTTAAATAGGGCTATCATATCACCCTTTAACCTTTCCTTCTCTGGGCTAAACATACCCAGCTCCTTATGTCTCTCTTCATAAGTCATGATTTCCAGACCTTTTATTTTGGTCATCCTCCTCTGGACATGCTTTTGTGAACTTCATGTGGACTCTAGGTTTTATGCTCTTGTGACTGGTAGTAAGGCACCAGTCCTTGCTGCATGTCCCAGTTTCACACCCAGAGGCCCACCTTTCCAGGCTGGTGTCAAAGAAAAAGACTCTCCATGCCTGGTCCTCCTCAACTGATGGTTTTCAATAAAAACATCTCAGATTTTAGTCAAGTCTTTAAAGAATTGCCTGTAGTGGATTCACTCTTGCACACCCCAGCCTGCTGCTGCTTGGCTCTTAGAACACTCCATTCCTAAGCACTGGAGTGCAGCTTTGGTGCAGCTTCCGGATTCTTAGGATGCATGAATCATTTAAACAGCATACCTCCAAAGAGACCCGAAGCAGCTTTATTTTGGCAGTCTGTAACAGGCCACAGTTTTACAGTGAACTCCAACATGTACTGGATTCCCGTTTTTTTCTAAGCACAATTCTAGCTACAAGTTATAGCTAGTTGGCTACAGATAGACAACATTGCTTCATATTTGCTTGTGTGTTAGCAAATAAAGAGGAACTCCTTGTTAGCCCTGTCCATTTCTCCTCCTCCTTTGTACCTCCATTCTTGTCTCACAATGGCCTTGGGACCTTTTCACTGAAGACATTAGGAGACCCATCAGTGTCCACTACTTCTAGGAAGTATAGGAATTGTTCTCCCCTTTACCGAATGCTCTCAGACTGAATTTGTACAACTAAGGATGCATCTACACACTGGACCTTACCGCATTGCCCCCTGGAACATGATGGGGACGAGATGAAAGGGAGTGGGATGAGATCAGAATGGATGCTATCACCCAATTTACCGCACGCCAGAACCCCACCACTGCCAGAAGTTCCCATTGCATTCCTGATCCATCCCAGAGAAGGTAATTTTCAGGAACTGTTTAGAAGTGTTCCTGAAAATCACCTTCTCTGGGACAGATCTGGAACACAATAGGAACTTCCAGCAGCGGCATTCTGTTGTGTGGTAGAATGACTAATAGCATCCATTCTGTTCTCATCCCACTCGCTTCCATCACGTCCCCATCACGTTCCAGGGGGCAATGTGGTAAGGTCCTATATCTCTGAATCTGGAGCATTATACTGTATCTGGAACTGCCTCACATTGACACAATGCTTGTCAAACATGTTCAGACAGGCTGTTGGATAACTCAACATTGCCCTATTGACCCATCCCCCACCCCCTTAGTGCCAGGAGGGGAAAAATAAAATCTATGAATAATCTTGATTTTGATTGGTCTCCATTTGTAATATAAAAAACTCGGACATGCATGCTATCAAGTTTAACAAGTTAGCATTGCTCAGTTATAAATAAGATTTGACTGAAAGGGCACCAAAAGTTTCTCCCTGCTTTGTTTCTAGCTGCATCAAGAATTGCTGTAGGATATTTGGAAGTCTTTTCTGGTGTCAATACATGACTCATATTGAAGCATGCATACCATACAGCTGGTTCTCCAACTGCTGCAATCATTTCTAATTATTCCTATATTTAAAGCTAAATGTGACAGCTGTATTCACACACAGTAAGATTCAGTTGCCAAATTATCTTACATTTGTAATCAGGAAATGGCTCATTTGAAGGTACTTCTTTCTTATGAAAGGACCATTGATTCAATAGTACAGTGATACACGATTCATAACTTCAACATATGAATCAAATTAGGAACCAGCAGATTTCTTCCCTTTATTTTTACTTATTTATTTGCAATATTTTTATGCTGCCTTACTGGCAGAGCCACCAAGGCAGTGCACAATAAAACACATTCACACGCGCATATATATATATATATATATATAGAGAGAGAGAGAGAGAGAGAGTACAAAATTAATGTATTGCAATGAATAAAAACAACAAAATAAACAACAGTAAAACAATGAATAAAAACAACAGTAATGCTAATTAAATACTTCAGGGATAAGGAAGTGTGTCTCCTTTGTGTTCATCCATTTAGCCTCTGCAACTGAGAACATTCTTCAAAGGTTCCTTCTATTTTTAATCTCTTCCATTCTGTTACTGTTCTGTAGATTAGTTCTGCTGTGCATTCTGTCCACTATTCCTTCCCAGTTTCATTAGTTCTTGAAGATGGTGATGGCTTCATCCACTTGCCATTCCAGAATCTTATTCTGCAAAGCAGGTACTGCATGCTTCTCAGTTTCAGATGTTGAGGGGGACGAATCAATCTACATCCAGTCTGCATCAATTTTGCATGTTTACTAATATCCAGGAAAGATGTCCATTTTTTCCTTTTGTCCTTTTAATCAGTTAACTATTTTAACTGCACATTAAATGTTGGGTCATTTTTTGTCCTTTGTATTCTGTGCCTTTTTGTTTAAAATGTTTTATGCTTTTTGATAAGCTCGTTTTGTCAGGACCTTTGGCTATTTCAATAAACATTAATGTGACTTGACTTGAAAATTATAAATACAGCGCGCCCGCATCATACGCAGGCGCGCCTTACGCGGCTTGAGCATATATGCTCAAGCCACAGGGTGCACGCAGGGGAGAAGGGACAGTGCGTCTCATTCAATTGAATGGGCGCCTGCGCCCGTTGCACCCTGCGTGCCACCGCGCTGCCATGCACGAGCCCCATTGTTTACAATGGGGCTTGAGCATAGGCGGAATTCGCCTTACGCGGAGGGATCCGGAACGGATCCCTACGTAAGGCGAGGAGGACCCACTGTATGTTCAGCCTCATTTCTACATTAGTCTATCAACTTTTTGTAAGAAAAAAAATCAACATTTGTTTTATATACAACTTTTCCTAGCATATCCATTTTGTATGCAAGGTTCTCTAATACATGCATTTGGATACACAAGTTTAGAGCTGTGAGCTAATTTACAAATTCCAAACAAAGATTTCATAAAATTATATTGTCTGGTGCTACAGAAATAACCTAGCCAAATTTGTTCATGTGCTAGTAATCTCCCAATTAGAATACAGTACTGCAATGCTCTCTATGTGGGGCTGCTGTTGAAGATGGATTGAAAGCTGCAGCTAATGAAAAATGGAGTGGCTCAATTGTTGTCTGGAATACAGCATCATGCAATACAGGTCTTAAAATTTTACAATGCCAGTCTTAAAAGATTGGCATTGGCTGCCAATATGCATTTGGTCTGAATGGAAGATGGTTGTGATGACATTTAAAGATCTAAAAAGCTTGGAACCTTCATGCTTGAGGGGAACACCACACCCTATAAGTATCTGCCTGAAGACTGAGGACTGCAGGGCAGATAATCCTCTGTGATCCAACAGTATGGTCAATATACTGTATGAGGATGTGGAAGAGGTCCTTCTCAATTGTTGTACCTCAGCTGTGGAATGTCAACCTCCTGGATGTCTGATTGCCACCAATACTGGTTTCAATTAGGAGTTAAAAAACAACAACATAGCTATTAAAGCTTTTTGAATCTCACTTATGTATCCCAAAATATTAATGTGTATTGTTTTAATCTTTTAAACCTGTTTTAACTTGGTAATCATATTTAATATGTTTTTAGTCTATTTAAATTATTTCTATTCTTTTAAATTTATTCAGCTTGTTTGCATTGATTTTACAGTTCCCTGAGATTTTTTATATAGGGCAAGGCAGAAGTATTATAAGAAATAAACTAAAACAAATATTCCTATTCGTGTGTAGGTGTTAAGGAGAACAAATATATTCTGACAGTGAAATGTAACAGAAGGATTTAAGGTCATGCAAAAACAAAAAAGTTTGATTATACAGTGGATCCTTGTTATACGCTGGGGTTTGGTTCCAAGATCCCCCGTGTATAACAAAATCCATGTATGCTCAAGTCCCATTAAATATAATGACATAGCAAAATGGTGTCCCTAATAAAAAATGGTACATCAAGGTAAATTTATCCTTTTTTTGGAACATTTTCAAACTATGTATGCTTAAATCCGTGTATAAAAAATCCGTGTATAAGAAGGTCCGACTGTAATGCTGTAAAATGAAAAAGGGAACGGAGACAGGACATGGCTACTAGGAGCACAATTTGGGTTGAAGGTGTTGGTTGCCTTTGCTGGAAATTTAATGGGAAGTAGACTTTGACTAGCTTTAGGGTTCAGGCTATGCCTCCTCACCTTGTGCTCAAGTTTATTTTTAAAAAACCACATATGTCATAAAATGATGGCAAATTTTCAGGACTCCTTATTAGTAAATGTGCAATATTATGTTCCTAGAACTTCTCACAACTCAGATGTGCATAACGATGTGTGTGTGAGTGTGTGTATTCATGCCTGCATGAGCTAGCAACAGTAGGTGTTAAGGAGAACAAATATATTCTGACAGTGAAATGTAACAGAAGGATTTAAGATCATGGCTATACTTTAGCATCTTGATCAATGGCACCATGATTTAGTTTTGTATAAAGCAGTAAGTGGTTGATATATTCCAGCATCAGTAATTTGATTTAGCAGCAAAACAGTTGCCAACCTGGATTGTCAAGATTTACTGTAAGCACTCAAATAAATTAATGCAAAATTCTTTTGATAGCTATAGCTGACTCTATGACAGTCTCTCTGAACATAGGAAATTTGCTGCCATAGGTGTAAACTATATTATTTCAGAACTTAGCAAGAGATTTTACATAATCTTTTTTGAAACATGTTTGCTCTCTGATGGTAAATTGCTTGTCTTTACTAAAGCATGTCATTGCAATCCAACTCAACAAAAAGGCATTTGTTTAAAATGCGGGTTTCTTAACTTTTTGAAAATCAAAATTATAGTGATGACAGTTTTCCAGCAGCCCTAACTTGTATCTTAGCTCTTCTAATCCTTTTGATTTAGGGGCTCGACAGACCACCCCAAAAGGGCGGGCTGGAGCCGCCCATTTGTACTCCTGATGGAGGATGTACCAACCAAACACCAGCCTCAGTCAGGACTAAAAAGAACCTGCTAAAAGTGTGTTCTTTTTAGTCTGTGCGGTGGGCATCATGAGTGCGCCAGTGCCACACTCACATGCAGGAATTACATGCAGTACATGACATTTGGATGCTGTGCCATGCTTGCGTCACCATGGCGACCCCCATGTGGACAGGGTCGCACCATGATGATGCCACCACCGCACAGTTGGGCTCAGAAGCATGTGGTTGCTCTGCAGTCATGAGCCCTAAAATCAGCCCCACACTGCCGCATTTCAGCAGTCTGTACCGGGCCTTAGAAATGGAAACAATGGACTGAAATAGGAATGTTGGAATCCAAAATATGTTTTCCTGGAAGCAAAAGGGTAATATGTCATCCATAGTAGAGAATTCAAATACAAACAATAGCTCACATGTTTATATCACATCCGCTTTTGCAATATATGGGATGCAGACGAAGGAAACACAGAATAAATATTACAAAAAATACATGATCATAAGAGACACGCAGACTGACTTACTGATTCATTCAGACACAATAGGCAAACATCACATACAAATGCACAATCAGGACTCTCCCACATTCATTCCTGGATCTCACTTCCCACTGAAATCATGGGTTCCTACAGGTGGGCAAAATACTGTAAAGGTATTGCCTCCATAAGAATTTTGCCTCTGCCTTTCCTTCACTCCCCAAATGTTTAGCACTGCAGAGACACACACTTTCACACCTAGAATTCTTCTGTTGTGCCCTGATTCCCTTGGCAACTTTACTTCCCCTCCCTTTTTTAATGTCTAAACTGTATTTCCAAATGTTCAACTGAAATTTTCAGTGATTACAATGTTAGAAATTTGAAGACTAAAGGAAAATTTCATTGGGTGCAGAATTCTTATTGGGGGATACCCTCATTTTTCTTCTTTGTTGTTATACCCCTGAGTAGCAACCCTGGAACAGTTACTACTTCATACCCTAATTTACCTCCCAGGGTTGTTGAGAAGATGAAAACTGGGAGGCCTGTAGTTCCTGGATGAAAGGCAGGACAAAGATTAATAAAAGTTTAAAAAATACATTCTAGGAAAAGATTCATTGCTATACACCATGCTGTTGACACTTCAAAATACTCCCTTGGAGTATGTAAAAGGCTAACTGAGCACTGCATGCTTCCTTGATAGGTGTACATATTTAGATGCATGTGCACTAGAGACAAGATGAGTCCAGTATCTCACTTGGATATTTATGTTATAGACACTCCTGGGGGTCAAACCTGAAAATTGATAGCACCTCCTAGAAAGCATACTAGAAATGTGAAACTGAAAATGGCACCTGCTTTTATCTCATTTTGTACCCATCTTCTGTACATTTACCTACTCCAAAAACTTTTATTCACTGTACAACTCTGCATCAATGGGATTTTATCCCATGGAAATGTGTATTATAACTCTACAGTACAAACCAGTGCAAACTAATTTGGAGAGTTAGCTGTATTCAATAAGCAGACCCATGGGCTCCTTAAAACTTTGGACAGACAGTCAGAAAAAGGCAGAGAGTCACTTTATGTGGTCTTAAGGTCTTTTAAAGACAAAATTGTAGGCTGTTTTTCTTAAAATTTTATTATAAATCTCATAAAGCTTCTGAAATCTATTTTGTTTTCACCCCCTTCTTCAAATTTAACACCAGTACCATCAACTAATACTGTCAGAAAAAAATATATGAGAGTTTGCAAAATTGTTTTGACAATGCCTCATAGTCATAATTCACAACCTTTCTAGACTGTTTCAAAAGTGTTGTTTGCATATCTATACCAATTGCTTTCCAGTAAAGGTCAGGTTACTACCCCGACCATCAACACTGCCTTGATATCCAGATGTTACTACTGCATCAGTAATGCTTTGGTTTAAAATGTGCCTTTTGTTGCTGTTTTGTGTGCCTTCAGGTTGTTTCCCACTTATCATGACCCTGAGGCAAATTCATCACTGGGTTTTCTTGGCAAGATTTCTTTAGAGACGGATTGATTTTCTCTGAGGCTGAGAGAAAGTGACTTCCCCAAGGTCATCCAGTCTGTTGCCATGGCTAAGCAGGGATCCGAACTCTGGTCTCCAGAGTCGTAGTTCAATGCTCACACCACTAAACCATCCAGGCTTTCTCCTAGTACTTTTAGCATACTTTTAAGAAGAAAGAAAAAATGAATACCAGATGGTTAAAAAAGAAAAAAAAAGAAAGGAAAAAGATAAAATTAATGCAAATGAGAAATTGTAAATTCCCGGCTTTGATTGCTGAAGAGTCCTACAATCTTTAGTAACCTAATTTTCATACCAATTGACATTGAGTCTATAACTGATAGTATTCTCATTCTTATTCTTTATTATCCTCTCATGTGAAATACAGAACACAAATAACAGAAAGGGGCCAAACATACACTCTATCCAGTTGAGCTATGCAGTTAACCACATGAGTTGTTATGTGCACAGCAATCTTTTATGTGATCCACTCACTCATTAATATACTGAACCTTATTTGGCAAGCAATGACAAAATAATTAATAATATTACATTTTAATAATTAAAATAATATTTTCATAAGATCTTAATTTGAATAAAGGTTGCAATGGTAAAGTTACATGTGCTCAACTCCTACTTTATGTGGATGTAACCTGTCTTAAACAGGAATTTAGAAACATTAGAAACATTTTGCCTTGGAATACAACTATACATGGATACTCTGCATACTTGCATTATCTAAAAATAATTAAGACATGATTGTAAAATACCATAATCAGGGAGAAAACAATGAACCATGAGAGAAGAAGTAATCTTAGGTCCGAAACACACTGCAGAAATAATCCAATTTGAGAGCTTTAATTGCCCTGGCTCAATACTGGGCAATTCTGGGAAATGTAGTTTTTGTGAGATATTTAGCCTTCTTTGTCAGAGAATTCTGGTGCCACAATAAACTACAATTCCCAAGATTCCCTAGCACTGAGGCAGGGCAGTTAAAGCAGTTGCAAACGAGATTATTTTTTTCAGTGTGTTTTGGACCTTAGTTAGAGAAGATAGATTTATAGTACTTTATAATCTAGGAGCCCTTGGGGCACAGTATCAGCCCTGGTGGCGCAGTAGTTAAATGCCTGTAATGCAGCCACTCACTCACAAACCACAAGGTTGTGAGTTCATTACCAGCCATAGGTTCAAGCTTGACTCAGGCTTGCATCCTTCCAAAGTCACTGAAATGAGTACCCAGCTTGTTGGGGGCAATTAGCTTACACATTGTAAACTGCTTAGGGAGTGCTTAAGTGCACTAATAAGCGGTATAGAAATGCACTTGCTATGGCTATAACCTACAAATCAACTCTTTAAAAGCCCCTTCTTGCCCATGAACTAGAAGATATTAACCCATGTAACTAATTTTACATAGCATTAACATGATCACTTACCACATATGAGTCAGTTAATATAAAATGTACAAAGCTAAATGCTGATAAAGAGAAGGAGATCCAGGGTGCCACCATGCATGGCACAGCAGGCAAGTACCCATCTTTCATGGACTCCAAAGGGAGAAGACCAAGACTTCCTGTGGAAGGTGGAGCATGCCATGACACCACATGGGTGGCAGAGTCGTGGACAATATAAGGCCTTGCTGCTTAGGCAGCATGCTAGCAAGTGTGAAGGAAGATGGTATATATAGGCCCCTGAAGCAGACTATTACTTTTGTTGGTTCTTCATGGGTGGGAGCATTTCTCCTGGTTCCTCTATATCCTTTCAACACTCATAGAATCATAGAAGAGACCACAAGGGCCATCCAGTCCAACCCCTGCCATGCAGGAACTCTCAATCAAAGCATATCGTACAGATGGGCATCCAGCCTCTGTTTAAAGACTTCCAAGGAGGGAGACTCCACCACACTCCAAGGGAGTGTGCTCCACTGTTGAAGAGTCCTTACTGTCAGGACATTACTCTTTTCGTGTAGCTTGCATCCATTGCAAGCTACAGGAGCAGCAGAAAACAAACTTGCTCCCTCCTCAATATGACATCCCTTCAAATATTTAAACAGAACTATCATATCACTTCTTAACCTTCTCTTCTCTAGGCTGAACATCCCCAGCTCCCTAAGTCATTCCTCATAGGGCATGGTTTCCATTTTAGTTGCCCTCCTTTGGACATGCTCCAGTTTCTCAACATCCTTTTTTAGCTGTGGTGCCCAGAACTGGACACAATATTCCAGGTGGAGCCGAACCAAAGCAGAATAGAGTGGCACTATTACTTCCCTTGATCTAGACACTATGCTTCTTTTGATGAAGACTAAAATTGCATTGGCCTTTTTAGCTGATGCATCACACTGTTGATTCATGTTCAATTTGAGCTATACTTGGACTCCTAGATCCCTTTCACATGTGGTCTCTTTCAGCCAGGTGTCCCCAATCCTATATCTGTGCATTTCATTTTTCTGCCCTAAATGCAGTATCTTACATTACTCCATGTTGAATTTCACTTTGTTAGTTTTGACCCAGCTTTCTAGTCTATTCAGGTCATTTTGAATTTTGATCCTGTCATCTGGGATATTAGCTATTCCTCCTAATTTGATGTCATCTGCAAATTTGATAAGTATGCTTCCAATTCTGTCATCCAGGTCATTGATAAAGATGTTGAATAGCACTGGGCCCAGGACAGAGCCCTGTGGGACCCCACTGGTCACTTTTCTCCAGGATGAAAAGGAGCCATTGTTGAGCACCCTTTGGGTTCGGCCGGTCAACCAATTACAGATCCACTTAACAGTTCCTTTGTCTAGCCCACATTTTACAGGCTTGTTTGCTAGAATGTTATGGGAGACCTTGTCAATGACCTTACTGAAATTGAGATATACTATATCCACAGCATTCCCTTCATCTGTCAAGCTGGTAATTTTATCAAGAGAGAGAGAGAGAGAGAGAGATCAGATTTTTTTTTGTGGGTTTTTCGGGCTATGTGTCCATGTGGCCAGAGATCAGATTTGTATGGCATGACTTGTTTCTATGAAACCCATGTACTGTTGTTGTTGCCTGTCTCTGTTTCACAATCTACCAGATTTTGAACCACCAGTCCTATCCAAGATTCTTGGAATCAGTGAGAATCATGACACATTGTAAGTTATGTCACTTTTTCTATTTGCTATTGTATGTCACTTTTTCTATTTGCTATTGTAATCCTCTCTATGGTGATTTCATTAAGACGTTTGTATGGAATTTCTCCCAGAGAATTTTTGGAAGCATACTAGTTTACTTTTCGCAGAGATGCTAAATCTTAATGTTTAGGTCTTGATGTTCCATCACCTTTCACAAGTCTTTGCCTTCAAATCTTCTGTCTCCTGGGATTGCCACATCTAAAATCCAAATTATAGCAATTATGCCTACAAATTTATGCCAAACAATAAAAACAAATCAGCAGGGATTTTTTTTTAAAAAAATATCAAAATATAGAGGTGAATTCTGAGAGAAAGCAGGATCATCATCATCATCATCATCATCATCATCATCATCATCATCATCCTTCTTACTTATTTGCCTGAAATTTGTTATGGTTCATTTTGTTACAGCATCAGGAGCTGCCTGTGCATCTTGCCTTCCATAATACATTAGAAGTTGATATAACGGGTTATGCAGTAGAAAATGGCATTTCTGAGACACAGTGATCTCAGCTACAGGTATTGAAATAATAACAGAAGAGAGGTGAGCTTGAGTCAAGATGTGCAATGTCATTTCTGCAAGAGAATCTAGCTTAAATACAGAGGGACAGTATGGGAAGGAAAGGGACTAAATGTATATATAAACTGTACCAAGAATTGAGTCTGTCAAGAATTTGAAATTGTGTACAGTTTAATTAGGCAATGTTAATGCTTGTTATTCAGTTCTGACAATGAAAGCCACTGGACTGTCTATATAGTTTCTTAATAGAGGTTTTCTGAGTTTTAATTACTGAAGCCTGAATTTTTGAACTTGGTATCCTGCCAGTACTGACATACGGTGACTACTACGCATACAAATTTGGTACACTTCTATCAAACATCTTAAAAGATATTATAATAATTTATTTCCAGTGATGGTCATTTATCAATATTAAGCATTGAATTTTTTACTTAAGGTTCTCATTGGTACTTGACTTGAGTCAGACAGTCCAGAGAGGCCCACTGTAAACTGATATTTTTTGACCCCTGAACTGGGGCCCAAGCAAGTTTTTGTGGTTGGTACACCATCTGAATTACACCCACATGCCTTCATAATCTCTGCCTGCATTAGAAGATGTCTTAGAAAATAGCAAGGAGTGAGCTCACACAGGAGACAACAGTATTTTTGATAACACAGTCCCAGACAATTTAAAACTGTTAAAACCAACATTTCAAACTATTCTTTGAAACAAATTGGAAGCCATAGAAGATAATTAACACAAGTAAAGGATATGCTAAGTAGCTTATTCTGGTTAGCAGCTGCCATATTCTGAACTTTCTGAATAGTTTTCAAAGCTAGACCTACTCATTGCAGTAATCCACTCTGAATGTTACTATCAAAGGAACTGTGGCCAGGCTTAAAACTATAATAAGGCTCTCATATAACAACTCTCAGTTCTTGTTTTGTCACTGTAAAAGAAATACAACTTTGGATAATGTACCAACTGTGTCGTTGTTTGCATGGGCCAAAAAGCCCAGTTCCCACTGGTCTCACATTGTCTAGTTCAGATGGTGCAGGCCAAACTCCCAGGGGCAGGATTGGGCCCAATCCTGTCTGTCCCGACATAGATCCAGAGCATCTGGCCAGACCCCAGGGTAAACAGCCTTTCCCTCCAGGGTAATTTACCCCTGGTTTTCTGCAGAGTTTCTAGGAAACTGCTAAAGCAAAACCTCACTGTTCACATTGCACTTGCCCCCTTGCTCCTTCCATAATATGGTCATTTAATACTTGAACTACATAATCTCCATGACTTGTGGCATCCAGTTTAGATACAGTTACATAAATGTTTTGTACCCGAACATGGAAGCAACACAGCACTTTTCGTAGCCTATTAACGTAAAATGTTACATCTTATTCAGAAGCTCTTTTTTTAAAAAAAAAATTAACAAAATATTCAAATGTAAGGTTATTTATCATGATTTGTGTGCAAATTGTTCAACAAAATAATGTGAAAGTTGTGTTTCTACAATATTAAAAATCCAATTTCTTTGGCGTGTATATTGCACATGTATACATATACAGTGGTACCCCGGGTTACGAATTTAATTCGTTCCGCGGCGCCGTTCATAACCCGAAAGATTTCGCAACCCGAAAAAGCCATAGCCGCTAGCGCTGGAAAGCCGCGATTTCGTGCGAAAAAGTGCCGAAAAGCACCAAAAAAATTTTCGTACGCCGAAAAAAAAAAAAACTTAACCCGGAACAGTTTTTTCCTATCTAATTTTTTCGTATCCCGGAAATTTCGTAATGCGGTCATTTCGTATCCCGGGGTACCACTGTATACATATTTGCAGCATGAACACTGGTGGTGCAGTGGTTAAATGTCGATACTGCAGCCAAAACGTTGTGAGTTTGATCCTGCAGGGGTCAAGGTTGACTCAGCCTTCCATCCTTTCAAAATGAATACCCAGCTGGTTGGGGATTAAAATGTTGTAAATCATTTAGAAAGTGTTTCTATAAAGCAGTATGTATAAAGTGGTATAAAAAATGTAAGTGCTATTCCTATTGCTGTATGTACAGTGGACCCTTGTTATACGCTGAGGTTTGGTTCCAAGATCCCCCGTGTATAAGAAAATCCGTGTACGCGCAAGTCCCATTACATATAATGACATAGCAAAATGGTGTCCCTTATACAAAATGGAAAATCAAGGTAAATTTATACTTTTTTGGAACATTTTCAAACCGTGTATGCTTAAATCCGTTTATAAAAAATCTGTGTATAAGAAGGGCCGACTGTACAAGAAAAATCCAGAAAGGGGGGAAATACAGAGTGAGACAAAATAATATAAAAGACCTCAGATGCAATTTAGGTTCTTTTTATTCTAAAAAGGGTTCATTCTGGGCCAGTAATCTATATCAGGGACCAATCAATAAACAAACTGGAAGACACAGCCTGTCTTTCATGTGTTTTTCTCCTTTCTGCAAGCTGGCATGACTCAAGTACTTAGTGCCTTCACAAATTACCCAATAAAACAAAATATCCATTATGATAACAATATCTCACATGACAAATCAATATAGGCCTGTAGGTCCCAGGAATGTGATTCATTTCAACTTTTATTACAACATATTTTCCTGTCTTTTTGTAGCATCACTAATAACAGTTCCTGTCAAAGATATTCTATTTTAGTAGTTTGTTGAGGGGATCAATATATACCTGAAAAGTTAGTGAATAGTCTCAGTCAGTAAATCCCAGACCATGGACCTTCTCCTTTCAGGTGTAGTTCTTTCATCTACTGGCTGGACAGATATGAAGTGTTCAGTGGGGTTGCAATTTCTGGCCTTTTACATTCAACCTGGGATTCCATTCACTACCATGATATAAAAATGACAAGGAACATGGCCACTGTACCAATGGCTTTCCCATCCCTAATGCCAGATTACATTTCATTGAACATAAATAGATATACACTCATCCCTCCATATTTGTGGCTTTAATATTTGCAGATTTGATTATTCATAGCTTTGATTAAATATGTTCTCTTTAGGAATATCTAGGTCCTCCAGTGCAACTCTATGGTCAACTTTAACTAAAGGTTGCACTGAAAGATCTAGAGATTACTAGAGAGAATACTCTACTAGGCATTTGTAGCTCCTCCAGTGCAGTTGTATGATCAGTGTCTGTTGGATATTGACCACAGAATTGTACTGGAGGACCTAGAGATTCCTAGAGAGCTGTCCTCTCAGGTAAAAACATGGTGTTTTTGTCATTTGCGGTTTTTCCATATTCATGAGGATCTTGTGCCCATAATCCTAGAGAATATGGAGGGACAAGTGTAATCCAAAAGTGTGAGGAATGCTCTGGGTCCTTTCTAGAGTGTCTTTGTTCCATCACTATATGTTTCAAGGTAAAAAGGAGGGGGGCAAAGTATGTAGCAGCACCTTTAAGACTAACTGGGTTTTATTTTAGCATGATCTTTCATGATATAAACCCACTTCTTCAGACACAGTACAGCATTCTAGGGCTATTGAGTCATTATAAAAACTGCAGACTCTCTCCAAGCAGGGGCAGTTCATTGATGATTCATTTTATTCTAGTAATCCAGGATGCATTATCTGGGGGAAGGGGCTAGATGCACAGAACAATGAAGTGATGCTACCCAGGCAGTGACTGCTGTAGGGAGTTACCACAGCTGAGCTACATGCTTGATTTGGTTTTTCCTGCTTTGTCTTCCTGCTCTGAAGGCAGTTGAAGTAAACTGCATACTTAAAATGGCAATGGTCATTGCTTGCCATGTATAGCCACTCTTTAAAGAATGAAAGGTATCCTCTTGAGAAAAAGAGGGTGGATCTCCAAGCTTTCTTGCCAATGCTAGGCCTTCCCCAAATTTCAATATTACTTCCACTCCAATGTGTCATGCTGAAGCAGTAGGGGATTTTAGTTACCTCAAATTGCTGAGAAGGGGGCCCTTACAAGTACCCCGCAAAACCGCTTCCCAAATTTTATACCAAGAGACTGAATTATCCTTAAGAAATAGTGTCGAGACGGGCTTCTTCAAGAAAAGTCTAATATTTATTCAAAGGGAAAAATCACACAGCAACACAAACATACACACACTCATACAAGGCTTGAGGAATCAAGACTGTAAATAGGGAAAAGTTTGAAGCAGTACTACTTACTTGAGTAGGCTTCTCCGGGAATCCAATGCAGTGGGATGTGGATGGGACTCAGTCATGGGAGTGAATGACTGGGCCAGGAGCCAGATCAGAGTTCAGAAGGACAGAGCTTCCCCTTGAAATCCAGACTGGCCCACTGAAGAGGCAAATCTGGGGGTTCTTATAGGCAAAATCTAGCCTCTGGTAAAGGTGCTTAATGGTGAGGACAAAAGGAGTTTGGTTGCTTGGGCATTGTTAACATGGCACTGTCAATGCAGTAGGGTCTGACAACAGTCGGGAGGGAAGACAAGCAGGAGAATGGGCGAGTCATTAAGTTGATCACTGGTCTATCAAGTGTGAGACTATGAGCAAACATTTTGTATTGTTTTAAGTTTGGAGGTGATGGCTTTCACATTTAGCAACTCCCAAACCTTCCTGTGGGGAATGTCCAAAAGTGTTGTTTTCCAGGGGTCTTGTGAGGATGACTCATTTGCCTACCTGACCCAATGCTTTGAGGATAATGGCGGATACCCTGGCAGGTCAGTTTGAGATCATGGGGAACTCCACACGCACCAACATTTTAGAAAAATCCAGTCTTGCTACCACTGCTGCCATTTCTCCTTCCCTTGTTGTCCTGCCATCTCTCCTCAGGATCTGAGCAGCAGGAGCAGCATCTTCCTGGAAAGCAGCCAACCTTGAGGCAGAAAGCAAAAAAGAAAGAGAAAGAGACCTCAGTGGGGAAATGCAGAATACAAAAAGACATCAAAGAAAAAGAAAAGCATGACAAGGAGGCAGGAGGAAGATGCTCCCAGAGTCTAGACAGTGGAATGAGTCTGTTCATATGGGTGAAAGAGAGTGTGGGAGAGGATAAAAAAAGGAGGAAGGTTAGAAGAAAGCCACTTTGTTAGTGAGACAGTACATATAGTCTGAGTGCTGGACTAGGACTCTGGGGGACTAGTGTCACATCTCTATTTAGCCATGCAAACTTACCTGGTAGCCTTGGGCAAATCACACTCTCTCAGCCCAAAAGGAAGGTAGTGGCAAGTCTCCTCTTAATAAATCTTGCAGAGAAAACCATATGATAGGGTACCCAAGTCAACGTCAACTTGAAAGTACATGACAACCACAACACTCTGGTAGGCTAGATGCTATTCTAGAATTTGGCAGACTCTGTTCTAAATGCTATTCTAGAGTTTGTCAGGGAGCCAAGAACTAAACCCAGTGCCTTTAAACAAAAGGGTAAATTTTCCTTTGTATGGCTTCTCCATGCTGATGCTTGTCCCTGGCTTAATTCCTGTCCTGCCTTCCCAGTCTATGCTATGCACTTGTTGCAGTGGTTAGTAACTTAATTAGAGGGAAATTGAATTTGGTCCTCTTATGGACAGGAATGCTCCAGCCAAAATCAGTATGGACTGGGATTTAAGAGTTCTAGGTTTTAGTTTTTACTGACAAAGGTTACTGAGGCGGGTTACAAACCGCCAAAAAATACATATGGAATACGTACTAGGGTTAGGAAGGGGCTGTGCTTCCGCACGCCCCTAACCCTAGTACGTATTCCATACGTACAACATGGCGGCACCCCTTCCACATGGGGGCCACCATGTTTACGTATCGGACGCTGTGCGTCCGCACGTGTCGCGGCGTCTATGACGTCGTGAGTCCGCCCCTGGCGCCTCGCGACATTATAGAGGCGCTGCTTAAAGAAGTTCCATTTTGGAGCTTCTTTTTCGGTCCGTGCAGGAGCCGCGCGGTGTGGCTGCTGTGGCTCCCGCACGGAACAAACGGCGGCGGCGGCAGATCACCTCAAAGCGGCGGTTTATAACCCACCTGAGTCAGAAACAGGGCTATTTTTTGAGCCAATTTGAGATAAAGGGAGGGTAATAAAATCAAGTAAATCATATGGCATTTAATATTGAAAGTAAGTGGAGTAGGACACAAACGTTTGGAACGGTTCACTGGAATTACATTACCTATAGTGGGGAGTATCACACTATTGTATCTAGTGTGTCTTTGTATGATATTTTAAAGGACCACTATGGTTCTGTTCAATCTGAGGTCAATTTTCAGACTGAAAAGTTATATGTAACATATGCATCTTATTCATATCCAGGCATAAAGAGTGATAAGTGAGGAGCAGGAAGAATAATATTTTGTGCTGTTTTCTATTGTATTTTGGATTTTATTCCATTTAGCTGGAATTCTGTACACTGTACACTACTTAGGTATGTAACTACCTATTTGTGGAGCTAAGTAGCACCTCTTGGCACAGCCTCACCCCCCCCCCACCCCGACTGACTGGCAGCTGCTGCTGGAAGCAATGAATCTCTGTGCTGTAAATTATGACACACCAGATGGATGTTTCCACCCACTAACCACTGCAGGCAATCTGTGGTGCAAGAGAAATTACTACAGAGATCCTGCTTTTGATTGTTACACTGGACATCACTCGTATTAGTGGAATGGAAATCTGCTGTGTCCCAATCAACTAGAGAACAGACTCCCAGCTCTTGCAGTTATTGTTGCCTAGTAAGGCAGGACTGTGGAACTTTTATGTTTCCCATGTATTCTCTACATTATTAAATACATAAGGATCATGAATATGAATTAGCTTTAGATGCATAACTCGAGATTACACATGCATACCTGTGATCACGAATTCCAATATTTATTGTTTAATCATTTGCTGATATGATTTCTGTGCCATCACTTGTACCTTAGCTCTCACACATTTTTTCAAATGTGCTTGACCATCTCTCCATGTTCCTTCTCCAGTTCTCACATTCCTTTTTGAAGAAAGGGCTTGCATTCGGGATGTCTGCAGAACTAATACCAGCCAGATTGAACTGCGATGCCAAAGATTTTTACCTAAATTGCTATTTTTATTTGTTTTTCTCTGCTATGTTTGCCTTGAGTTTATTAATAAAACTTCTTTTTCTTATAACCACTTATCACCATGAGGTTATAACCTACTTATACCCATGAGGCCTAGCTGATCTATGCATGTTTTCACATCACTACTTTAAGGAGTGCTGAGAAGACACCTGACTACCTTTTGGCACTCTTCTGACAACCTTGGATGTGACAAGAATACCAACATCCAATAGTAACTGTGCTTTGTTCGCTAACAAGATTCTGTTGTTGGCTAAGGAATTCACCATAAAATAATTCTTCATGGAGCTCACCAGGGAGTGAGCTTACCATCCTCCATGGACTGATCCTACAAGCTTGTTTATTGTCACCAAAGTAGAAAAAACAGTATAATAATATCCTAAAACTACTGCATGAAGTGGACCAAAATGAGTTCTCTTTGATGGTTATGAATCATTTGACTGCACTGTCTAATTCTTCACCTCTGAATCTGTTTTTAGCTCAGATCATCTCTGTCTTGTCGACACCAGTGTACAAAATCTTTTTAAAAGGAAAGGAATCTGTTGTTAAATTAGGGACTTACATTTAGATGATCTAATATTTCATTAAATTTAATATACACTTTCTCTAGCCTAAATAAAATTTCAGATCAGTTTTTGGATGAGATGGAATTCATGTGATGGAACCATTTTTATTTTTCATAAAATATTGGCCCTCTGATTATCCTTAATATGTTCTGACTAACGTTTTTATGAGAAACAGAGCAATCCCAGATTAACCTTTTTTATAAGAAAGAAAGAAAGAGAGAGAGAGAGAGAAAGAAAGAAAGAGAGAGAGAAAGAAAGAAAGATTTTAATTTCTTTTAAGAATCCTTTGCAACCTGTCCCAACAAGGAAGATGCAACATTAACCATGCCTTTGATCCAGCTTTTCTCATATCCAGGTTATATTTCCAGAATGTATTTTATTAAACTTATGTTCAACATAAATCTTGAACAATTCTTTCCTTTCCACTGTATTGTTTTATGAGTGAGGTGCTCACCTTGTATGGATCCCTTTGTAAAAGGTGCAAGATCCAATAATTTGCATTCATTAATTCATCCATGGCGATTTCTCAGCACCCCTGAGTCCTAAGGTTTACTAATGGAGTATTACTTTTCACCTTTGGCTCACATTGTATCATCTAGATCGTCAAATTAAACTCCAATTTATTGCACAAGCATCATTTGAAATATGCCCTCTTGCTGCCTGCCTGACACAAAGCAGAATATATATATGAAAGACATAAATTATTCAGAAGGTAATTGCAGCAAATATGCAGAGAGGAATGATGACTTGCTTTCTTCCTTTCCTACCTGTTAATGAGCCAACTTTCATTCTCAACAAGTTTTATTGATAAATTGTGGCTTTTTAAATATGCTCCTGCTGATTTTTGTTCAATGTGAAATTTTGAAGGAGATTTACAGGCTTCTGCTTGCATAAAATTTCCAAGCAGATAAAGATCTGATACTTGGGTATTAATTTGACAAGTTGTGTGTTATGTGTCTGTCTGTGTATATCTGTAATCATTTATCCCTTTTTGAAAAAGTTCAGTGAGATACAATCACATGGATCATATTACCAATAGCTTGCTTTTGGGCAACTAGTGGTGACAAAAATGAAAATATTCCTCAAAATAACACATTTATATAATTTGTTTAAAAGCATAATTATGAAGAAAGGGGAAAAAGAAGAAAAAAAGGAGGGAAATATATAGAATATGAACAATGAGGCAGGCATAGATTAACATAAAATGACTCTAAAAAAAAAACACTTTTCTGGAAACTGATATCTATAAAATAAATGTTCATGAAGAACTAAAACAGTGTGATCTTCTGACCATTGAATAACAGATGGAAAATGTGTATCTTTCCAGCCTTGTAATACAAGTCTTTGCTCAACAGTAAAGGTCTGTGTGGTGTAATCAATGGGAATTTAGGGATTCAGTAATAAATGTTTGCTTGATTCAAAGGGTCCAGTCTACTTGGGACTATCAAATGGATTGAGACCATTGCCATTATATGGTGGGACTAAATAAAATATTGAAATACTAAATACTGTTCTTTCTTAACTGTGGTGCCAATGGAAACTGCAGCAATCTGGAGAGGTGTAAGTCATATATGTAACAGTCATGGAACCCCCAATAAATGCCCCGTTAACCCCATTTTTGTGCACAGCATTATGCTTGTGCTCCTTCCTGTAACACTTAAATTTCCATGGGAAACAATGCTCATACTTAGTAGCATGTGTAGAGTCCACTGCCATGTTTATATTCCTGAAGAATGAGACCAGCTATGCAAAGGTTGACTTTCGAGTATTTATTAATGGAACAGTGATTTGTCCACTGTGAAAAGTCATGGCGGAAATTTGAAAGAATACATTGTGCCATTCTTAAAATGCTAGAATGAGCTGTAGCCTTTTCAACAGACTGATCTCAGTCTTGATGTGCACATTCAGTGATATATGAATTCCATACAACCACCACCACCCCACAGACACAAACATACATGTGCTTTTTGCAGGTAAATTGTTCTCATCTGTCACTCATTGAATGATCTTTCAGGTTTCTTTTCTTGCCATTGCACTTACTTTCTAGCTAATACACAAAATATGCTTTCTTTGACTTAGATGCATTTATATATGCAAAAAAGTTCTCTTTTATCATTATTCATCATTGTCATTTCCCCCAATTTGTGGGAAAAACAGGAGGATAGTTCTTGAGCCAGCATGGTGTAGTGGTGTCAGTGCTGGACTAGGAATCTGGAAGACTAGGGTTAGAATCCTCCTCTTAGCCATGGAAACACACTGGATAACTCTGGGCAAGTCACAAGAAGAAAGCAATGGCAATCTTCCTCTGAATAAATCTTGCGAAGAAAACCCTATGATAGGGTTAGCATAACTCAGAGTTGAATTGAAGGTTGATAAACCTCAAGATAAGCTATAATGAAATACCACAAAACCCAATAACCACCATACAGATGCATGAAGAACTCAGTAACTCCTTAATTGTTGGTATCAAGAAAGTAAGAGTGAAAGCAGGGGCAGTCGTTTACATTTGAAACAAAACTAAATAACAACACCTCTTTTTTCCATGATAATACAACAAACCTACTGTGAGAATGTTTGGAAATCCTTTGCCAAATTCACCATGGAACATTGGGGTAACACAAAGGGACTGTGTGAAAAATGCAACACACAAATAAAATGTTATTTTCTGCAGAAGAGTGCTGAGATGTGCCTGTGAGAAGCTGAGGAGGCAAATCATTTTTTCTACACTGCACATGTGTAGAAAGTCCACTTCTCAGACATGCCCCAGATAGAGAAAACCATAGATAAATGTTGATCATAGATTTGCTCCAGAGGACCTCTAGATTCCCAGAGAGACTCCCCCCCAACACAGTTAAGTGAAACCGGAGTTATTCATTCCACAGATATGGGGGTCAGACAATATACAGTGGTGCCTCGGGATACGAAATGATCGGGTTACGAAATTTCCGGGATACGAAAAAGTTGGATTGGCAAAAACTGTTTCGGGTTACGAAATATTTTTCAGGTTACGAAATTCATTTCGGCACGAAATTCAAATGCTGCAAAGTGCAGCTATAGGCTTTCCAGTGCTAACGGAAAAGTGTTTCGGGTTACGAAATTTTCGGGTTACGAAAGGAATGGCGGAACGAATTAATTTCGTAACCCGAGGCACCACTGTACTGATTAACTGGAAGGGTTTTGTTACAAGAGGAATGGAGATAAAGAGGTTTACAGACAGGCAAGAAGGCTGCATTGTTAAGCAAGTCATAGGGATGAATGGACTGGGAGTGATAGTCACATAGTGGTGTCTGGTGGCCAAAGCATAAGCACAAACCCTCTCCCATTCAAAAATGTACAGAAATTTTCAATGGTAACACAATATTTACAACAGAAATATACATAAATATCTAAATTTCATGAACTGCAGACCCTTCTAGTGCATGTGAAGGAACCAAACATTCCAGCATCTTGGAACTGGAAACTTTGACAGCACTGGAATCTATATCAGGTTTTGCCACCAATTCTAGTGTACAGGGAATTCTCCTAGGCCTCTTTCCGCATGTTGTGAAACTTGTGGTTATAATGACTGTGTCTTCACCAGGTTAGCATAGTAGAAGCCTACAATGGCCCATTTGTCATTTTGCTATGTTTTGTTTTGTGTACCTTCAAGTCATTTCTGACTTATGGTGATCCTAAGATAAACCTATCATGGGTTTTTCTTGGCAAGATTTGTTCAGAGGTGATTTGCCATTGCCTTCCTCTGAGAGCATATGTCATGCTCAAGGTCACCCACTGGGTTTCATGACCAAGCTGGGAATTGAACCCTAGTCTCCAGAGTTACAGTCCAACACTCAAACCACAACACCACAATGGTCCAATAATTTGTACCATAAACTGGTCTTGGCATAGACTCTGGGCACTCAGGACTGAAAAGCAGAATGACTTTAGTGTGCAAGAGACCTCAGGATATGAAATAGCTATTAACATGATACTGAGCCATGCAGGCTTTGCTGCACCTATGCCTCATCTTATTTCTTATTATAATGGAGTCAGACTCTGCTTTTCTACTAAACTCTTCACCTTTTTACAACCCTAGTCTTGGCTATATCTGTATGTATTTGGTGCATAATTAACAAGGAAATTCTTCTTCGCAGACATAGAGCACACAAATAATATGTGATTAAAGATTTAAATGCCCACAGAAGTAGGAGCATGCCACAAAAACCAGTGAGTGCTCGGAATAGAAGCACATGAATGATTAAAAGCACAGAAGATACAGTGACACAATATTTACAACACACAAATCCCTTTTAGCCTTTTGAGATAGTGACAAAATAAATTATCTCTAAAAACTGGCTGGCAGAAGCAGACTAGCACTGCTGTTCTATTGGTTTATGTTAGCACAGGGTCTTTAGGGACCTCTTGCATTTCTGAAAGGGATGAGAGCTATGTTCTACATAGCAAGACTTTAGCTCTCCCAGGGCAGTGAAGCACTCCTGGTTCTCTTTTTTTTATTTACTGCTTAAAATACATTTACTCTTCCTTTTCTATAATTACAGTTGCCTCTTGTTACACAGAAATCTAGGCACATTCATTCAGATTGGGGAGGTGTGAGCAATTCATGTCATTAGATTTTTATTTGTGGAAATGAAGTCCCCCAGTCTGTAGCCTTTGGGTACAGTTGCTGTCTGGACTCTGCACATTCTAGGTCCTTGAGCAATGTATCTGATAAAGTGCAAATAGAAAAAAAAAGTATACATTGCAAAATGTGGCCACATATGGTTGAGTTGGTGGAAGGGTGCATACAAAAATGTGAAGCATTTGAAAAATGTGCTCACAGAGGTGATTGCATGAGAACTTGTAGCAGTGTGAACATAAAACGATCTCCCTTTTTGTTCCAAAATCCTGTTTCAACAATAGCCAGGCAGATGGTGCAGCTACTTTTCTCTGCAGTAGTTGAAATCAGATTTAGGCCTTTGATTTTCAATCTTTTACCATGTTACTTTGCCAGGATCACTGATGTTCTGCTGGTGTCAATGCTTCTGTGGATTTTGTATTCTTTGTTAATAGCTCTGGAAGTCTTCAAACTGAAGAAAAGGATAATAAGTGAATAGCACCTAATAATGACCCCAAGGAGCTGCAATTTGAAAAGAAACTTTCCCAATTCTTTTCTTAAGCCTTTTCTTGGACTCCTTTTAGATACCTTAGAAGCCAAAACAATATATAATGATCACAGAGCTATAAATTCTTACTGGAACATGGAAAGATACTAGTACAAAATGCATCCTTATAGATGCTGGTGCTGAACCTTCCTTGTAAAAGCATCAGTATCAAATACAATATGGTTGTTTTTACTATAGCAGTTTAGAATATTGTTGAGTATAACATCGAGGATTGGGTGTAATGTATTACATCTGGGGTTAAGATGGGGCTCTAATGAATACAGCGCGCCCGCGCCATACGCGGACGCACCATACGCGGCCTTGAGCGTACGCGCTCAAGCCGCAGGGTGCGCACGGGGTGGAAGGGGCGGTGTGTCCCATTCAATTGAATGGGCGCACGTGCCCATTGCGCCCTGCGCACTCCCGCACCGCCGCGCATGAGTCCCATTGTTTCCAATGGGGCTTGAGCATAGGCGGAATTTGCCTTACATGGCGGGATCCCCCGCATAAGGCAAGGACGGACTGTATTCAGCTGGTCTAGAGTTCCATATGCCACTTCTTAAAATCTGGGCACTTAATTGCATATTATGAAAATATTCTAATTATGTAAACTACTCTAATTTACATTCAAATTATGCACATTCAGCACATTAAAGGTTGCATTTTTTCATCCACAATGTTTAACCTTTGTACCATTTTAAAAGTTAGAACTGATCTGGCATAAACTGTACACATGTGGGCAGCTTAGTAAAAGCTGAGACAGAGTCTTCATCAAAAGTAGCAAAAATAGTTTTACTCGTATATCTTGTGTATAACTCAGACATAGCTATAGCATAATAATAATAATAATAATAATAATAATAATAATAATAATATAATTATAATAAGTTTATTTATATTTCCCGCCTCTCCCATGGATCGAAGCGGGATTACATCAATAAGGTAATACAATAATATAAAATGCAGTTAATAAAATACTAATACTGAATTAACCACATTCCTATTAGTTCATTAAAATAGCAATTCAACAAATAGCCAATAATTATAGCCAATTATAGTCAATTATATTTATCTTATGGTTTAGATAAAATAAGATAAAATAGTCAAAGGGCTTCTAGTGTTATTTGGGCCATCTTATATCACCTGGCTTTTCTTCTCATCCTGTTGCTCTCTGCCCTTGTAAAGACAAATAAAAGGAGGGGAGAAGTGGAGGCTCTCTCAGGTGTAAAATTCAGTAAAAAGACTGGAAACTGAGGTATCTGACAAAATACGTCCTGAAACAAAGGATGAATCTAGGATTTGCTGCCTCAAACATGCCCAGCCAGCTAGGAAATATTTTTAGACCTCTTATCTGGGATATTCCTGGTTTTCCAAGATATATGTCAACCCTAAGTTGGTCACATTTAAGATTAATCATAACCTACAGCTAATTCATGTAAGGAGCTTTTCTGTGGTGGGCCACACATGTTCAAGGATTATATAGGTCACATGTTCCCAATGCTTTAGCATTCATAGACTGGTGCGCTATGGGACTACACAGGGTACCTAAACTCCAGCAATGGTGAAGTCAGGCAGGAGCTTATATTCTTAAGAACACAAGAAGGCAAAACACTAGTGAGTAAAACTAGTTCAGCACTGAATGCATTGACTAGTAGTAGGTCTCCAAGATTTCAGAAAGGGGCCTCTCAGTCCTACATAGAGATGTCTTAAGAGTGAACCCAGGCACTTCTGCATGCAAAGCAGATACTCTGCCACTAAGCCACAACCTTCATATGTAATGGTTTGCAATACTAGGTGCACTCTCTGCTATATACAAGTTATAAGAGATGGAGTTTAACCACTTGATAAATTTTTCTGGGGACTCACTATATCTGTTAATCAGCTCTTCAGTGCAGAGATGTTCATTTTACCACCAAAGTCCTGCTTGTTTCACTATATGTATTTCTCTTGCTTGCTTGCTTGCTTTTTTCCTTTTCCTTTTCCTTTTTCCTTATTTGTTTTTTATTTTTTTTATTTTTTGCATTTCTATTTCTTTTCTTCCTATTAATTTTGATATCCCACTAACAAGAATTCTTTAGGAAGTTAAATGTAATTTGAATTGCACCCAGAGTCTCTTCCCCCCCCCCCCCCCAATACACTGGTTAATCTATTTATCTATGCTAGGACATAGATGTTATAACATAAGTATTGTTTGTTAACAGCCACATTAGTGCTACTTAGAATATGATGTAGAGGTGAGCAAATGCCAAGGATTAGAGGCCCATTCACCCACTACAAGGCCTTGGTGGGATGTACCCACCCCCCAATACAAATGTTTTTTTAAAAAATGATATTTCTAAGAAATTAAATCAAAATACCCGGGTATGTTTCCCCTCTCTCTGGATATTTTAGGTCTTTTTTTAAAAAAAAATGAAGTAAATTGACACTAGACTTAATGAAACGGGCCCAGTGCGTTCTAAAATGTGTGTGTGCGCGGGCGCACATGTAACAGGATGGGGCTGAGAACCCCATTTTACCGCACGCTGGAACACTGCCTTTGCCGCCGGGCATTCCAATTGCATCCTCGTTCCATTCCAGAGGGCACCATTTTTGAGAACTGTTCTAAAGCGATAAACTCCAGGGTTTACTTCCTGCATTTAAAAAGATGATTTCTGGATCTAGAACAGTGTGGTGGAGGCCAAACTGTGGCAATTCTCATATACCACCTAGGGGAAATAGGGATACTTTAAGTAAAAAACAAAGAAAAAAGAAAAGGCTCAAGGACTTCACATTGCCCAAGACCCTGGACAAGACTCATTGAAATAAATGGGTCTACTCCATAACAAATTTAACTACCATTTATTTCAATGGCTCTAGGTAGGATTGATGTTGGATTTAGCTCCTAATTTTTCAGTAAATACTCCACAGACTATTATATGGCAGTGCTGAAATGATTTAGCCTCTAAGTCTTCCTGTTCTTCCATTTAGTGCTTGAAGCTGTTTTGCTGCAGATTGATAGCAGTTGCAAGGAATGTTAGCAACAGAGGCCATAATACTCTCTAAGTATTATATGTGGAACAAGCTATGGAACAAAAAAATGTTTATAGGTTCCTTGGGAATGTTTTTTTTAAAGCAACTTGTTGCCAGATCATTGGAAGCCTGCTTAGCTCTTGATAGGAGATATAATTATGCTCTCCCCCCTCACCCACACCATGTCTAAGTGAAATCCATCTGCAGTCTTGTGGCACACTAAAATATTCATGTTTTGCTTCTCCTCATTGCCACACTTGGAACAGATTAGCATATGGAAAAACAGAATAAATTAATCTTGCTTGTACAAAGGATAAAAGGATGACAGAGCTTAAACAAGCCAAAGCAAAGGCTGATCCCATATTATCTAGTGAGCACTAGATATCTGGAATTTCACAAAAATTAGCAGGTGGTGACAGCACTACAGGGGAAGGAATGCAAGTTACATCCAGAAGGTAAGAGTATGGACAAAAAGGAAAAAAAATCAGGCCAGAACCCAGTTCAGATAGGTTTCAGCTAGTGCAATGTGGACATTATGCTAAAGTGTGGTTCCAAAATGAAGATTCACTTTGGTTCATTTTCAAAGCTTGAGACATTTTCTTAATGACATTTATGAGGAAATCAATGGATAGGTATACCTTTTTTATATTTGACAGTATTCGGTGGCATTTAGATTGATCCAACCCAATTTCAGACAAATAACTAGAGAAGATTTCATCCCAGGTGTCTAAAGGTCGAGTTTTCTTTTGTTTTGCTTTTTAAAGCAAGTAGAAATCATCTTTTTAATTGAAAAGTAAATATTTTCAATAATATTGACAGGTATAGTTTCCCTCCTGAGGGAATTATGCCTGCCAAATATCAGACAAATAAGTGTAGGGATCTTTGTACAGTGGAAGCCTTTAAAGCATGGATGGCAACCACACGGCCCTCAACAAGTCCCAGCAGTCCTCGTCAGCATAGTCAAAGATGAAGAATGCTGGGAGATTTATCCCAGCAGCATCTGGAGGACTACATGATTCTTGCTCCTTTTTTAAAATATGTGTGTGTGTGTGTGTGTGTGTGTATTGTCATAAGAAAATAATAAGAGCCAAGCTGGATCAGGACAAAATCCCATCTAGTCCAACATTTTGTTCACACAACGACCAGTCAGAAACCTATAAGGAACTCACTGACAGGACATGAGTGCAGCTGCACTGTCCGTCTATACTCCACAGCAACTGACATGCAAAGTTATATTGCCTCTGATACAGGAGGTAGCATAGAGACATCTTGAGTAGTAGCCATTGATGATCTCATCCTCCATGAATGGTGTGAACATCCTGCTTCTGTTTCCTTTGTTAGTCTTTGCCATGCCTCACCTCATTCCTCCAGTGTAACAGCAGAGAAAATCAAATGGGGGATTTTTATTCATTATCTTTTCCGTCACTCCAGTTCCTTCAATCACCTGGTCATGAATGAGAAATTAGTCCAAACATGAACCAAGATGGATATACAATACATCAATAATAATAAAAAACCCAAAATGCATAGCTCACGTTTAATGTTCTGTACTGGAATGTTTAGTGTGTTACTTCATACTTTATATGACTGAGTGAACTGTAATATTTTTTTAACCAAATACAGAATATGCAAAACTCAGTTTTCTATGTAGGTTAGTTGAAATCCATCCCGGAAGAAACTGGACACGTTTTGAAAACAAATAAAACTTTACTAAATTTGGCAGCTTTTCCCACTCAGGTCCAGAGACTGAATACCATATGTCCATATTTTATTTTATATAGACACCCTTTACCTTATTCACAATAAAATCACAAGAACTAAATGGCTAGTGATTCTTTTTAGCCCAAACTCATAGGCCATTTGGGTCAGAATATTCATATTTAGGATGATTTATTCTGGTGGAAATTCTGTTTATTTCTTTTGCAGTTAAGATAAGATGAAAGACACATCTATTCCAGCATTCTGTTAAGACCATGGCCAACCTGTTACCCCTGGGAAAGCCACAAACAGGATATAAATGTAACACTGCCCTCCCTCATTTCTCCCAGAAACTGCTAACTAGACATAGGCACCATTCCCTCTGGCTTATAAAGCGGATCAAGACTTGGATTATGGGGGCATTGTTCCCATTTGAGCATGCATTCTATCCTCATTGCGTCAATTTTGTTCCCATTGGAATTCGGATCTGATCCCCATGTAATTGATTTTTCCAGGGAAAACCCAAATCAGGAGGGCTTGAACCTGGGTTAATTTGACTGTACTTTTTGGAAGGTTTTTCCTGCACCTTCCGAGTCCAATCTGGGGCAAATGAATGGGAACGACACAGGTGTCTGATTCGGAAACGTGGGGATGGGAAGAGCAGTGCTCAAGAGGCCGGCCTGGCGGTGTCACCCAATTTGTTCTCTTTCCTGCATTACCAGCGCCATTTTCACCCATTCATGTAGCCTTTCCCCAAGTGGAGTGGAAAGCAGGGTAAAGCGATCACATGTGTAGACAATTTTTTTTAAAATTAAGCTTTTGATTGCCTAGGCACTCGATCGGGTGTCCAAACATAGCAAATTGCTACTTTGACCCCAAATGCGGTAAACACATTATGCCCCCCTACAACCTCCCCCCTGCTCCATATTCATAGACCGACATGTGAGGAGACTCATTGAACACCATTTTATAACTATTATTACATGCCTGCTCGATCACCCCCCAGACAGCCCATGGAGCAATGGGGGAGGCAAAAGGACTTGAGAGGGATGGAAGCTCCTTCTCCTTTTCCCAGAGGGGCTCTGGGAAGAAACAGGACAGTTTGGGAAGCAAAGGGACTTGGGGGGATGGAGACTTCTTCACCCTTTCTCAGAGGGGCTCTAGGAAGACACAGGACAGCTTGGGAGGCAAAAGGATTTGGAGGGATGGAGACTCCTCCCTTTCCCAGAGGGGCTCTGGGGAGACACAGGAGAGCTTGGGAGTCAAAGGGACTTGGGGGGATGGAGGCTCCTTCTCCTTTTCCTTGACGGGAAAAGCGCTTAAGCCATTAATTGACTGCTTAAAAACAAAACAGAAAAACAGGTTTGAAAGATGCAAATGGGAACGGGGAACAAAAATACCCCATGCCAAAATGTATCGAAGCAACTGACGTCACTGTGACATCTACTCGCCTAAGCACTTGACAGCTGATAAAAAAAGAGGTTCCGGAAGGGCAATGGAAACAGCGAGCAAATTATTCTGCTTTAAAATACAGCGGGGGGAAATTCAATGGGATTGAAAACATGGGTCAAAATAAATCAAGTCATTTTGCAACCTTTCCTAATGGGAATGAACGACCAGATTCAATTAGGACTTGGAAAAAAAAAATTCAAACCAGAATTGCAACAATATACATCGCTTTTTGTGCCCAGTGGGAATGGGGCCTTATACTGCCCATTGACGGTGACATAAAAGCATAGTGATCAGCAGCCACTGATGAGCCCATCCTCTGTGAATTTATCTGATCTCCTTATAAAGCTATCCAAGCTGGCAGCCAACACTGTGTCCTGTGGTAGTAAATTCTCCAGTCTAACTATGAAATGTGTGAAGTAGTGCTTCCCTTCCTTTGTTCTGAACCTCCTTTTCAGCTTCAGTGGATGACCCCAAGCTCCTGCATCTTGTTATTAGGAGTAAAACTTTTTTCCAGCCACTTTCTCAACACCATGCATAATTTTATACACCTCTAGCATGTTCCCCCTTCCTTGCCTTTTTGTAATCTAAACAACCACATTGTAAGACTGTCCTTTTCTGCCCCCTTCTTCCCTTTTGTCACATGGTGTTGTGGGCAATTTCTTGTGTTCTCCACTTTATAGTCATTATGTTATATTAAAAAAAAATCAGACTGTTTGAGAATTGCTTGATACAGACTATTTGTAAAGTCCTATGAGCATAAGATACTTTAGTTTCTAATGCCCCTATATCCACTCTGTCATCTTTTAGATGGGAAGCTGATGAATTTTTTTTCCAGAGCCAGGATTCCCAGATCATCAGCCTTATCATTCCCAGCTTTGCTACCTAGATTACCGTTTTAAGTTCCTGGCAACCTAGCCATATATTTTAACTGATTATTATCTCCTTTTTTGTATAAGAGTTTTGTTGTTCAAGACTGCTAGTTTTTGTACAGACACCCCCCCCCCCCCCCCCCCACAATGCATCTTTCTGGAAACAGCATTTTATTTTTTGAGAAAGTCAAAAAAATTGTGATGTTCAAAATTTTTATTTCTGGACAGAATAATCTCTGAAAACAATTTGGGGTGTGTGAATATTGAGTGAAAACTGAAAAATTTTCATCACTAGGGCTGGAATAGACCAGAAAGTTAAATGACCTTCAGGGTGGCTTGAAAGTGCAGCTTTCATATGCTGCATAATCCCAAGATGCCTGGAAGATTCCCAGAAGCTGCCCAGCCAACCACATGGGGTAGCTTCAGGATGTTGCAGGAGCATGTCATTTACATGCCACATGCTGCCAGAGCACCCAGAAACCACCCCGGGGTTGCTGCCAGACTTCTTAAGGTGGTTTTTTAGCAGCCCAAATAGGACCAGATCTTTTCCACTCCTATCTGGGACAGCTTGAGGGTGGATTGGGGCCATGGATTGTGGTTGCTGTGGCTCCGGGTCAGCCCTAGCTACCCTTTTAGGGCTGCCTGTTCCGCCCCTATATTACTTATTCCAACTGGGTGTCCCAAGTTTCAGAAAACCAATTTTCCATGCAGGAAACAAGCAATGGTGAACATTCTTTCCATCCTAAACAAAGAATAATTTGCACATTTAAAAATGTGCACAAAGAAATATGTGTAAATTTCAGATGTGTGCAAAATTCTACTTTCTTATGCCTCTGTCAATGGGAAGAGGGATGTGTTCAAACTATCCACCCAATTTTAAAAATGTGCACAAATCTTTACATCTCAAAAAATATCGAACCAAGTTAATCTCAAAGAAGACTTCCTCCCAATGGCTGGTACATACACAAACTGGATGTGGAGGTGGGAACAGAGGAATGTCTAGAGATGCATGCTTTATAGATATGCAAGTCAGGAAAAAGAGTCACTCAAACTTTCAAAACAAGTCATTTCTCTTACTTTTTGCCTCAAAATTCATGGACATCTAAATCATTTCTCCAGTGTACACAGGAGCACTTGCTCCCCCACTCCAATTTCTGGTTTCAGAGATGGATATTGTGCATTTATCTTGCCCTTAAATAGCATTGTAAGCAACTATGGCATTGTTATTGTTATCATTTATTGTCTGCCTTTCTATAGAATGTGCTATGCTTAAAGCAACTCTGAAGAATATATCTACCAATACAATAATTTTCCTAAGAAAGTAGTAATTTAAATATATGTATGCCTTTTACAATTGCCATGAAATACATGAATTTTGAAAAACTTTTATAAGAAGTAACACATAGTTAACACAAGGTCAAATCTATCTTAAACATTTTGTTGAACAGAAAGCCTAGGATCAAAAGTACAAAGCCTGTCAGTTTTATTGCCCCATTTTAAATGTACTGTACATGATTTATGGAGAGGGTTTTTAACCTCCTTTCCTTCATCTGCTGTTCCTTACAGCTCACTACAAAACATTCGTTTCCAATTCACATTTTCTGCAATGTTCCTATGGCAACTCCCAAGAAATATTTCTTGCCAACTTTCAACAAAACAACAAAATCATGTTTTAGCTGATAAAATGACTCCATCATCTGTGAAGATCATCTGTTTTACCATTACCTGATCAATTTGAAGAAGACCTGCAGTGGCTACAAGTAATATTTCTTTGCCTTGACATAGTCAGTGCTGGCATGCTGAATTCCAGGTGGACTGAAGTGATATTCCTATGTGTCTAAAATGGCATTGGGCCTAATCAATACATCGTGATAAGTTGGAAGAGTTCCTCTGATACTACCTGGAGAGGTGGCTATTGCTCCAGGCCTTCCTGGCCTGCCATTGTGAGTGCCATGGCACCGAGCAACTGCTCAGGCTAGGCATTGCTTAAAGTCTCATGTTGACAATGCCATTGCAAGCCTTCAAGTGAGATGTGGTGTGGATCTCATACTAGATCTTGGGGGAGGTCTCACAGAACCAGAAATTATATGGGATTTCATCTGAGATTCCACAGGCATACATATGGTTGCACATGTGACTGGTCATTTTCAGCCATCACCCATTTGCCCTTTGCTGTATTGTTCTCTCCCCAGGCTTCAGCTCATTGCCTTTGGGGGCCTGGAAGGAATTTTCTGACATTATTGGAGCATGGGTTTCTCACCTTCCCTGGAGGTTCTTTGCTTTACTCTGCTTGTAGATTCCTGCTGTGTTACATTATACATGCATTTATGTCTATGCTGATCATAGTACATATTTTTCATTTGTATCTATGATTGTTTTGTTGTGAACATGTGGACTGATTTTTTGTGAAGCGAAGAGGGTATATTGAATTAAACTGGGGAGAGTAAAGCCCATGGGGGATGTTTGAGGATTGACAGAAGGGAGAAAACCTGCAGTCTAGGTGATGCCAGTGATCTCTCGTCTAGCCAACCATTTTGGGAGGTCTCACTGATTGGCTGGTATGAAAAGCCTTGACTAGATTTATGCTTGACAGGCCCATCCATCATCATCCAGCCCCAGATGGAGAGAGAGGCAGGCCAGCTTTATTGGGCCTAGCCGAAGTAAGATGAAGAGCCCTCCATCCAGCCCATCTGCCATGTCCCCAGAGGGAGAGGAGAACCAATGAACTTGAACCCTTCACCACCACCATTGCCTTCGCCTTTTGTGTCATGTCGTTTTAGATTGTAAGCCTGAGAACAGGAAACTGTCTAATTAAAAAAAAAAAATGTAAGCTACCCTGAGAGCCTTTGTGGCTGAACAGCAGGGTATAAATACAGTGCACCCTTCCTTTATGCCATTTTTAATGAACTTATATTACTCCTTAATGCATAACATATAGTGGAATATTAGTACTATAATAGCAGTATTGAGCAAGAGGAGGAGGACAAGGAGCTTATAGTGAGGAGGAACTCCTTGGAAGACCTATATTTGCAGAGCACATAAGCCTTATCTGCATACATCAGGGAGAAATCCTAAATTAACTTCAAAATTTCATAAACAATGCAAAATTCAAACACCTGCCCAAAATGAAAACACTGGTAGACCGGGCAAAACGCATCTGTGAACCCCACTTCTTGGAAGATAAACTGAAGCACCTGGACCAGGCTCTACAGGCTAATGGTTATTCCACCTCAGATATCAGAAGGGCTGCCAGACCCAGAAAAACCCAGAGGAGTGAAGAGAAACAGCCACCCAAAGGGAAGGTATTTTTACCATACACCAAAGGAGTCGCAGATAGAATAGGCAAAATGGTGAGGAAGCACAACCTTCAAATGTTTTACAAACCAACAAAGAAAATCCAGCTAATGCTTCACTCAGCCAAGGACCAGAGATACCCTCTCACAGCCGCAGGAGTTTACAGCATACCATGCAGTTGTGGACAAGTCTACATAGGGACCACCAAACACAGTGTGCAAACAAGAATCAAGAAACACAAGAGACACTGCAGACTGGGTCAGCCAGAAAAATCAGCAGTAGCAGAACATGTTACAAACCATCCTGGGCATAAAATACTGTTTGAAAACACTGAAATCCTGGACCATGCCAACAACTACCATGTCAGGATGCACAGGGAGGCCATTGAAATCCACAAACACCTGGACAATTTTAACATGAAAGAGGAAACTCTTAAAGTAAGCAAGGTTTGGCTACCGGTCCTGAAAAATAGCAAGATGAAGACTCAACAAATGCAAATGAGAAATCTCCCAGGGTCAGGGGTTTCCCAGCAGAAAGTGAGCACTAATCAAACAGACACTAATCCTCTTTTGCAGATCCTCCTACCCTGAGGCCTGCCATTAGCAACAGAACAATACACATGCAAATCACTCCTACCTTCCAGGTCACACAATATATATACCCAACTCCTTTCCAGGCAAGCATTCTCTGAAGATGCCAGCCACAGATGCTGGTGAAACATCAGGAAGAAACTCTTCTAGAACATGGCTACATAGCCCAAAAACCCCACAAAAACCCTGCCTTGTTCTTTACTTAGCTAATACATCCAGGAGCTCTATTGGGGATATATGGAGTTGACAGACGGGCAGCTCAACACCGGAAGCAGGCTGCGGCAACCACATGCCATGGCCTGCACATGGAGCAAAAAGAAGCTCCTAAAAGGCATGGCATTATAATGCCCCTTGTGCGTAGCACTGTTTGGGCACTGCGTGTGAAGGATGTTATCATGGCACAACCTTGGCTGCACACCAAGATAGCACCCTGGCAGAGGAAGAAGGCCTTAGAACATGTGAACACCTGCCTTTCTTCACCCCAGTAAGCAGTCAGGGTGGCACAAAGTGCCGGTCTGTACTGCCTCTTAGATGGCAAATAAAGCTAGGATTCCTAATTATTTTAAGTTACTTTGGAATGTATATCTATAATGCCACAGTATCAACTATAGATGAATGAAGTCAGTTTATAATGGTGGTCGGCAAAGCATCTTTTAAAAATGCCTTCACTAAGTACTGACAAGAACATTTGAGATCTGGTGTCTCTCAAACACAATCTGAATTGATGAGTGCTCTGAATTCCACAGCAGATAATCAAGCTTTTTCAAGGGCATGGTATATTTTATTATTAATTATCTCATCCTGTGGGATTTCTTTATGCTTCCCCCTCCCTGATTCTTTTCATGCTAAAGTTAAGTGTGTGTTTTTTAATGCTATGTAGCGACTTCTCTTCACTTAGGGTTTTGTTGGTCTTACATAGAAGCTATTATATCAAAAATATGATAGGTTTATGTGGCCCATTGACCATACCCACAATAGTTTCTTATAATGTTTAAGATAAATGCCTAGCAGATAACGTTTATTAAAATTAAATACTTACATTATATAAAGAAGGCTGCTTAATAGGGGAACAGATGGTTAATGGGCTGTGACTAGCCACAAATGAGTTTGCAACTATTGCCTCATGAATCTATCAACAGATAGGAAAATGATTCTGGGCAAGGACCAATTGCTCAGAATCTGTACACAATCTAATTTTAGGTTCTTTCCCTCCCCTCACCCCCCACTCCTCTAGATAGCATGAACAATATGATGGAATCACTTTGCTGGAAACAATTGAACAGAACTGACAAATTCATAAGGCTTCAGACCATGAAATCCCAATTGGTCCAATCACAGATCCATTTATCATGCCTGTAGAGATGTTATTAAACTACAAGTTATTGTCTTTCCTACTGTGATAACTGCCATTTGGAAATGGGCCAATTCTGCAGCAGAAAGAATCCTTTTTAATACCTCTCTTTAGAAAATTTTGCACATTTCAAAGACAGGCCTCTTTTCTAAAATATGCTTTATTCAGAAGGAACAACAAATAGGAACAAAGGATTTTATCAAACAGTAGTATTCCAGTCTTTCCAGTGGACCCATGACTGAGGCACTCTTTTCCCCAACCAAACCCACTGTGTTCCATCACAATTACATCTCAGAAATGCCCCAAAACTGATTTTGGAGTGTAGTGACAGGGAGGGGAGGGAGAAAGAAAGGTATAGGACTGCAAGATCCATCCCAAAGCTTTAACACGCAGGGTAGCATACAATGGTAGCTTTGCACAAGCAGGATAACTTCCACTTGTTCAAAATTGCGTATAAATTTTCCCAATTGTACATGAATATAACCAAGCAAAATAACATGGAATATGCATCCTAGAGGGAGGGCTATTGGTGAAAATTGGGTACTTGCACTGAATGAGCAATATTTTTGTTAATACTAGACATCATTGGATATAATGATGACCCCTTGATTGATTGATGTTACTGTTTTTAGATTCTTATATTTTTATGTTTTATTTTTTGCTGTGGTTTTAATGGTGCTGTAATTTTAGCCTTGTAATTTTAACCTTGTTGTGATCCCGCTTCGATCCATTGGGAGAGGCAGGAAGATAGAAATAAAAATTATTATTATTATTATTATTATTATTATTATTATTATTATTATTACCCAGGAAATCCATTTTGATACAATTTCTCCACTTTTGAATGACAAATCAAACCCCAGCCAGACCTGAACTCAGCTAATAGGATGGGGGTCCTCAGGTGATGATGTCTGCACCCAACATCTGCTCTCCCCCTCCCTTCACTGACAACTGCATATTATTTATTGGTGATCAGCTTGACTGCTTATAGAGGCAGCAATAAGCAAGACTCTTGGCCTATACATCTTAGCTAACACATGCCTTCACCATAATTATGTTGTTTCCATTGTGCACACGTACACTTCGGGTTGGTATAAACAAGCTGAGGCACTCAGGCCCAGAGCTATGGATAAGCTACTCCACTGATGTTCTCTCAAATTACTGCAAGAATGCACCCATGGCTTTATTTGTCCTCTAAAACACACACACACACACACAGCCAAATAAAAGTACTTTAAAACCCAAAGTGATAAATAGAATTATTAGAACTGAAGGGTTCAAGGGGGAACCTGGATAATGCATTACAAACAACAATGAAGCAACTCACTTGGCTGAATGAGTCTACATGTGAAAGGGATTAATAGTCCAAGTAGACCACAAGTTGAACATGAGTCAACAGTGAAGGTGGCAGCCAAAAAAGCCAATGCAATTTTAGGCTGAATCATAGAAGTATACCTCTAGATCAAGCGAAATAATAGTGCCATATATTCTGCTTTGGTCAGGCCCCACCTGAAATACTGTGTCCAGTTCTGGGCACCACAATTCAAGAAGGAGTTGAGAAACTTGAGCATGTCCAAAGGAGGGCAACTAAATGATGAAGGGCCGAAACCATTGCCTATGAGGAATGACTTAGGGAGCTGGGGATGTTTAGCCTGGAGAAGAGAAGGTTAAGAGGATATGATAGCCCTGTTTAAATTTGAAGAATGTCAAATTGAGGAGGGAACAAGCTTGTTTTTGCTGCTGCTTCAGAGAACAGGACCTGGAACAATGGATGCAAGCTACAGAAAAAAAGATTCCACCTCAACATTAGGAGAACGTCCTGACAGTAAGGGATGTTTGACAGTGGAACACACTCCCTCAGAAGTGGTGGAGTCTCCTTCCTTGGAGGTCTTTAAACAGAGGCTGGATTGGTCATCTGTCAGGGATGCTTTGATTGAGGGTTGGATTGGATGGCGCTTGTGGTCTCTTCCAACTCTAGGATTCTAGGATTCTATGAACTTTCAATCAGGCCTCTCTCCTTTATCTTGGACTTACTGATGGTTACACCAACATTGCAAAACTGGCAGTTTAACCAGTTTTACTACTATGGCCTATCTTAAAGAATTGTGAGGGACTTTGAATTTGTTGCTTAAAAGTTTATGTCATACTGTAGTTCAGGGCCAGAGTTCTCTATAGCAAACTACAACCCATGATTGTAGGGTCAAAATGCACAAAATTTGTTGCGTGGATACAGTCACTATCTTTCAGGATAATCTCCCTAATGAGATCTTTATGAGGATAAAATGGGATTTCAGATGGCTTTAAGCTGATGCTGAAGCACTCAAACTGTGAGCATGTATGTACAAACTAGTCCATGGTCTTAAACTGATATGGAAAGTCTGCAGTATTTTCCTGTCCTATAGTTTTTGAATGTACCAGAAGGAATCTAACATTTAAGATGGTGAAATACATTAGGTGAAAACATGTTACAAGCAAAAAGGGGGAACTAAACTTCTGAATGACATCAAAAGCTGTACTTAAATACTAACTGCATCTTTCAAGTGTCAAGCAACTAACAAGTTAATTTTAAAAATAATCACCTATCAATATAGACTGAAAAAAGATTTGTTGATTCTTCTCCCATGACTCTAATGTCCCTCATTCCACAGCTTCATAATAATAGCAAAGCAATAGCAACTTCATTATATACTGCTTCATACTGCACTACGTAGCAGTCTCTAAGAAGTTTACAACCGTAAGCCTATTGCCTCCAAGCAGCTGGGTACTCATTTTAGTGACTTTGGACCCTGACTTGAAACTTGGTCATGGAAATGATGCCCCCCTTGGAACACCACCTAAACCTCAAACACCACACACACCATGCATGCATACACACATGCATACGTGCACATACACAATGGTAAATACTGTGAGCATGGACATGTTAAATTTCCACCCTACTGAAGAATATAAGGGTGGGGAAAACAACATAAAAAATAATCGCTTTGCTGCTTAATCTAATTAACAAAGCAATGAACCAGAGATGTTATGGCTTCATCTTAATTTATGTTTAAGAGGCTTCTTCCCCCATTCCTGTGATTCATTATCTCTCAGGAAAACATTAGATCATTTGCCTTTTCCATGGTTGTCAGCAGCTAAACAAAAGGCTGAAACATAGTCAACATATAAATCAATTTCCAATATACAATAAATCATATAGGGCAGGCAATTAAATGATGGATGTTTTTTTTAAAAGGAATGACATGTATTGGTCAGAGATATTATGATATTCACAATTTTGGAATATGGTATGGAAGGAAGAGGCATGAAAGGAAATTTTTGGAGGGAACAATCAGGTTGCCTTTTTCCATTCTTTCCCCATTGACTAAACGTGTCCTGTTACAGACTGCCAAAATAAAGCTGCGTGGGTCTCTTGGAGGAATGCTATTTAAATGATGCATTTAGGGTTTTTTGTAAAAAACAAACAAATGACTTAGATATAAAAGTATGTATAGGATGGAAAGTAACTGTTTTATTTTTGTAAAATTTCAAAAATACTAAAAAAATAAATTAAAAAATTGGCTACCTGATCATCCAGTGTCAATCTCCTATCACGAGACAAGCTCTATATGTTTTAGTACTGGAGTGCTTCAGTCCCTTTCAGAACTGAAAGTAGTCTTGTTCTAGTTCTCTAGTGCACCAACAATAGCTAAGCTTCCCCATACTATTTTTCTTTTTCCCCAATCTAAACCATTATTCATATTAACTAATTAGATAGTATAACCCAAATCCCATCTATAGCTTTTATAGTAACAGGAAGAAATGTAGGAACACACCCTCATAATAGTTACCTGTGATTTATTTCACATGTAAAAATTGAGTGATAAGAGAACCAATCTGAAAAGCAAAATTTTAAAAAATAATTGCTAATTTCTGAAATAAGAACAACAAAATTCATCTGGATGTCTGTGTTAAGAATGGGATAGGTGATTTCTGTAGAGTCACACTACAAACTTAAAGACATACCCTAACAACATGTAGAGGAAACCTGAATTGATGGGAGCCTGTCTTTAGCTCGTGTGATGTAGTGGTTTGGTGTTGGTCTAGGATCCTGGGAGACTAGGGTCCAAATCCCCACTCAGCCATGGAAATCCACACACTCCAGCCTCAGGAAGGCAATGGCAAACCCCCTTTGAACAACTCTTGCCAAGAAACCCTCCTTCACATTACGGTTCGCCCTAAGAAATTATTTGAAGGCAAATAAATGTGTTTGAGTCCTTTCCTCCCTCCACTCAGTCAAATGTGATATCAATCAGACCCATTTGCACACTCTCTTCCACATTTGTGACTTTGACTTTTGGGTATTTGATTATTCATGGATTTTATTAATAGTTTCTCTCTAGGATCTAGGTCCTCCAATGCAACGCTGTGGCCAACATTAACCAAAAGCCGCACTGAAGAATCTAGAGATTCCTAGAGAGAACACTCCACTAGGCATTTGTAGCTCCTCCAGCTAATTCGTGGTCAAGGTCTAGCAGATGTTGACCAGAGAGTTGCACTGGAGGACCTAGAGGTTCCTAGATAGGTGTTCTCTCAGGTAAAAACAAGTGTTTTTGTTATTTGCTGTTTTTCTGCATTCATGGGGGTCCTGTGCCTCTAACCTCAGCAAATGTGGAGTGATGAGTGCATTTACATCCCCCCCCGCTACTTATAATTTTGGGTGAGAGATCACTGCATGGATCATCTCCATTATCAAAGTAATTAAGACCTCAATGGTGAAGATTCATTCTGTACAAAAATTCTTTTCGTTATTTGTCTGAAAATGAGTTCTGAGTTGGCTCAAGGATTGCTGTTGGGAGATAACACTGAGATGTATCATCATGGGTTCCTGGAGCGTTTAGAGCCAATCTGTGAGATCTTAGCTGCTGGTCTGCTGTGAGTTCCCATGAAAGAAGCAAAGATTGTAGTCAATGGGCACAAAAGGGGACTGGCTCTGGCACACTGGGGGGAAATACCGCATCTTTTCCAGTTCCCTGTATCAGGCACATTTATTGCTTTAGAGCATCTCCTCAAACCTGTTGTGTGATGGAGCTGGGCATTGGTAAGAGATGTCAACCTTAAAAGTGAGGACATTTTGAAGCAAATTTGATCCGCCTTTAAGAACTCTTCACAGTATTCCTGCTTTTATTCTTCACAGAATGTGAACCTTTACAAGAGAAAAAAGAAGGGGAAAAGGTGGCTTCTCCCTATCACACAATTTAGAGGAGGAGGTGGGAATATGTTGCCATTCTAGATGCATTTGGACTATAAGTCAGAAAAGCCATACACAGCATAGGCAATTGTGAGACGTGTTGGGAGTTGCAGTCTATCGACATATTGTTTGTTTCTTAACTGCCAACAGTCAACTTTGTTTTATGACAACCCTAGGAATGAGAGACTGCCAAATCCCATGATCATCTACTGCCTTGTCCTAGTGTTGGCTGTCATGGCTTCACCTATCCATCTGGAATGTGGTTTTCCTTTTTTTCTGCTGCCTTCGTCTTGCCATCTAATTCCCTTCTCTCTTTGGATGCACAGGAAGCCATTTTGTGATTGCCTTTTATACTTTCAGTCTCAGGAATCTGTTTACTGGAAATAAGTGTTCACCAAAATGATCAACACCTTCTAGATGGGCAATTGGTTAATCCTTCCTGCCAAAGACTACAGGACACTGTGGCATTTTAAAAATAGTCTTCTAGCACACAGAATTTGATTTGTTTTTCACCTTTAATGCCATCTTTCACCAAGGAGTTCAAAGCAGTGCTTTGCCCTCCACCTTCAACCCAAAGGGCTGTTAAGTTGCCTAACAGTGAAGCCACGGCCACCTAGCTAGTTTCACAGCTGAATGGGGATCTAAACAGGGACAGAGTTTTCCATTTCCTTTCTCTCATGCAGAGACTCCCAAAATGGCATTTTTAAAATGGTACTTAGAACTTCTGGTGACTAACATTTTCATTTTATAACAATTTTTCTCCTGATGAGGATTTTCACAAACTTGTCTAATGAAGAATTCAGGGGAGCTTTGAAAGCCAGCTACATGTACAATGTGCATTTGGGTTGGCCAAATAAAGTTATCATTAGCTCCATACATAAGTCGTTCCTCATAGGGCATGGTTTCCAGTCCCTTCACCATTTTAATCGCCCTCCTTTGGACATGCTCCAGTTTCTCAATGTCCTTTTTGAATTGTGGTGCCCAGAACTGGAAACAGGACTCCAGGTGGGGCCTGACCAAAGCAGAATAGCTTTCAGTCTGGTCTCAGGCCTGGTTATGAAACAGAGGCAGCTTTGATCACCTTGTTAGACACTACCAACTGGACAGATAGAGTGTTCCCCTGTTAGTTCTGCTGGACATTTTAGCAGTTTTAACATCAGCAGCCACTGACCAAGATATCCTTCTGAGGTTCCTTTCTGGGATTGGACTTTAGAGGCATTGTTTTCCAATGGTTTCAATCCTTCTTGGATGAGCAAACTCAGAATGCACTGGGGGACTCCTGTTCAACACCCAAGCCATTGCTCTATGATTTTCCTGAGCTCATTCTGTCTCCATGTTGTTTAACATCAACATGAAACTACTGGAAGAGATTGCCTGAAATCTAGAGTTTGGTGTCTTCATTATGGTGATAAACCCAAGTCCACTAGGACACTGGAAAACCAGGATTCAAACCCAAGTCTATCTATCCATCTAGCTTGAAGGAAGCATATTCAGTACTAAACCAGTGTCTGTTGTCTTTAATGGACTGGATCAGGGTAAATACATGGGAGCAAATGTGAGGGACTGGCAGCAGTGGTAGATATGTTAACTGGCAGAGTGGGACACATTTTAAACAGCTGCCTGGCATCAGGGTTCTGGATCTTTGGGGAAGGTAAAGAGAATTAGGTGAGGTATTTCAATTCATTTTAAGAGGATAGATCCTTGTTCTGGTGCTGAACAGGCTGGCCATTGTCCTGCCTGTTCACACCATAACCAGGATTTGGGCTGTGCATTGTCTGGTCTCCTCACTGAAATGTTGGGGGAAAGCCATTTTATTTGGCCCATGCAGACAGAGCCTTGCTCCCATTACAGGTATGTCTGGTGAGGATTAGCAAGATACCCTTTTCAATGGCTGCTCCCAGTCTATAGAATTCTTTCCCAAGAGAAGCTTAGTTGGTTCCTTCCCTGCTCTCTTTCGATTGGTAAGCAAAATCCTTATTTAAACAAGTCTTCTACTTTTAACAGGTTGGAGTATTGTAACAGGTCTTCTCTTCTCTTTTTAAGTGTGGGCCCAAACTGACAGGCCAAAATAAAGCTGCTTAGGGTCACTTTGGAGGTATGCTGTTTAAATGATGCTGTGCCAAAGCCATGCTTCAGACCTAAAGACTGGAACGCAGCTTTGACGCAGCTTCTGGCCTCTTAAGATGCATGTGTCATTTAAACAGCATACCTCCGAAATGACCCAAAGCAGCTTTAGTCTGACTTGTTTGTTCAGGCCCTGTAAGAGGTTTCAGTGTGCTTCCAATGATTCTAAGGCCTGTTACAGATTGCCAAAATAAAGCTGCTTCGGGTCTCTTTGGTGGTATGCTGTTTAAGTGATGCATGCATCCTAAGAATCTGGAAGCTGCACCAAAGCTGCACTCCTGTGCTTAGGAAAGTAGTGTGGCTTTGATGCGACCTCCAGACTCTTAGGACCCATGCATCATTTAAATAGCATACCTCCAAAGAGACCCAAAGCAGCTTTATTTTGGCAGTCTGTAACAGGCCTAAAATAATATTTTTAAGTGGTTTGATGTTTAATTCTTTTTTATTTATTATTTTGTATTTCAGATTAAAGCAATAAAGCTATATTAGTTCAACACATTGCTTGAAGATTTTAATGGATAATCTGCTTTGGGTCCCCTATGGGAATAAGTGGAATATAAATATTATAAACATATAATAAACAAATTAAAGCAAAGTCAATTAGAAAGCAAGGGTTAATGTCCCCTTTCATTCTTTCCCTATAACCTGTATCACCCCTCTCTCCAAAATCCAAGTAAACCCAGTGAAGAAAAGTGGTGTCACACAACAGAGACACTTGCACATTTCCCTAAAGGGATATCAGCAGCTTGGGTTAGACAAAGAAAAAAGAAGGGAGTGACAGGAAGAGTAAAATTGCCTCCCTGTTTTGTTTTAAAAACTTAGTACATTAAATCACAGTTCTCCTATGTTACATCTGTCTTGGCACATAGAAGCGAAGTGTAGATATTTGGTACTATTAGGTAATATGAAAGGGAAATACAGTTTTCCAAAAAAAAGAGAGAAAAATAAAATCACTCCTGCCCATTTACTTGTTTTAATCTATGTACACATCAGTCAGAAATCTAAAATGTTATTGTTTGTTAATGCAGAAATCAATTCAGATTATCCATCCATTTTTCTTAACATGAGGAAGATTAAAATGTCATTGTTTTTATCTTCATCTCCATCTGAGCTCAGTAGTGCATTTCAGTTCAACTCAGCCACCCTCAACTGCATAAGTAAAGTTCCTTTGAACCTTTTAGGAGCTCTTTGATACATTTTTTCCTGAGACTGCCTAAAGTTATTTGGAGGGGGAGAGGATGTGTTTGAAGTGCCTTGGAAATGGATCCGCAGGGGTGCTCTCCCTTTTAATGAAAGCACATTCTTCCCTAGCATACATTACCTGAGTGCTTATGTCTTGCATTTTGCATGAGTTATGATAATATTTTCCAACGATCAAAAGGAATCCTATCTTGTTCTCCAGACTTATTTAGTCTAAAATATGTACCATTAAAAGGAGGAATGGGCATGACTATATCCTACAGATTCTTTTTATCAATCATCCGTCACATTTTCCAAAGATTGCCTTTATCTAGAAAGACTGCTACCTGCATTTTGAAAGTATGCTAATTTGAGGGCAGAAGCATGTCTCTGATTAGCAGCTATTTCCATTTCCTTTTAAGAGTCTAGCTTTTCCTTTGATCATTTTGCATATTTCTTTCCCTTGATGAGCTTGTAATATTTTTAAAACATAAAGAAAAATAAATCTGCTTTGCTTGTTGCTTAAGCTCTGTGAACAGGTTCAGCTGCAGAAAGGCCATCTAATAACTTAATAGTAATATATTACTTTTATATTACGCAAACACTAGCAAACTGTGGGCACTTTTTCCACATCTGCACCTTCAGGGATGAGGTGATACTTGGAGAATCTCTTAGTCTTGCCACTCTTACTGTGGTATCCAGAAAGGTTCATCTGGAATCTTTCTTTCTTTCTTTCTTTCTTTCTTTCTTTCTTTCTTATCAGGCAAAACCTTTTTTTAATTCATCCAGTCGTTATAGATATCTCCATCATTCTGTGTCTTAAAATCTCTACTTTTAATTTCTGCTAATCAGCTGCATTTTTACTGCATTACTTAAAGAGATTATATTTTATTAATTTACATTGTAAGAGCTTTCTTAGTTGAAGCAATGGAGCACATGTTTGTAAAATTAATTCCCCTCCTCCTCCTCCTCCTCCTCCTCCTCCTTCTCCTCCTCTGCAGTCATCACTATAGTAATTACTTTCTAGACAAGTTAATTCCTTGGGTTGCTCTTTGCCAAACCATTTGCTTAGGAAGGGTATAAGAAGACCTGTGCCAAATAAAGCTGGAAAGAGATAAGTCTCTAATAAATCCATAGCAAGCCTGGATTATCAGTGGTGCAACTGGAGGGAATGTTCCAGGGCCCTTTGTGGCTAGGGGCCCAATAATGTTCATATTACAACTCACATATGCATACACATTTCTTTCACTGTGGTGAAGTTAAAAAGAGAAACACTTCTAGGGGAAAATATTCTGTATGTTTCTCTCTCTCTTTCTCTCTGCCCTCCCCAATGTTTGGTTTGCTTTCACCACCTTTCTCCCCATGATTTGACAGATCCATTTCACTGAGATTGCTGCCTCTGAGCTTTCCCCACTCTCTCTCCTGAAAATGAAAGTCTCTGGCCCCAGGAAAGCCTCCTCTTGGACTGGCAGCAGCAGCACCAAGCCTGCTGTAGATAAGAAAGTTGTTTCTGGCTCTTGCAGAAGAAGCTTCAGCTGTTCTTTCTAAATCCATTTGTGACCATAGCACAGTTCTCTCACCTATGCAGTAGCCTAAATACTTTACAAGCAGAAGGTTGAGTCCCTCTCATCTACAAATCCTTGGGTATCAGTAGTAATTCTAGGAATGATCATTCTATGGAACCCTGCAGAGTTCTTCAAGTCAAAATCAACAATACTGGGGGGGGGGGGGGTATTGCAAAGGCCCCTAGAACAGGCCTGTCATGTTACAAAAGGGGGCATGATGGGAACAGGAGGCAGAATAGAACGCATCTTACCATACAGCAGAGTGTCGCTGACACTGGAAGTTCCCATCATGTTCTGGATGCATCCCAGAGGGGATGATTTTCAGGAACGCTTCTAAACCATTCCTGAAAATTGCCTCCTGAGGGACACATCCAGAACGCAATAGAACCTCCGATGGCAGCAGTGTTCTGCTGTATAGTAAGATGCCGTCTCAATAACACTCCCTTTTGTAATGCAACTCCTGTCTCAATCACACCCCCTTTTGTAACGCAACAGGCCTGTTCCAGGGCCTGTGTGATAAACTCCTGGGACAGATGGACAATGATCCAACTCACTTTATGTTTATGGTGACTCATATGCTCTTATTGGAAGACTCACCTTTTGCTTTTTGTTTAGTTCAGTATGCACTTCAATCTCCTATTAAAACTAAGCCTAATTATATGTTACAACATTTTGTGTATATTCTGTCCTGGTATTTCTCTTTCATCCCCTCCTTTCCTTCTGTTCTCTATTTATGATGTTCTCTAAAGCGCAGTGATACATTGATGGTGCAGTAATAACTCATGTGCTGTGCAGTTTAATGCCAGTGATTCATTCAAACAGTGGCTTACATCCCATACCCACCTTCATTGTGGCCATTTTCCCCACTTTAATAACTTCCCTTTTTAATATTTCTGCTGCCATGGAAGGTGAATTAATCTGCCAAACACAATGTGAGCCAGAGGATAATTTTATGTAGAGTGGCCATAATTATCTATAAGAATCTGCAAAAAGCTAGTTTTGTGGATTATTTTCCTGTTCTGTTGAGAACTAGAGCTGCAGAACAGAATTAGAATATAATAATAGAATCATAGAGTTGAAAGAGACCACAAGGACCTTCCAGTCCAACACATCTCCATGCAGGAACTCAGTATAAAAGCACCCCTGACAGATGGCTATCCAGCCTCTGTTTAAAAACTTCCAAAGAAGGAGACTCCACCACACTTGAAGGGAGCATGTTCAACTGTCAAACTGCTCTTACTATCAGGAAGTTCTTTAGTTAGTTAGAATGTAACTTGCTTTGGTGGTTTCCTTGTGTGTATCTGACAAAGCACTATGCTAAAGTATTTATGTAACTAAGGCTGTGCTTCATGGATATCACCAGAGGTTTGTAGAAATAGCTGTCCATATTTTCCAGGGGACATGTAAAATAAGAACCAGCAGTGCCTGCTTGCCTGTGGTTTATCACTGCTGCACATTGCTTAAAAACAGAGGGAGGGAGAGATTTGACATGGCATTAAACATGGGGGGGAAAACCACTAACAACAACCAGTAATAAAGTGACCAAAAAGTATGTAACTAATCTTAATCTTCAGGAAACATAACAACAGCTATACAGTCCCTTCCTATGCTGATCTCTGCATAACTCAGCTAAAGGAATGCTAACAGAGACTCAGACACATTGTCTAAAACTTGTTATGCCCTCTGGCTACATCTAAGAGCAAGAGGTGTTAAAACTCACATAAAAAAAACTCATCAACTTCTACAGACCACATTTTCAAAGAATTTTAAGAAGATCAAAATCAAAGCAAGAATTTGCATGGCTTAAACCAAGTCAAGATGAATTGCAACCTAATTGAGTTGGGCGGATGGGTCATTAAAAAGCTTCTGAAGCATTTCTAAATCTTCACACCTTAGGTATCTATGATTGTTCCACTAATTGGAAGAAGTATTGAGAAGGTGTTTAGACAAAATGCCTCAATAGATGAGAATTTCTTTTGATTTCATTTTAGAAGAATTTATCAACATTCACAAATTCATATGCAAGACTGAAATAACCTGAGATATAAACATTTAAACGTGGGAGAAAGCAATACATATTTTCCCATTTCTATCTGCCAGTGGTTGATTGAGCTGCCCTAATGTGTCCCAGTGTGGGAAGAGATGGTTCTATGAACAACAGAGGGGAACTAACCAGGTGGCACCACATTTTTAAGGGGTCCCAAATTAGATGGAAATATTTTTCCTACACACACACAACCTCTTACAAACAAAGGTATCGGGCCTGCAGAGGAAGAGCCCTCGCCTCCCTCCTTCCAACTGTCATCTTCTGGCCTGGGAGGGAGTGAAAGGACAGACCCAATGCCATCGGGCCCACCCTCGGTTAAGAAGAAGAGCCCTCCCTCCAGTCCATCTGCCTTGGTCCAGGCCTCAGAGGGAGAGAAGAACTGCTGGACCTGATCCCCCCCACTACCATCTACCTTCTCCTTTTGTGTCGTGTCTTTTTAAATTGTAAGCCTGAGGGCAGGGAACCATCTATTATCCCCTCTGTTGTAAGCCGGCCGGATTCCCAGTGATTGGGCGGCATATAAATAAATCCTGTTAGTATTATAATTATCATTAAAGGTATCAAATATTATACTGGTAAACTGTGCATTATTGCCATATCACAATCTGAGTTACATTATTTATTTCATATTGTAGAGCTTGGCTCTGTCTGTACAGTCAGTTAAAATGTGTCACAGCATAGCTTCAAAAGAACACCTCCCAGGCTTGCCTAGAAGCCTTCCCAATGTTGGCATATATTATGGCTGTCAGAACAGAGTCCTGGCTTACCTAGCATCCTTCCTTTTCTCTTCCAAACAGAAAATATCCCCATGGTGCTGTTCATTGATAACTATCCTCCTAGTCAGAGCAATCCCTCATTACTGAAATAAAGGAAACATTATTGGCACTGTGATGATGTTTTTACATGCAGAATATAGGCTCTCTCAGTAGGCACCACTTGTTAAAGGGGTGGCAGCAAACACACTGTAAAAGAAATAATCACAGTGGCATACTCTTCTGTGTAAACATGTACAGAGTTTGGCTATAACTCAACTATTTGCTCAGGCGATAAACAAAAGACACAGAGAAACATAAGGTGTTTGTAACATGAGAAAACCTACCATCATGTTTTCTTTTTAGTCTTAATTTAGCCCATGCAGTGGGATTAATAATTTTTTAATATCTGTGTGAGTTTCCCCTAAAAAGGAGCTTACAATTGCCAATGGGGTTATTGCTTTCTCATGGGATGTTGAAGGGGCCACACTCACTTTGTTCTTTAAAAAAAATACTATTTTTATGTTGATTTTGATTTTGCCAATCTCCAAGGGCTTGCTCTTCCTAGGGGTTAGGGGGGATAACCTCACCACATTCACCCGTTGTCTGTCTGAGGCTCCAAAGAGGCTTTTTAGACCAGGAAGCAAACTCCTCTAAATAAGTTATGGAAAATTCAATCAGTTCTCTGCAACCTTTAGCTCATTTGTACTGGACCAAGGCCTTCTATAATAAATTTCACAGCTGAGTGGGAATTTGAACATAAGCTTCCAAGTTCTAAGTCCAACTTTTTCTCCGGTACATATACATCATGCACTGCCTCTTTAGAAACTAGGAAAGATAACAGTTACAAAGGCTAACGGCAAGACTGACATAACATTAAGGAATCATGTTAGCAATGGCCTTCAGCCAGGGCTATTTCCAGGAATCCTTTACCCATGACATGACATATACAGAGGAAATCTTTTTTTTTTTCCAGAACAGCTTTTGTGTAAAGTCAATTCTAAAGGGCAAAAAGAAAAAGCTATCATTTTAGAAGGAATCGTTTAGTTTACAAATTTAGTTTAAGATCCAGTTATATATATTTATTTTAAAGCAACCCTGGTGATCAATGGAGTGACAGAAGTTGCAGCCAGATCCCCCTCACATGTAATTTTATATTGTAATTTTATTTATTTTATTTTATTTTATTTTATTTGTATCCCGCTCCTTTCCCAGGACTGAGGCTCAGAAGGTTTTTGTTTTTGTACTGTTTTAATCTAACGTGATTCTTAAATTTTGTAAATGGTTATCTTCTTTTATTGTTCTATGACTGTAAATAAATTTATCTCTCTTATTTTAAATAAAATTTATGTATGCAACTGAAATATCCATTTGTTTTATTTTGATGTTGTGCTGGCCAAATGGCCGTAATAAAGTTGATTATTAATTTATTATTAGTATTATGATTATTATTATTATTTTGGATGTTTCCTGTATGTTGAAAATATGAAAAAACTTAAAATGGGGGAGAGACCCCTAAGTTCAGTTTTACCCTTCTTTCTCCTAGTGAATCCTTCTTCAAGCAGACAGCTTTAGCGATGTAAGCCAAGCTTGGAAGGTTAGGTTTGGAAATTAATTTCATAATGTTAAACAACTGAAATGGATTTATTGATTTGTTGTGATTAGCACTAATTATTAAAATAATTTACTGCTGTACTGCTATTAATTCATTCATTACTTAGAGATTTAGTTTTAGATGGTGACATTTAGTTTTAGATTATGCTATTTAAAAAAATTGCCTTTCTCTCAAACTGAGATATTTTTAACCTGATGGAGTACAAAGCCCATAACACAGTTGTTACCTGGGTTGGTGGGTCCCCAACATGTCTGGGAACTCCCAAGTTGGGGAAGGCTGTTCTGAAGCATGAGATCTCATCTTACAACCTGTTTGGTTATGTTTTGTCAGTGATCTGCATCTCCCTTCCTTTCTTTCTACTCTCACCAATGTACGTGTCACTCACCTTTTAAAAACCCTGTTTGTTAACTAATACTTCTGAGGAGTTCCCATTTTATGGAATATAGATACAAAAGAACCCCCGTCATGAATTATAATGATAGAAACTAATTAATTTGTTAAAGTGGCTATCAAATTAAAAAAAAATATTGAATTAGTTAACAAATTACTATCAAGAGCTGGATGTTATCACATTATGGATGTCATTGGTTAGCTGAAAACCAGCTTCACTTTGTTCAGACTAGGAAAAAGCTGAATACAGTGAAGCTACCCCAACTAAAGTACCACCTGTAGGAATTCTTTCTGTAACTGGGGAAAGAGCTGCAAATTTCCCTGCAATTGAGAAAAGCCCACAAATAGCGGAACAAGTGATGTATGAGAGAATGTGTGTGTGTGTGGGGGGGGGTGTATTGTTGGTATTGGGTGAGAGCATTCCAGAGGGAAGAGGATAAAACAAGGAATGAGAAGCCTGAAGCAGGCCCAAGTGAAAAAAGAAATAATTATTTGCATTTTGCTTTTGCTGATCATTTGGTTCAGGTATCAACAACTAGTGGTGTGTTTTGGATTCAGCCAAACCAGCCAAGCAACTGTGTAATCCAAAACTGAATTAGGCTTGGAGAAAACTAGATGTCTGATCATGGGCTTTGATAAAGCAGGTCAAATCTGAAACTGAACTTTTCCAAGGCTTTGTTAAATAAGTGGGAGAGAGTAGATACATTTCTCTGTAAACTGTTAATTTAAGGGAAAGGTTTTTGTGGTTCTGATGTGTCTTCAAGTTGTTTCTGACTTATTATGACTTTATCACACTTGTCCAAGTGGGTTTCCATGGCTAAGCAGGAATTTGAACTCTTGTCTCCAGAGTTGGATACAACACCCAAACTACAATATCATGCTTGCTCTCTGAGCAATGGAAACATAAGAGTAGAGAAAAAAGGCAGTGAAGGAGAGGGGACATGGCCAGTTCCCACTCTTCCTCACACTAAATTGTTCTCACAGGGGTCTCTTTCCCAATTATTTGAAGGCAAGATGTTGAG